>NW_027526407.1:147879366-148366866 GCF_048455015.1 Haemaphysalis longicornis
CTCCGCATTTTGCACTAAATTGGTAAAACAGAAATCGCTCTACAAGGTTTGAAGGCGGTTTTATTGCCTGCCTTAAAATATCTGTACACGATCAATAAACATTCTGTCACTTAATATACCAGTACAGAGCATTCTGTTACATATATAAATATGTGTACAGATAATGAACTAAACAGAGGCTTTGCTTGGCACAGGTGTAATGCAGGTCTAATCCATCATCTATTGCATTTAATCTATGTGTAAATTCTTCTAATGTCGGCATTACCAACAAAGATTCACTATATTTAGCAAATATTTTAGGAATTTTTGGACTTCGGCGTTTGCCAATACTGAACGTTATCGGTATCCCCGGCATTCAAAAATGTTTGTTAAACTCAGGTTGAAGTATTTCGCCAGAGCACGTAATTCTATTTAAGACTACTTGTCAAGGGAATGGTGTTTTCTACCTCCTACAAGCATATTGATTTCTTAAAGCAGAAATGTAGGATTCTGCTTTACTGACGGAAATGTGCCTCAAGGAAAGGTTGCTAAATGACAGTATTCCTGATGATTAAAGCCTTGTTACTAACTCTGAATTTAGGCTCTATCGCTGCGACCGTGAAAATCGCCGCGTTAGGGGTGTTCTTGCTCTTAGTAAAACTGTTATTGCTATTCCTATTGCTATTAATTCATATATCGAGTCTACTTGGGTATCACTAAAAATGGTGTTAGTAACATAATTATTGGTGTTGTTTATACTCCCGTGATATAAACATGTTCACAGCCGAATTTAACAGAGTCTTAGGGGAGATATCTTCGAAGTTTCCTGATGCGACGCTGATAATATGTGGTGATTTTAATTTTCCTTCTATTAATTGGTCTTCCATATCAGGAGCTGCCACGGAATCCGAGGCTAGCGCTTTATTCGACACCTTCATTGATTTTTCATTGATTCAATTAATCACTCAGCCCACAAGACGTTCCGCAACCTCAGCTAACATCCTTTACCTAATATTAACAAACAACCCCGATCTTTGTTCAGATGTAATACATCTTGATGATCTATCCGATCACACCGTTATCACAGGTAACCTTAAATGCTCACGAGTTAAAAAGAACGTCACTAAAAGCAAATAATGTGTTACAGAAGGGCAAACTATGATGGTGTTAACCAGGAATTGTTTACCTTCGTAGAAGGTTTTCTAGAAGATTTCCAACCCGATCAGTAGAGATTAAGTGGAGTTCGTTTAAAACTAAACTTGCCGACCTCATAAATTTGTACCCGTCATACAATTTCTTGCACTAACACAGTTTCTAGGTTTAATAATCAGCTTCGCCGAGTTAATAATAAAAAGAAGCGGCTTTACAGGCAGGCTAATAAACACAAAAAATCAGCTTCCTGGAAACGTTACAAGTTATGTGACAGTCACTACCAATCCCTGCTAAAATTAACCCGCCGTAACTTTTTCGCCAGCGATCTGCCGTCAATGTTAACTAACAACCCCAAAAAGGTCTGGCGCACAATAAACCCTTCTAACCATCCCGACAATTCCCGTGGACGAGCGCCCGCAGGTCATGAATAGCACATTTTTTTAGTGTTTACCTGAGAGAACGTCACATCATTTCCAGCTGATAACACATCCACCGTTAGCTCAATGCCCGAAATAGTTATTAACGAGGCTGATAAGCTTTATTTACTCAGCTAACTTAAAACCACTTCCACATCTTCTCACCTTAGATTCAATAACAAAATACTAAAAAATGTTTGTCAAGGCATCCATCGTATCTTATCAGCTATTTTCACTCAATGCTTGTCACCCGGTTTAATCCCCGAAGACTGGCGAATCGCTAAAATATTACCCATCTTTAAATCTGGCGACCGTTCATCCCCATCTAATTATATACCAATATTGTTGACAAGCACCATTTCCAAATTTCTCGAACACGTCATTTACTCGCAGCTAATTAACTACGTAGAAGATCCTAACATCATTTTGAGGTACCAGCACGGCTTTCGAAAGTGCTACTCGTGCGACACTCAACTTGCCAGTCATACAAACTGACGCAATTTTTCTTGATTTTTCCAAATCCTTTGACCGGGTCCCTCATCACAGGTTGCTAATCAAATTAACACAGCTTAACATTCACCCGCTTGTACTAGCATGGATTAAAGATTTCCTTTCAAGAAGACTTCAGTTCATATCCGTTAATAACAGTTTCTCCTCTTTTGAGGAAGTGTACTCAGGCGTTCCACAGGTCCGCGTGCTGGGCCCGCTGCTTTTTTTTAATTTTCATGAATGATTTGCCTTACACGGTTTCATCCCAAATCAGGTTTTTCGCGGACGATTGCGCGATCTGTCGTACAATTTGGTGCAATGAAGATGAGCAGGCCCTCCAGGCTGACCTAGATGGTATAAGCTCTTCGTACTCTAAATGGTTAATGTGCCTTAATAATTCTAAAACAAAGCTTATGTCCTTTACTAAACGCGCATCTCGCATTTCAACCTCGTACTCTTCAAAGGTTACTCCAGTTGAACTTACTTGTAATTACAAGTACCTTGGTGTTTACCTTAGTTCGGACTTATCCTGGAATCATCATATTGACGTCATACTTGCATCGGCTAACCGCTCACGAGGTCTTTTAAATTATACCTTGAAGCATGTCCCATCGCACCTACGTAAACGCGCTTACACCACACTTATACGGGCTAAAATCGAATATGCGTCAGCCATGTGGGACCCTTACCAAGCTTACATAATCAACAACGCCAAATCACTTCAAAACCGCGCAGTTTTCTTCATCTTTTCAGACTACTCCCGTCATTTAGAACTGCTCGACTTGTCGCAACGACGCACAGCTGCAAGGTTATCACTTTTTCACAAACGTTATCACCACTCATTGCTTCATGACGATTTCTTGTTTTCACCAGCTTTCATTCTTCCCAGACACGACCATCCTTTCAAAGTGAAGCGTTTACTATGTCATACATTGCACTGCTCTCGGTCATTCGTTCCGCGTACAATCTTGACTGGAACGCATTGCCATCACACATAGCCACCGTGATTGATGCTGTTAAATTTAATCAACTAATACTCACGGATGTTGTGAATTGAAAACAAAACTATCGCTTGTTTATTCTATAAGTTCTGACATATTGTTCCGTTTCTAAAAGTTTTGTTTGTTGTTGCTACTACTGAGTTTAATTTTTGCGCGTTATTTCGAGCTAACATTACATTTATCATATTTGTGTTAGCGCATGCGTTGTCCTCTTTATGTTCTATTTCTCCTAGTGTATATATTGTAACGGTGAACTCACACGTGGACGGTTGTACCAGGTGGAAAGAGAGAGTTTATTCTAAAAGGCGAACTTGTGCCCGACAGCAAGCCAGTCCAAGTAAGCTTCGACTTCTTTCTCGTCTTCTTCCCTTGGCCCCCAAGCGGCCCGAAACCTTCTTCTTCTTCTTTGATGCATTATCAAAATCCCTAACAGGATTCCACTGAGAATGGAATCAACCTTACAGTCGTGGCATTGCCCCCCCTCCAAGCTGGCATCGACCCGATGCCATTGCGAGTTGACAACAGCCAAACAAAGGAGAAGCAGTCAGTCATGTCGGCGGCGTACTAGTCGGCATGTAGTGCTGCGTTATTCTTGGGGGTCACACGTGCGGGTGTAGTATGGCTTAATGCGCGCCACATGCACAACTTCCGGGCAGTTCTTCGGCGGGAAGAACCTGCTGTGGTGCCTTCGGGTAAAACCTCGAAATTAACGTCTGACAGACGGCGAATAACACGATACGGTCCGAAGTATCTGCGAAGCAGCTTCTCTGAACGTCCTCGCCGGCGGATCGGTGTCCAGACCCACACGAGGTCACAGGGTCGATACTCGACGTGACGGCAGCCCTTATTGTATCTTTCAGAGCCGACTACTTGTTGCCTTCGAATGCGTAGACGTGCGAGCTGGCGTGCTTCTTCGGCCCGTTGCGTAAATGCTTCCACATCCGGGATGGTTGTGTCGTCATGCGCAACCGGCAACATTGCATCTAGGGTTGTCGTCACAGAGCGCCCGCAAACAAGTTCAAATTGGGTACTGCGAGTGGTTTCTTGTAGGCGAATGTGGCATACGGTAGAATTTCGTCCCAGTTCTTGTGCTCCAGATCAACGTACATGGAGAGCATGTCCGCTAATGTTCTGTTAAGTCGTTCTGTGAGGCCATTGGTTTGGGGGTGGTAGCTGGTGCATTTTCGATGAGTGCTGTGTGTTACCCTTAAGATATTCAGCAGGAAGGTTGCTGTAAAGGCAGTGCCCCTGTCGGTGATAACAATCGTAGGTGCTCCATGACGCAGAACAATGCCTTCAAGAAAGAATTTCGCGACTTCTGAGGCGGTGCCGTTGGGAAGGGCCTTGGTCTCGGCATAACGCGTCAGGTAATCAGTGGCAACAATAATCCACTTGTTCCCTGACGCCGATAATGGGAAAGGCCCAAGTAAATCCATGCCAACCTGCCGGAATGGTGCATCAGGGGTATCAAGTGGGTGAAGGAGTCCTGCCGGCCTGACGGGAGGTTTCTTCCGGCGCTGGCAATCATGGCAAGTCCTCACATACTGGCGAACCGACCGAAGCAGGTTTGGCCAGTAGTACTTTGCATGGATCCGTGCGAATGTGCGACTAACCCCCAAATGTCCGGCGGAAGGCTCGTCATGGTAGTCTTGCAAAATTTCTCCTCGAAGAGCAGATGGCACAACCAGAAGAAACTTCTCATTGGTGTCGTAGCTTCGTTTGTACAGCACGTTGTCCCGCAGGAGATATGAAGGCAAAGATCGCAGAAATAATCGTGGTACTGCGGGGTTTTTTTACCGCGAAGGTGTTCGATGAGCAGCTTCAGATCCGCGTCCTGCTGCTGGTAATGGGCCATGTCGGCTGCATGGACGACCCCTACGAACGGAAAATCCTCTTCCATTTCATGTGCGTTGGTTGGAATCGGTGCTCGGGACAAATAATGGGCATCCGCATGCTTGTTTCCCGACTTGTATACAACCGTCACGTCGTATTCCTGTAGCCGTAAGCTCCATCGAGCGAGTCTACCGGACGGGTCCTTCAGGTTAGCAAGCCAGTACAAGGCATGGTGGTCGCTAACGGCTTTGAAGGGCCGGCCGTAAAGGTACGGTCGGAATTTAGTTATAGCCCATATCACCGCCAGGCATTCTTTTTCTGTTGCTGAATAGTTGCTTTCAGCTTTGGATAGCGTGCGGCTTGCGTAGGCTATAACCTTCTCTGTACCCTGCTGCCACTGTACCAGGATAGCACCAATTCCAACGTTACTGGTGTCTGTCCGGATTTCCGTGTCGCTGGTCTCGTTGAAGTGTGACAACACTGGGGCGGTTTGCAGGCGTCTACGCAGTTCAGCGAACGCTGCTTGCTGTTCCTCAGTCCAGACAAAAGGTACGTCGCTTTTCGTGAGGCGAGTGAGTGGTTCCACAATCCCAGCGAACCCTTTCACAAAGCGCCTATAATAAGCGCAAAGGCCCAAGAAGCGCCGGACAGCCTTCTTGTCAGTTGGTATAGGGAAGCAGCTCACAGCAGTTGTTTTTTCAGGATCCGGGTGCACTCCTTGAGCACTCACAACGTGTCCAAGGAATTTTAGCTCTTAGAATCCAAGGTGGCATTTTTCAGGCTTGATAGTTAATTGTGCAGAGCGGATCGCTTCCAGAACGCTTTTTAACCGTGTCAAATGTTTTCAAAAGAGCTAGAAACCACTACCACGTCGTCTAGGTAAACGGGACATGTTTGCAACTTCAGTCCTGTGAGCACGGTATCCATCATTCGTTGGAACGTTGCCGGGGCGGAACACAGGCCGAATGGGAGGACTTTAAATTCGTAGAGGCCGTCGGGAGTTACAAAAGCTGTTTTCTCACGGTCTCTCTCATCAACCTCGATCTGCCAATAGCCAGATTTTAGGTCTAGGGACGGGAAGAATTTAGCGTCGCGTAAACGGTCCAACGTATCGTCTATTCGCGGAAGTGGGTAAACATCGCGTTTATTGACACTGTTCAATTTGCGGTAGTCGACGCAGAAGCGAAGCGTGTTGTCCTTTTTCCTTACAAGCACTAGAGATGAGGCCCATGCACTCTTAGACGGTTGAATAACATCGTCGTGGAGCATCTCTTCGACCTCGGTCTTGATGGCCTCCCTCTCTTTGGGCTACACCCTGTAGGGCTGCTGGTGACGATGTGATGCTTCGTGATGGGAGTATGGCGCACCATGGCGCACCTTGGAGAGTATGGCGCACCTTGGGAGTATGGCGCACCTTGGAGAGAGCTTATTCTAAAAGGCGAACTTGTGCCCGACATCAAGCCAGTCCAAGTAAGCTTTGACTTCTTTCTCGTCTTCTTCCCTTGGCCCCCAAGCGGCCCGAAACCGTCTTCTTCTTTATTGATGCATTATCGAAATCCCTAACAGGATTCCACTGAGAACGGAATCAACCTTACAGTCATGGCAATATATTTGTTCGTCTGTTTGTTTCTGCTCCATTGACTACCCCCTATGTATTACCTTCCTGCGTAAGGCCTTTAGGGCTACTTTGAATAAATAAATAATAAATAAATAAAACCTATTTTCATAGCATTCTTTTCTAGCCTGTTAAAGGTCAGAATTCAGCCTATTACGGAATTTTTTAAAAATATTTAGGAATGTCTTGCTTTGTCGTTTTTATAAAATTCGCACCTAATCTGGTCATTTTGTTTCTAGACCCATATACGTCTGGGGTAATTCAATCTATCTTGGCTTTTTTGTGCTTTTAAAATATTGCACGTGGAAAGCTATTGTCATAGTTTTTGAGGCATGTTTCTAGGAAAATTAGGCATGCTTTAGAGGGGTTTGGTTTACTGTACACTTTGGTAGAGTTAGTCGCAGACATCAAAGGCCAAAATCTACCAGTGCTAGCTTCATTAGTAGATATTCGTGTCTATTAGGTGTCTCTGAAATCTCTCTTTAGCGGAACTAACACAAAGAAGGGCAAATGATCACATATTTTTTACATAACTCCACTTGACAAGCTGGCACTCGCCGGTATACTCGTAAGAGATACATCTCATGAAGTATCTCTATCCTCTGTAACTCGTGTGGGAGAGTCAATACTAATTTTACAACCATATGACATAACACAGGTATTTCAAGCAAATTTACTTGGTTCAAATTATTTTTATAAGGTCTTTATTTAGGTCACCACAATATCCCTTCCCATCTATTCGTGCTTGCATTTTTGAGAGAAGATCTATAAAATTAAGGACTACGTTGATTGTACTAGACAGTGAGCGGTAGATTAGCAAGATAGCTGTGTTTGGGTGGATAGCAGCGACAGTTTCGGTGTCATTCTACAAAACGGAGTAATGATACAAACATCGTAGGGTACGGTTAAGATATAAACTTACAACATATCCGCATTTATCTTTACTAAACATGCAGGTATTGTCATAATCAGTGCGCTAAGTGATATTACATTTGACGAGTGCCAAGTTTGAGAAAAACCAATTTGTGCCAAACGTATACTTTAGTTGATAAAGTCTGCCTTAATTTCCTCTAGTTTGATTCGAAGACCTTGTGCATGGAGATGATACAAAAAGAGGTGTTATCGTGGATAATAGTCATTACTAATAAGCAAGTTTATCAAAGTGTCTTGTGTGAAATAAACTGTCATGAGGGCTGCAAAATGGGGTGATAATATTTTCAGAGCTAATCACTTTATTTGCATTATTTCGCCTTTCTGCTTCAAAGGATAGCCCGATGCTAGACTTACCAAAATTTGTCCCAGTGCTTGCCTCTTTATCATCAGATACGGGTGCAAGTAGGTCCACGTAAATTTTTGGTTTGCTTGCTCTACTTGTGCATAGGGTTCTTGTTTGCATGCAATGCAGCTTTTGTCTTGCAGCCTTGGAAATACTGTAGTTTTGCGCACCCCAAACACCGGACGTTTCTTTCCTTCTCATTGCAAAACTACTCGATGTGTCCAAACTGAGGAAACTTCATACACGGAGAACGAAGGTGTCGTCGCAGAGTGGACATCTCCACCAGCCGACGCTGATGTGTTTCTTACCTGTGAACTGGTGGTAGACGCGCTTGCTCACTTGGATGACGGCCGTTCTATGCTTCTTGCCCCTCCGTGCTCTAATGAGCTGTGTGTGCTCTCCGTTGGCATTCAGATTATTTTGATTCACGATCTTCTAAAAAATATTTTCGTTCATGATATCTTCTGGGATACTAATATTCCTAAACTCTAAGAACTTTTTCTTAAGCTCTTTCATCGTCAGCTCCCGCAGTTCAATATTGGAGTTTATTTTTTAAGCTTCTGAAAAGCTTCCTTGGATGTCCGCGAGGTAACTACTGCTGTCCTGCTTACCCTTACATTGAAGTCACTCAGGCCCATTTGAGCAAGGTTGATTTTGGGAGAAAATCTTTTTGTTACTTCTGCTGGCTTCAGGTTCTTTGAAGTGATGAGTAACGCTTCAGTTCGCGTAAGATTTTGTAGAGAGATTGTTGGTCTGTTCTTTGCTACCTCTGTGAGTACAATGCGGTAAACCTCACTCCTTACGGGACAACTCAGTGAAGAGCCTCTCTCAGCCCCTCTACTGTACCGTTGAGTTGGGCTGGCTGAAAGCATATAGACTGACTGAAAGCTGGCTGGCTGGCTGGCTGGCTGAAAGCATATAGACTTCAGTTTGAACGTGCCTTCCAAAATGGTTTGTGAAAGTGCCTTTAGTTTGGGGTTATCACCGTACTCTGCACACAATTCTAGTGTTCCCTTCATTACCTTGTCTACCGTCTCTAAATGGCTTTTCATTAACGTTCGTTGTTCCCTGTTTTCCACAGTGCGCTGCATCAAAGCAGAAAAGGAGGCGTCTCTTTGTTTGCTCCATTTTCACACTCAAACCTCTGTCAAAATTTAGGCGACAACCAGAGAGTCCGTCACGAGAAAGCTCCGCGTTCTGCCATGACCTTCGTTAGCCGAAGGAATGTAGGATTTTTATTCTGTTATAATATATCTGAAACCGTGCGCGCCAGGTTCCTGCTCTCAATTTATTGTGATCTCTGCCATAGATCAAAATGCCCTGATTGTTGTTATCTGTTTCATTCTTTCTCACGTGGGCGCGCGTTGAAGGGGTAGAAGGCTATGGAATATGTTGGCGAAGGGTTGGCTGCTGTAAACGCTTTTAATGACGGTAGTATTTATTGGGCTACTTAAATCCAGAAATTTTGGTCTGTCTGTACATCTGTGTGTCTGTATATATGTGACTCGATTCATCACTCGGCCAACGTGAAACAAATTCTGTGCAGTACTCTTATACAGCCACAGCCAAATCCAAATGTCTACGTCTCCTGGCAATCTTCATAGTTGTCAACTTTGTTGATTAAGAACAAAACATTACACGTATATAAGACAGAAAATAAATACATAAGTGATATTCGCACTGTTCCTTTACAACAACTTCATGGATGGTTGATTGAAATGAATTACTGCATCTACTGCTAAATAAAATTTACTCCGTCGCCTGCTGTCGCCCGCGCCACTCTAGCTTCTAGCGACATTTTAAGAAATCAAACGGAAACAGTTACAAATGGTTCCACTTCATTGGTTGCACGTTCCACTTAGAACGCCCGTGTAGTAGTGCAGCGGGGTCAATAAACGTGTAAGTACGGGGCCTCGACTCACGCGCTTCTCCGCCGTACGGCATCGCTGGCATCCAGGAAGCCGGCCTGGAGCAGTGAAAGGCAGTAAAGTTAAATTCACTTGAGCAAACCCCTAGCGTGTTTACCTGTGGAGGAGCGTGACGGGAGAGGAACCGCGTAGAGCTGAGGGGGAAAGCGAAGAGAGACATTTAATGAACAGAGTTTGACTATATGAAAATGTCTTCCGTGCACAGTGGCAACTAATGGAGCAGATACGCGGCCAATTTTTCGCGGAGGATATTGGATGCGTATTCAGTGGACACCAGCAGGTGCGTGCATTGACATCCTAGCCAAGTAACGACTTCGAATCGAACAAAAAACGCGAAATTAACCGCACCGCCAAGCACATTTACGATGTGCGCTTATTCCGGCCTGAATATTGAAACATTTACCATCCTTTCCTACAGAAACTTGTGAGAGAAGCGGGAATACTAAACGTACTGTCAATACCTGCCACCGTGACTCAGTGGCTGAAGCGGTGGCTCAGCTATGAGTTGTGCTGCGGAGCGAAGTACCCGTATTCAGTTAACGGCTACGGTGGCCCGTTTCTTAACGGAGGCAAAAAGTAAAAATGGCTGTTTGTCGAACTTTTGGCGTACGTTAAAGATGCCAGGGGGCCAAAATAATCCGGAGCCCTCCTCTACGGCGCTCCTGATAGTTGTGTAGGTTCGGTGCGTTAAACCCCACAATTAATAAAAAAGTGTATCCAACATTCACTGAAAGTGATTCCAATCAATCATCACGCTTTGAAATCCCGGAGAACGACCCAATCCGACGAGTTTTCGCGCGCTAAGTAAGCGCAGTCACGAGCGATCTAAACAAATATTTATATGCGGTTTATGAAGTAAAGGTATTCTGTTGTACTCCTTATTTTCCAACGATGCGTGTATTTTTTTTTATCTAGAGGTGGTCCTTTTTCACATTTTTTAAGTAACCATATTGACGAAGTCGAAGTCCGGCTGCTGCACGCTGCGTGTGTCTAGAGACCTTATCACAGCTTTTGATCCGACGAGCTGGCTGCGCGAAAATGCAGTATTTTTTGACAGAACGCCATCGGTCCAATAACAAAGCGTTCACGTCAAAGCTAGGTACTACGGACTGACAAAAAACGAAATAACATTGGTGGCAGGATGAAAAAGCACGCATGGAACGGGCGAATAGCAGAACACCGCCTTAATAAAATGCACAGTAATACGGTGCAGTAGTGTCTGAATAACAAAAAAATTGCCGAAGTATCGGTTCACTTCGCTTCATACGTCGTCGAAAGGAGATAGCCTTCTGCGACCCCAGCATGTAAAGCCTCTCTCTTTTTTTCCGCCTGCCTGTCACGTTTTCGCCATCCCGTTTCACCCCTACCACAATAAACACGGCGGACATAAGCTCAGTTTAAGTTAGTTTTGCCGCCTTTCACTCTTCGCACAATATCTTTCGTTACTTTAAGCTATGAACACTCCGCCGAGGGGGTGCCGGGAGCGCCTTTTGTAATCGGAGATGAAATATTTTTTTTCATGGCGTGTTTTTAATTTGCCATTGCAACAATGAAGAAACCGTGTATTTTATTTAGAAGAACTATGCAGATATAACAATTGTATTGACGCCTTGCCTCAGCTATACCTCATTTGTTTTTTTGCTCAACAATGAAAGGCTGTAGACTTAGTAGTATCGATATGGTTTGACTATATAAGCTTCTCGTTGATTACTTTTTTTACCTTTTGTTCGGGGGGCTGATTCGAGGGATAAATGCACAGGCTGGCCAAGGAGTATCGTCTTTAAAATCAAAACAGACAAAACGAAAGCCCGCACGCGGAACATTCGAGAATGGGCACGTCGCTATCTACCTGTTATTCCTGCCGCACCTAAATTGCGAATAACGGTGAATGTTGTTGTCCGGCGCCGTAACGCACAACTAACAAATACTCAACAAATGTCACAATCTTCAGCCTTGTGAGCAATTTACCAGGATCTTATATTGAGCTCTAAAACTGCGAAGAACTATTCGAGATTAAGTGAAGTGGTAACGAAAGACATCATCACCGACCACTATAACTCACTGAAAACAACGTAAGAGCGGGGACAAGCACAGTAAATTTAAAACTCAAACAGCTATTTTAAAAATAAAAATGCGCCGCCTCAGCTCATTGGCAATCAGACAATCTTGTAATGTAAAGTTTATGAAGTAGAGACAAAGAAATATTTTTCAAACGTTTTTTTGGCACTTTCTCTTACACCAATAGGCTTGAAACACAAAAGCAGGTTTCCCATTACCTAAAGTATAACAATGATCTCAAGGGCGACGCTCGACTTTCTAAATTGAAACGTTCCGTCGGCTTTGTCTAGCGCAGTATGAAGCGTAGTTCTTGCACCCTTGGGTTGTTTGTAACTAGTGAGTCGGGCTCCAGGATGATGCGCTTTCCATCGGGAGGTAGCACGAAGAACTTCTGTAGCAGAGACGTCACGAACATAAAGACTTGAGTGGTGGCGTACCACTGGGCAGGACACATTCTTCCTCCTGTTGATCAAAAATAAACCCGTGAATCAATCGCCCAAGTTACCCTGCGTAGGCTGGCTTCGTTTGCAGACAGGTAAATTCACCTCATACAAAGTAACAACTACAAGAGGAAATTCTTACAGCCCTTGTGAGAATGCCCGCATTGGTATTTAATTTTTTGCTATTGCTATTTTTTGCCTATTTTAAGGTAATTAATATTAATTTATACATAAATTGTTGTGCAAACATTGAAAAAACTGCGCTTTTTTAGTGTATGCTGCCGACACTAGAACTAGAACCAACATTACATGAACGTGAAATGGAGACGAACCCTCTAGAACATTTAAATACGTGAACTATAAATAGTTCCTTAGATATTACCGCTTAGAAATCAAAAGCCCTAATAGTTGCACCCTGAAACAAAACAATTGACTCGAAACTTCGTTTAGCCATTGGGACAAGGAATATTGCATTGGTTAGAACGGTAAAAAATCTTGGTGTTCTTTTTCAAAAACAGACGTCCTGAGAGCCCCAATTTGACGCCACCTATTTAATCTTCTGTCGCAGTGTTGGCGTGTTGTGCGGTTGGGTTCCTTGTTGCCGCAAATATGAAATTACTAATATATAATTCACTTTTCTGCTCACCCTTACGGTTTTGTTTCCTTGTGTGAAATATTGTGTGGGACCATTAAAACTTTGGATGAAATTCATACATCTCAAAAGAAGGTCTCTAGGGCAATTGAAATAGTAGCATACTTCGAGCACACGGGCCCCATTTTCTAAAAGCTAAACATGGTTCCTGTACATGAATTGTACAATTCGGTAATACTCGCGCGATATAAATTATATATTAAAAACGAAGACCTGTACTTACCGCAGCGCGCTGGATTAACAACCCGTACCTGTACCGGCGATGCTCGTGTCACGCACACGCACCGAGTATACGGTTGAAAAATGCTTAAATATACCCTACCGACTGCACTAAATTTCTTGCCGGCTTGAAAACCTCAAACATAATAAATAATCTATTTATTGTAACTGCTAAAAGCATTTAGAAATTTTGTTTGTCTTTGCGGTGCCCGGTCAGTGGTTGTTTTGTAGTATGTAATTATTCCTGTTCAGCTCAATGTGTTAATAATGCTATGTGTGCCAAGAAATTGCATTTCTTTCTGACATGTTTATGCTATTTAAGTGATTGTATATAGTAAGGCTAAGTGGGCCAGAAAATGTTCTTCTAATGTACTTATGCCTCCTAAGTTCCAGGTGTAACTATGGCTAAGGTTTCCATAAAATAGTTCCTCTATCAAAACTGTCTTTTTGTCTTGCTGCGAATTGGTCTGCCATATTGTTTAGTTTAAGTATACGTACCTACATTTCAACTGCTTCTGGAATTGCCAAAGGGGCAGAGGCCTCATCAAGCCCAAGGTGGCTTTTTGCCTGCATCCACAGCATAACTATGATGTTGGAATACATACGACTTTGACTTGCACTTTGACATTCACTACTTACTCATTTCTCAGACAGCGGGAATTGAGTGTTTTTGGGTACGTGAATGCCATAAAGGCCGGTATTTATTCTAGTAACCGTGCTTCGAACGCTATGAGAAGCTTCTCGTGATACGTTTCGTCGGCGCCTTTATCCGGGTTATATGAAGAGATTTTGTGTTTAACTGTATAATAAACTGATACTCGTTATAATAATTGCACCTCAAAAAATCCCGATCTCACGATGCAAGCTTTATTGCGAAGCACGACGTGTACGCGCGGAGACAAAACGCCCGTGGCAGGTAAGACGATGCGGACGCCTGCCTTTATTATCGCTCTGTGGGCGCGCTACCACGGAACACATTTTATTGGAAATCGGTTCATAGAAAGTTCCAACAGCGTCAAATTTTTCACGCGTAAATATCGGTTGGAACTTCCACATTCAGTGCTGAAAAGAAAAGGCTCTAAACGTCGTTGTCATGCGCAGTAATTTCTAAGTGTAAGTCGCTTTGAGAAAAAAAGAAATTTTGTTTAGTCGGTTAGACGATGCTAGACGATGCGGATGCCTGCCTGTAATGTCGCTTCGTGGGCGAGCTACCACAGAACACAAATTTTGGGAAATCGGATCACGGAAAGTTCCAACAGTGTCCAATTTTTCACACGTAAATATCGGTTGGAACTTCCACTTTCAGTGCTGAAAAAGATAAGGCTCTAAACGTCGTTGTCATGCATAGTAATTTCTAAGCGAGAGTCTCTTTGAGAAGAAAAAAAAATTGTTTAGTGGCGGTCTAATTTTTACTCTTAGGTGATGTTCGTACGGTTTAGCACTTAGCGTTTAGACTGGACACAGCGCGCATTTAGTTCTGAATGCGGACAGTAGGTCGCATTTATTTCAGAAGAAAGTTCTCGGTCAGTTCTTGTGCACATGCAGGAACACCATTAGGTGATGCGCTTATCAGCCAACAGACCTATGTAGTAAGTTACTTGGTTGGTCAAACATAACTTAGCTGAAGAAGAAATAGCAAATGCTCCACTTTTATATGACCATTGTAAGATTTTATAAGCGCTTTTCAGAAATTTTCCATCTCCAAAATATAACGATGCTTTTCTACCAGCTATGCTGTGTAAGATTTTAGCTCCCGCAGTGTAGCCTTAGCAGAAAAAAAAGTACTAAGGAAAAAGACCGAGCGCTCATGAACGTGCGCTTCGTAAGCATCACGCTGCGGCACCCAGGCTTTTGTGTGGGCTTGCAACACGTGATGAGCTCCCAAAAAAAAAACAGGCAGAAATAGCGAGCGCACAAGGGAGTGCACCTTGTCAGAAGCGTTTGGCGTCGGCAAGCTCGGCCTTGGAGAACACTGACGGAATTTCGCTGCGTGATCTTTTGTGCACTCTTCTATTCGCCAGTTCACGCGTGTTCGCTCGTGAAGTGGGAAGCAGAGACTTGACGCCACTTGACGAAGGTTCTAGCGCGTGCTAGCGCGGTCCTCTTTAGGAGAGATATGAAAGGCTGCGGACAAAACCATGCGGGCCTGGGGGTCATGCACAATTTTCAGCGGCAAGTTCACAAGTTAATGTAAGGTGAAAGGGCGGGTCTCCAAACAGGAGAGAGGGGCCGCCAGCTCCACCATTTCTCCGGCTTTGCGCCACTAGAGGAAGCTGCGGCCATTGTTTTGTTCAGTTCTCCTAAGTCTAGGCCTGGCAATAGAAAGCCCTTCAGAATTTTCGCCCAGCAGGCAAAGTCAAGGTGCAAAATAGGGAACGTTTTTCACCAACTTATCGCATGCTATCGGTCTAGTTGTTACCTCAAAGACACCCCGTGACTAAAAGAAACTTAGAACATGAGCGTAAACATTTTGCGGTCACAAAAGGGAGCGAAAATGTAATAGAGTTCTAACCCTGCTGTTGCAAAATCTCTAAACGACGAATGGGAATGCCTTGTGTTTCAGTTGCGCAAGAAAATTGCGGTTTAAACTCTACCGAAAAGAACGAGACCGTAAAATACCTAGAAGAGAGACTATGTACAGGTGAACTGAAAGGTTGGAAATCACAAAGCTGTGTATTTGATTTTGTGATTAGTCGGCCGAGAATATCGCATTCCAAACAAGTTCAGCGTATTTTAAAAGAGCGTAGAGTATATAAACAATTGTATAACGTACCAACAGAAAATGGCATAAGCACTGGAGGTTTAGGTTTTAAGCTGAAGCCGTCTTCATCAATGAACCTTTCAG
This sequence comes from Haemaphysalis longicornis, assembly GCF_048455015.1. NCBI lineage: Eukaryota > Metazoa > Arthropoda > Arachnida > Ixodida > Ixodidae > Haemaphysalis > Haemaphysalis longicornis. The sequence goes on from NW_027526407.1 coordinate 147,895,270, forward strand.
GCCAGAACTCTTCCGGGCGGTGCCAAAAAGTTGGGTCCTGATGAACTGCTGCGATGTTAGCAATAACAGTAGATCCTTTCGGTATAACGTATCCACTGTATGAGTTGTCAGCGTGGCATCTACCACGTAAAATGAAACAGCGAAAATGAGTACTATTCACTTCCGGCATTCTAAGCAGCTTAAAAACCGTGTTTTTTCATAAAATGCAATGTACTAGCAAAACGCCAGAGCATATTGTTCCTTTTCTTAGTTTATATTTATGAAGTGTTACACAAGAATGACCACGCTAGTATTGTATGGTACAGTAACGCCTGAGTTTTTCTGCGCCTTTTTTGTGGCGGGAGCCTCCGGTTCAAGGTATTTTTTACAGATGGCCATTGTAATTTTTATTTGCAGAGTAGTGTGGCATTCTAAACAATAATTGGGGTACAAGAATAATGTAACGAAGGAAGCACCAAATTACTCCTGCTCTTGTATATGATAATCAAGTAGGGTGGAACATGCGAGTATCACCACAACTTTGCAATAAATCTTGTCAAAAATATGTAATTGTATGCTCGAGTGCAAAAATATATTCTGGCCTCAAAGCCCAGCTTTCGTGTGTGGCTAAAGCGATTTTCTGATTGCAGTGGGGTTGACTTTGAACAGGACTCCGCATATCACCTCCCCAACGCCTCACGCAGTCTGGCTGTCGGCCTTTTTTTAAAACAACTCGAGTGCTGAATACAAGTTGGGATTGCAATGGAAATTGTTAGAGCACCGGTACTCGTCTTCAAAGCAGAAATTCTTTTTGCGGGCGTCAAATAACCACCACTTTAAATGCTAAGAATCGGGGAGCCATTGCCAGAGTGAATACGGCAGTCCCTACTGTTTTCTTAAGCTTTCGCCACACGGGCATATTTGGTAGGAATATAATCGGGAAAGTATCTGAAGTATACTTTTTGAGAAAACGAAAGCCTGAATACTTTGAAAACTTGGAATAGTCATTAGAATTTTGGTTACAAAATTATGCACTGCTTACTTTTTCCTTATATAAATCTGCGGGTGCATAAACGAAACAAAAAACGCTGTGACCGTAACCCAATGGCTGCATGTGAGGAAGTGAGGCAGAACGGAAGCACGGCAGCCTCCTGTAATTCATAGCTCAGTGCCAAACGCTTTTATTCATTTTTCGCCAACATACGGGTGGCATTGTTGGCTGCATTGCATCTCATAAGAGTAGTTTTGGGGGGTTTTTTACAGTTAGAACTTTTAGGTCATCCCAGCTTACTTTTCCGTGTTGGCAACTTCCACCGCGCGGTAATCAGCGTCATGTGGATATAATGATGATTAGACATTCTTAGTGCACAAAACCTACAAAGGGCAAAGAGCACTACATAAAAGATATTTAACGAGGTTGAAGTGACAGAATATATAAAGCATTTAACTCAAAATATCCGTGAAGCGACATAAAAGGTAATAAAAATAACTGGTGTAAAGGACCAGCTTGTCAAAATGCATGATAAATATTGAGGCGAAAAACTTGACATCGCGGAATTTTGAAGACTGCGTTGATGCGTGTTACGGGTTCATGCCCTAAAAAGTGCGATGGGTGTAGTGGAATGTGTGGTCCGTACAGTTGCGGGAATCATTTGAGGATTGTTGTGGCGAGTGCTTCGCATGCAATTAGGATGTGAACGACGGGTAGGCCCTCTACACCTGCTGCACGGGATTCTCTGAGATCCAGTGCGCACGTGGGCGTGTGTCGCCTGTGTGTGAATATCCCTAATCCAGCTAGGGCAATTTCGATAAATCTGTTGTGTGAACCTTACTCGTGATTATCCTAAGCGGGCTTTTATTAAGTGTAACATCATGTTTGTCGGTGCACTTCAGTGGGTCTTGCCATATTTTGTGATGGTGCTGTGTAAGGTGTGGCTTAATGGCGATGTAGGGTATTGTTGTTAAGTCTACTATATTTGTAAGTGCACAGCGGCGGCCATTATATCCGCGGTCTCGTTCCCGTGATTCCGGCATGGCCGGCTGCCCAGAACATCAGTTGCGGAAAATTTGTAGCATATACAAACATTATGAAATTACAAATAGATTGGCTATTTAGTTTTTTCTGGATCTGTGAGATGACAACGCCCGCACAACCCTCAAAGAGTCTGTATAGGGGATGGACTCATGAATTTGTTTTTGAGGAACGTCATGTACAATAAGTTACATTTCATATCCTTCAGCTGGGAACATAGTGATGTGTCCACTCATGGTTCTGCATGAATTGACATTGGGACCATAAGCGGCGCACGAGACCATAGTGAAGGTTTTCAGGCATCGCTGTAAAATTCAGGGCATTGTTACTTTTCCTGGAGAGACAAGAAGTGCAGCGCCTGGAAGCTTTCGGAACCGTGTTTGTATTTTTGTAAATCATGTAGTCATAAGTCATAAATTTTTATAAATGATAAATACCATGATACAGGAAGAAGTTGCCACTGCGCCAGAATGTCAGTGAATGACAATGTGTACAAGTCTATACATGAGATGGGGATACCTGACGCCTGATCTCTTGCTCTAACTGAAAAGGACGCAGAAACCGATGTGTGAGTTACGAAGAAATCGGAGACGGATGCGACAGTACGAGCTGTAATAAACGAGTGACAATTTTTTGACGAGCTTTTAAAAGCATATAGTAAATCTTAAAAGCATATAGTAAAAGCATATAGTAAATGTTCTAGGTGCCATTTGCTTCATTCAGCCCACAGGCTCTACGCGGACTATTGCGGAAATTCCCCAGAGCAAAACGGAGCACTGAGTAACAAGCATTTGCAGTGATGGGTTCATAGGCGACCCGTACACATCACTGCCTTAGTCCAGCCGAGACCCCAGCAAGGCGGAATAGACGCACAGGACCAGTTGTTTGTATGCACAACGTAAATGCTGACAGAAGGCCTTCAGAATGTTCATAATTTTTAGGCATTTGGGTTTAAATTTTATGAGGTGTGGAATGAATGCGACTTTTTCTTAACAAAGACAACACCTAAACTCTTGTGGTCCTGTATTATAATCTATTATATTTAGGGACTGAGGCAGATCCCGCGCCTCTCGGAGAATACAACGCAGCTACTCATAAAGGGTTATCTTTAAAGCCATTTTTATCTCGGAACAAGCAAGTCTGGTGACCCCAAGCTGGACTTGTGCACATATGGACATATTACATGATTTGAACAAGACTTGCACATCGTCCACATATACTGAACAAGGTATTGATGGTGAGAACGTTTTCCGGTTGAAATGTATCTTCACTTTAAACAACGTACACCTCTACACACCTCATCCAGACACGCCATTCTTTTGCACATGAACCTGTGACTGTGATCACCCAACTCTAACGTAGAATGTCCCTTCAGAAATGTAACTGGCAAGAGCCTTCAACATGTTTCTAGACACATAATTACTTCCGGCGCGTATGATCAAATAAGCAAGCGATGTCACTACGCCTTCCCGACGTAAAAAATAACTGTGACGTAAACGTGCTTATGGACGAAGGAATCATTATTGTACGCTTCAAGGGCCCCTATTTGATCGTTTGAGGATCGCCCCGCCCTGAACCCCCGAAGGTTTTAAATTTATGGATGGTATGAAGGAGCGCCAACTATATTGTTTTGCCGCATTTCGCACGTGCTTTCCAAAAGTCCTTGTCCTTTTGAAATTTTGAAAGAAAGTAAGTTATTCGACGTGGGGTATTTGCGAAGTACGCCCGACGCCTTGTCCTGGGTCTCTCTCGCCCGCCTACAGTTCTCCTTACACCTTCTCCTGATGGAGTTGCACGCAACACCAGAGACCGTGGGAATCGACTTTTCGGTGGCGTCGTGGTTGTGCGCTGTCAGTAGCTGGGTAGCTTCTTCAATGTGTTGTGTAATATAGATGGGTGGTGCAGTTTTGATGTTTCTGTAAATGTGGCCCACATCGCTCTTGCGTCATTGAAGCCATTACGTGAACGTGAACTAGTGGGGTCTGTACCCATGTATTTTAGGGAGGTAGGGAAGTGGTCACTAACATATGGGTATGTGCCAAAACCCCACTCAAGCAATGGAAAGAGAACTGCAGAGCCAATTACCAAACTAAGATGATTTTGAGTTGTGTCCTAGGTTATGGTACGTAGGCTGTTTTCTGTTGAATGTGCATGCTACCGAATATGTTGTAAATTTTCAATGAGAAGAGCTCAGATATATGTGTGAGAAGAGCCCGAAGGGGAATTATGTGCATTTAGGTGCCGTATATTGATATAAGGTTCAGGCAACTCAAGTAACACCGAAATCGGAACTAGATGGCTTGAAAGCAGGAGTATTGTAAAGGGAGGATACCGGTAACACCCATCAAATTTTATTGTGCTAACTGCCAGAACCACAAAAACAGTGTTTAATTGGATGGTATACATGCTATAAATTTTGAAGAGACAATTAATACACCGCCCGAGGTATGTGCGCATCCATCCCTTGTCATTTCTGAATACCATATATTCATCAACAAGTTCGTGTGTTTACTGTTCAAATGCGTTTCCTGGAAACACTTTATCATCGGTTGATTGGCATGCAGTATCGCATATACATCATCAAAAATGTTATATGGCGTCTAAAGTTCTATTGCACTGTGTTTTTTCTTCCCAGTATTTTGTTTGGAGCGACTGGAAATCATCGCGTGTGTGTGAATATGCATGGCCATTCGCGGCAGTGACTCATCTTTTTTCGCTTATCTGGAGGCTTAGACGACAGAACCCAGTCCTTTTGCTGTGATGCAGAAAGGAAAGGTCCAATGTCCCTGTCCTCGTCGGACGTCCCCAGACTACCCAACTGATCGGACGCTTAGAACCCCTCACCCTTGTGGGTGCTCTTTGCTGCACTCGCCACACCCAATAGCGTCGACTGCATCTGGGGTTGCATGGGCGGTGCGGCGAGTGTTTTAGCCGCTGTCCCTCCTTGTTTATTTCCTCGGCGCCCTCAGGATTAGTGAGGGCGGGGGAACCAGATAAGAAAGGAGCTGCATTGGTCCCGACGGTGTATGTGGCCACCGCCACCTTTGCTGGCTGGACCACCGGTGTGGTGGGGAGTTGGGCTGCCGGCGGCAACTCAGTGGGGGCCGTGGGCGGGAGCAGGTCTGACTTGCTGACCTGGGTCGCCTCAGCAACCAGGCGGCGCTACGCACCACGGCGAGATACCTCCCCAGGAGGAAAGAGGTGAACATCTTTCCCTCCTCGGGAAGGGTGATGTTCATACCGGCCGCACTTTGCGAAGGTATGTCAGCCATGGTAGGAGTTATTACCATGCCCGAAACGCTGACACTTGAAACAGTGCCGCGGGTTACGGATGGACGTGCGACAGAACATTGTATGAAGCCTTCATTTATGGGTTCTCGAAAGGTAGAAAGGTCTTGATGATGTGTTTAGTTGCTTTTTGTTTCAAATTGTGGCTTGTGGATACATGCCGAACAGCCGTAACGCCCTGATTTCTTAGGCCTTCCAAAAAGTTGGCATAGGTTACGCTAATCCGACCTGCCTCAGACATCCCACCCTAAGAGCGTTGAGGTTGCAATGGGGTCGGATCCTGATGTCGCCATCTCCAAGGCACGTTTGTTCTAAGACCGTTGTTGCTTGTATCTGGGTGTTCATTTCAACCAGGTGTTACCTGTTCTGAGTTTCTCACCATCAGATTTCTTCTCGCAAATTGTCGGAAGGAGCGGAAATGAACTTTTTGTGGGGACCCTTTTCAGGGTCCGATCATGGTCTGGGGGGATCTGTTTTCCCGTATGCTGTAGAAAAAAGGTGGGGACAGGGGTACTGGCTCCCTGCTTGGCAAACCGAGAAGGAGCCCATCGGCCGAAGCTTTAACAAGGCTCCGACTGCTACCGTTTGCGGTTTCTTATTTTCCACCTACAAACACATCGCCACTGTAGGCTACAGCTTATTTTGGGGGGCTCGGGGCCTTTGATGTCGCCAACACCGTCACTAGGATTATTCAAGGTTCCCCGTGCGGGTTAAGTGGGTGTGGGTGTGGGCCACCTTTACACAGCAGGTTTTTCTAGAGATAACCAACAACGAGTATTCTGCGCTGCATGTAGATGTTGAGGGAAACTCAAGGAAACATGCTGTTTTTACTTTCATTAACTGGTAACAGCCTGGAACTAGCGGTAAGAACCGTGATATTCTATTTCCTTTGAGCATACATGTATTATTGATGCAATGCAACCCGGTGGGTCATGTTTTGAACACAACTGCTGTCAGGAGTTTTGCGTCTGAAATCTGTATTACACGCGTTTACGTCGGCTTCCAAGCAAATAAAAATTACTGGTTTCCGCACTTATACATATCACCACTTATGCAGCTTCCATACATGTACATGCAGCTTCCACATACAGTGTTGGTAAGAACTGCGGACAGATAAAAAAAGTTGCTTTCTAGCAAGGCGTCATGTGTGAGACTCTGATCGACTGCGCCTTTATACGGCATGTACACTGTTTGTACTACTTCTCTAGGACATGCCAAAAGTGCGTAAGCAACAAGTATTACAACGTAGATTGATTGATTCTGATTCTGGGGTTTAACGCGCCGACGCAACGCAGGCGATGAGGCGCGCCGTAGTGGAGGGCTCCGGATTAATTTTGACCACCTTGGGATCTTTATTGTGCGCCGAGATCTCGTACACACGGGCGATTTTGCTTTTCGCCTCCATCAGAAAAGCGGCCACCGCGGCCGGGAATCGAACCCGCGACCTCGTGCTCAGCAGCGCAACGCCTTAGCCACTGAGCCACCGCGGCGGGTTATTACAACGTAGAAGCTTACGTCTCGAGTGAGGCTGAAACACTTTAGGCAAAAAAGGTAGAAAAGATACGTTTCTTCCTTATTGGCATTAAATTCTTTCTTTCTTTCTTTCTTTCTTTCTTTCTTTCTTTCTTTCTTTCTTTCTTTCTTTCTTTCTTTCTTTCTTTCTTTCTTTCTTTCCTTCCTTCCTTCTTTCTTTCTTTCTTTCACTCTTGCTGGTTTCTTTTCTTACTGGTCAAGTTTGTTTCTTACTCGTCTTACGTTTCTTTTTTACTAGTCAAGGTTAAAGGTTAAAGTCTTACTTCGAAGATTTTGTGTCTCAGGCACCTTCGGCTTGGCGTAGAAAATTTTGACAAATACTGTACACTTCTTGTATTTGCTTTTGACTACGATATTAGGCTCTAAATGCCATCCGATGTCGCACTCATATAAACAGATAAAATGAAACAGCGCAGAAATGTACGAGGGACACAGAAGAAATTCACAAGACAGGCACTGACTCACAACTAGTATATTACTGCGAAGGAACACAAATATATCAGGTGTTTTTTCTTCAAAATAAGCGAGATACAAAAACCGAAACTAATTCAGATAAAATTACTGCGACAGAAAAACTCGGCAAATTTTCCGTGAAGAAGTGGCAAAAAAATACGCTAGATGGCATACATAAAGGCCTTTCTCTTCTAGAAGAGCGCCAGAGAAAGCTGGCTTACACATTCGCCTGACTTGTCGAAGTCGTGGTCCACTGGTAAATGTACCGCTTATTTACCGATAAGATAGACTGTTTATGAGCAGATATCAGAGGTTCCTACGGACCACTGTTACATGGGCCTCTTAGAACCACTGTTACACTTCAGCATTTATACCCACCAACTCGCCCAACTATCCATTTTGTTGCATGTAAATAGAGTTTGCTTTACTCCTCGAGGATGGGTGCGTTTACAAGTACCCAAGTGTGGATTAATAAAATTTATTTTCTGACATATTTAAAGAGGGAATGCAGACAAAAAAGTGTGGTTTGTTCGAAAAATTGCCTCCTTTGAATCTAAGTGACCCCACTTTTAACGTAATCAGGAAAAAAGGGAATGGCCATGCGACCCACTACCTCATTTCCCGCAACAGAAGTTGAAATGTCATATGTGCCATCTCTGCGATTGGCTGAGACCGGCAAAAGCAAACCCAAATTAGGCACCGCTTATAAGGTCTCCCAACGAGCTATTCGCGCGTACATTTAGGGCACATTTTTTTTATAACAGTCAGAATGGCAGTGTGCCCAATGGAAATTATGAAAGTACTTGTAACCATAGAAGTACGATGGGTACTGCTGTTGATACTGCGTGCACTATGCCTATTTTAGCTGCGTAGCACTGCGGCGCTTTGCGGTTATTTCAGACGACATGGGCGATTGGCGCAAGCGACGGTGTCTTACGTGACCATATTGGTCGAGCGAGCACCACGTTTCATGAAACAAGTATTTTCGACCTTAGTAAAAACAAGCCAGATACAAATATGGTCAAAAACAAAGCAAAGGCTGGAAACAGCCAACCCGAGTATGGTGGCGCCATATATGTTGTGTAACTGTAAACAAGTCTCGGGGGCAGCTTGAAGACCTGCTTTGTGATGTCATTGTAGACGTCATAAAAACGCACGAGTTGGCTGGAGAATCAAAATGTGAACCTACAATGATTATGTTCTCAGTGAATGAAGCATTGATAGCTCTAGGACAAACGCTATGTGCACTATAAACACGAAATCTTTCGAATACAACAAACTTTAGTTTTTTCTATATGGCAACTTCAGTGATAAAGGTTGTTTTGTTCTCAATCCCATAGCGAACGTATGCCTATATATATACTTACATAGAGACGCCAGGAGCTGCGCCAGACGGAAGAATGTTTTATGGCGTTTAAACGTAGTAACTACACGAGTTCTAGGAGACGGTTGGCCTTGGAAAGTACTGAATATTTCAGACGGCCTACATTTTGGTACCAGCTGTCAATATGCCTCATGATTGACAAACCAGCGCGGAAAAAACACGGCACTAAAAAGGAACGAGAACTACACAAATCAGCACTGTCTCGTCTACTTCTCGTTCTTTTTTTGTGCTGTGTTTTTTCTGCGCTGGTTTGTCAATCACAGAACGTTCGCCAACTCGCCCAAATCACCGTCTTCTTGTCAATCTCTCCCACAAACGAAAATAGTTATTCATCGATCAGCATATACCACAGCGCGTGTGTCCCATGCACAAACTTTACGTCAGGAGCGGCGCGTAATAGCCCTTACAATACTTCCACCATGGCGCGAGGGCTTAAAGACGTAGTGATAAGTATAAATGTTGACTTACGCACACAGTTCACTTGAACAATAAATCCGCTTTACATACATTATGTTAATAATTAATTTACAGCCATTGAGGAAGATCCTCAAGGTAATTTCACGCCTCTAACACTTTACCTTTTTCTTCAAGTACCAATGGAATGTTATTTGCACAAAGCAATCATTTTGCTGTAATGGTGTGTTATTCTTGTGAACGTGACTGTGTAGACTCCAGCGCATTTATGGCTGTCAGCAGGAGAACCCACATGATTTCCCTCTGAATTATACCACTGAAGCATAGGTTACGTAAATAATATAGCCGCATTCGACTGGCGAGCGTTGTTCATAGCATTTGATGGCGCCCAACACACAAGAATTCGCCCTCGGTGGTATCATCGACTCCACTTTTTCCGCAAATATGTGAGAAAAAAACACTGGCGGATGTGCAGTTGCAAAGAGAATGCCAACCGATATGCAGCGAGCAGAGCGTTATGTTTGAAAAGAGCGTGGTAACAACAGAAAAACATGTGATTCAGCAGACTGCAGACGCTTCGTTTCCGACTGGAGGACCCCACCGGTACAACATATTTTGCATTGTGTGAAACAGCACCAAGCAACGTTGGGGCAGATAAGTTTCTGGTAAATTAGGCCTCCTGGATTTGAAATTTTCTACACTGTGGGAGTAATGTATATTAAAAGAAAAAGAAGTCATTGCTTTACTTATGTAGTAAAACGTAACGTACTCTCGGGGCAAGGGAAAAACACCGGGGGTTCTCCAGCGGTAGGTCTCCCAGATTGTGGCCATCGTGAAAGGCATCTGGCTCATGTCTTCCCGTTGCGGAAACCTGTCTTGACCTATGACACGGTCTACTTCCTCATAGATCCGTCGCTGAATGGTGTCTCTGTTGTCGGCACAGATAAGCAAGAGCCAGTGCATTGTCTTTTTGACATTATTGACGCCTGCGCCGAAGAGGGCAATGATGTTGCCGAGCAGATTGGTGTCTGCAAAATAAATTTTATTCACGTCTTATCAATGTGGCGATGCAAACGATTGTCTAGGTTTTGAGCGGCACAGATTAACGTACTGCAGATAGTTGCAGCTGTTTGACACGGCACTTTAACTCGAGAAGAAAACCCGAAATACTTTCTTTGATAACTGTTCCTGTCTAAATTCTGGCCTTCAAGCGAGAATACCACATTTAATAGCAATTTTTTATTTTGCGCGATTTAAAGCATAGCAATTGGTCTCAATATGTATGTTCAAGTTGTGCATATCTACCTATTAGGTATTCCTAAAAATAAGACTAGTTTTATGTAAAAACACCAGTAACTTAGGAGTAGGGTATCAACTCCCCGAAAACAGAGTTGAACACTGTTAAATCAACAAGTACTATCATAAAGAGTGACTGATCAAACAGTTTTGCATCGCCTTAGGCACACAGCTGATCGGAACCAATGGGCGTAACCTCAACGATATGGCTTGCCATAAAACGTTTATACACTGAAGCACAACACCAATTCCGTGTGTTCCAGAACTACCGACTTGAGGCTCCTTGTATATGTCCAGAATCAAACGTGGTGGCGCATTACGCAACAGGATGAGCTGAATTCGGATATCTGAGCCTTAGTTGTGAGGTTATATGCAGACATGATTCCACGGTTCGAGATACGGCTTTTGACATATCCGCTCCAGCTTTTATGGCATTAAAAATGGGGCTAAGTTGTATAAGCTTTGATTATAGCAGTCTCCAACAAAGAGCTTTGATGGCACCGCGGCTATTATGCACAACACACCTGAATAGACGGGGCACGCCATTGGCGCCATCATGTTGTGCATAGATCGTTGGCACTGCCCAGACAAAAATGACCAAGGGGTAACCAGCAGCCATTCGCGAAGAGCGTCCTACTGAAATCATTCGAATTTATGCAGAGTAAAACTCAGAAAGCCAGCACGACTTCCTTTGTGCCATTTCCTAAAATTCACAGGGCCAGAATCTGGGCTTATTTTGTAATTTATTTCTGTGCTCTTATCACTGTATTTTTCGCAGCGCCAACTTACCCGTAAATTTCGAGTCCATAATTTGCTGGTGATCTTGCATTTGCTTCAGGTACTCGCAAACAAAATCCTGATGCCTTTCCCCCAACAATCCGTCTTTCTGATGACGTTGAATTTCTTCTCTGTAATCATGTCACAAAATCCACATTTGGTTCAGCGATGCCGGGACTCCAACGAAATAGGGTATTTACGTAAGAGGATCCATGCTGTTTCTTTCGGACTGCAGTTCTAATGACTAAATTTGTTCAGGGCTCGTAGACACCATCTCACTTTTTGTGCCTTTCGTCTCTACGATTTAGATTTTTTTTAATCAGGATGTATATTGTGAATCTGCGTCTGTGAATCTGTGAATAAATAAATTAACCCGCGTCGTAAGTCCAAACTACGTTTTGTCTACAACTGGAATGGATGACCCTTCTGCATAATCAGTTATGTCTACGTGACACCTGTAGTATTGATATGGTTCTTATCAATAATTCAATGTGTAGAGTACTGTTTTCTGTAATTCATGAAGGTTTCAAAAACGAAAACTTTTCCTACTTTGAGAACATCTTTTGTTCTAACCAGTCGGCACGTGGTAGAGCAACATATGTTTATGTGCTGCTCTACGAAGAGCCGACTGGTGGGTGATCTAATATAACACCACGATTTCTTTGAATGTTGGAAGCGCCTATCTTAGTGGAGGGTTCATTACTCCCCGCATCAACAAAACTCAGATTAGCGCTATTTATATCACCTTTCATAAGCAACCACTCTTCACCCATGCAGTACCTCAGGAGTAGAAAAGCGTTGCTTAACATGTACCGAGTGCACTCTGGAGCAGGAATACCATACTGCGAAGGGTGCATATATTTGTTCCAGGCCCGCATGTACAGTTGTAATTCGTTCGAGGAAAGCAAAGCAAGACACAATTAAGGAGAGCGATAGTCGTATAAAGTAAATCCCCTTGGTGAAGAGAGGAATGGTAAAGGCGGGAAGCTACCCCCATGCAACCTGAGTGAAAGACAATCCAAAATTTGAACGGGTTCGACCATGTCCACATTGCACAATATGAAAGACGCCGCCTTCATAACGCGAGAGACCCAGGTTCGATTCTGGCAAAGAGAAGCGTTTTTATTCTTGAGTTGCTTCTTGCGCCTTCACTTATCATCCCCATCGTTTTGTGTTTGCCATTGTGCAAATTTGGCTCTTCTGCAGTGCGTTCGGCCACCACCTTCAAAGACATCAATGAGGTATAGAAAAATTCGCTTTAAACGTAACACGACTTCCCTACAAACACCTTTCGCACTTTCGCAGTGTTAGATGCTTATTTAAGAATAAAAAAGTGTTTATTGTAATTTTTTTATTTCGAGCTTTATTACTGTTTGGAAGGAACAGCTTGTTATAAATTTTCGTTCACCTCACAGCCAAGTTTTTTTCGCACACATCAATTTAAATTTCGGCCAGAAGGTATTTTTATGAATACCCGAAGCCCATCCTTCTTCCTAGCGTTCTAGGCTTTTGCGTGCGGTACGAAGCAAGTTCTGTTTAAATTATATTTATTTGATGAAATATCCCTAGCCAGGGAGCGCTTTTTACACGCAATGGGTTAGGATGAGTATTTGTAGGTTTTGTATAGTATTGATCTCACTGAATTGAAAAAACGCACTGCGAAAACGTTTTTATTTTGAAGTTTGCAAAGAGAAAATCACACAGGCGCCAGAAGCACATTCCTCGTGTTTTGTTACGTGCGCAATCTAGAACAAATTTTACGTTTTCATAACAGCTTGCCGGCAATAAAATTCTGGAACAAAATTCTTAGTGGCGGGTGTTTTCTCTAGAAAATCTGCACTATTGAACTGTTTTGTCACAAAACAGTTGCAAAATGATGATAGTAATATTACTCCGGGACAGGAAATGAGCTACCTGGATCAGAGAACCAATAAAGAAAAAGAAGGGGACTTGAGCTGGCCATGTAGTGAGAGGCACCGACAACCATTGGACACTTAGGATAACAGAGTAGATACCGAGGAATGACTTTAGAAGTAGGAAAAGGCCTTTGACCCGGTGGAGGGATAAAATAAAGATATTCGGGGGTAAACTTCCGACTCGAGCATGCAGGAGAGGAGCGGTTGGAGGTCAATAAGAGAGACCTTCGTCCTGCAATGGATGTGCGAAGGGTGACGATGATGATGATGGTGTTTATGATGATGAGTGACAAAATGTATTAAACTTTTTTTCACATTGACAAAAATGACTATTTAGACTTCGCACACTTGTGGAACCAGCATAGGTTTCAATCTTGCCGCCGTACTATTGGCTTTTACTCAGAGCGTTGGTATGAAAGTACTCACTTTATGAAGAGTTCCAATTGATCGTAAGCTACCTTCATTTTCCTAGAGGTTGTGAATGGCAGCAGTTCCGCGATCTTTACGGCTGCGTTCGGCAATCTGAAGAGGATTTTTTTTGGTTGGACGAGTTTATCCAGTTGCCCCAGCTTCTCGAACCAAAGTCGGTGCCTCTCATCTTCCATGTTAAAACGCCTCCCAAATACGAGTGCCGCGATGTTGTTTGAAATACTCGACTTGAGGAGGGGGTCCGCGTTCACTGGCACCCCGCTCAATTCCGCAATTCTCTTCCTCAACCGCTTGAGCTCGTCCTGTAAAAGGGATAAGAAAATCCCGTCATTGGAGAAACAGCGAACAGCACTCAAATGTGGCATAACGTAGACAGTCGAAAGAAAACAAGGGAAACGGTTGTTCGGATGCTCGCCGACCGGCTGGCACGCATACAATAGGCAGGAGCAAAATGACCCATTTAGCGACAATGTGCCGTTGGTTTCGTATTTGGTGTTGTCCGGCCCAACATGTGGCCCGGTGGTATAGCGTAGAAGAAGCATTTTGGTTAGTACCGTAGTTCTACCCGGATGTTTATACTCAGGGAAAACTTTCTGTGGTAATTCAGAGAAAGCTACGCGAGGGGGGGCGATTAGCGACGTCAACAAAGCTAACCGTATGCTTGGCTATTTAAAACGCAACTTTCATTCCGCCCCGTCGTCCGTAAAACTTCATTTTTACGTAAGCCTTGTACGCAACTTGAATACGCATCATTCATATGGGATCCTTCCACGGAAATTCTTACTCATTTGCTGGAAATGTTTCAGAACCACTCGGCACGTTTTATTAACTCAAACTACCACAGAACAACCAGCGTAACCACAATGAAAAACAATTTGGGCCTTCCACTACTAAGTTCACGTAGCAAAATCGCACGTCTCTGCCTCTTTCATAAAGTTTTTTTCCACAGCACTTTGCGAGATTGTTTAATCACTTCGCCATCATATGTATCATCGCGTCTGGATCACACGCGCATAGCCGGCTTCATCAGTTGTATTACTAAGGCTATTTTTAATTCATTCATCCCGCGTACGTCCAATGACTGGAACCACCTTCCACGAGACTTTGTAGAGATTAACAATGTGAATTTGTTTCGCTCTGCATTGTGTAGTGTTACTTCAATTATTTTGTGCACGCGCAATTTCTTGCGCGTGAAATGTATTTAAATTACTGTATTACTCCCGAAATGTATGTACGTGTACAAATTTGTATGTCTGTAGAAAAAGTTTAAGTATTTTCTTCTACATTGCTCGAGCCACCTTGGTAATATTTTTTAAATACCGGCCGGTTTTCATGCTTTTCCCCCCTTAAATGCAGTCCCCTCTCTAATGTATTACCCTGAGGGTAGCAATAAATAAATAAATAAATAAATAAATAAATAAATAAATAAATAAATAAATAAAAAAAAAAAAATAAATAAATAAATAAATAAATAAATAAATAAATAAATAAACAAAAAAAACTGAAATATGGCTCAGTTGACGTTTGCGCGCACGACGCACGCTCTTTCACCGCAAGGGGACGACAAATCGGCCTTCCAAAAAGCTCAATACACTCTGCCTTGCAGTAGACCCAGCTGGATATATCCTCTACATGTGTTTCGTACCATAACTCCAACCCTTGGCGGTAACGTTGAGGCCAAAGAAGACATTACCAAGCAAAACTGTTGATCCCAGCAATCGATCATCTACGTCAGTATCGCCTGTGCTGTAAAACGTACGAGGTTTGCTGGGCGGCAAAAGGAGAACTAGTGGCGTGAGTGACTTCTTTTAAGAGGAGGTGGTGTCATGGTGGCGCCTTCAAGGAGGCGGTCACTATTACAATACGTGGCCTGCATCTGTGACCAATCTGTGTTCACAGCTAACACTGGTTCAGGAATGGGGTCGATGGGACTAGGTCGACGCCGCCGACTTCATCACATGATACGAGGCTGTACATTATATTTACAGGGTGTGTTTTCGGATATATACAAGGCATGCCAGGAGAAAAAGAACAAATAGGTAGCCATAAAGTGGAACAGCTCGTGGGAGACAGACGTAACGTACTCGTCCTGAATAACGTAAGGTGGCTAGTTTGAGTATTGGGACTAGTTTGCGTTTGAGACTGAGACTGGGCTCGTTTCCGTATTACAGTGAAGGAGAACAACTGGCTCCTAAAAAACTGGTATGGCCTGCGTATTTCTTTCTGTCAATATTTTTCCGTTTTTTAAGTAAATAAACTTGGGTAATACAAGCGCTCGATTTGGTTTTATATTAGTGCAGCCACGGTGAGAAAATATTTTGATACACCAAAACAGGGCTAACATGCATTCTAAGGAGGGACACGATACGAGCACCATGACAGACAAGATTTTTGTTGCATGCGTATATAGCCGTTCTTTTGAAACTCTGAATTACCATGTTGTGCCATCATATCCACTATTTTCGAAATAATAATCAAGAATAGAAAACTACTTGAAACATTACGTCACTGGCTTTTTCCTCTCATGCTAGACCCCAGCGAAAGATGTTTCGCGTCATTTCGAGCTCCTATATTTATATTTACGAACACTCACGCACGTATTTGGCAGGAGAATCTTCGATATACCAAAAAGAAGCAGAATAATTTACTAGCTGTGAAACAGTTACTATCCTTGAATATGTTAGGTTGCTCTCAGATATAATAGAAAATAAAATCTTTGCTGGAACACCAAATATGCCGCAATATAGTAAAGTATGCCAGCATTGACAAGTTTAGTTTCTGATACCAAGAACAGAACGTGCACGTCAGTAATTCATTGCAATTTTATTTGCGTTTTCAGCATTTTCCCAGTGATAAAAACCTAAGAGTCAGAAGAAAATGCTGAGTAGTGAAAGGTGTTGTTAGTTTTTAGCAATTTAGGCAAGCTGTTTCTTGTCTCCATCTATTTCCCAACAGATTATTTAGTTATTTCAAAAGATGTGAGACAATCCCAAAATATTTCAACTTCTATTGCTAACAGCTCGTATGCATGTGTGCACTTTCTCAACGCATACGTTTTCTCGTGGACATGTTTTCAGGTTTCTACCTATCAATTCTCGAAATGTGTTATATTAAAGAGAAAAATTCAGGGTCAGATAATGAATAAAAAAAAACACAACATAACAGCTGCGGCTGTCTGTGCTAGACGTCTTTGTCCTGCCGTTGAGGTATATATTTTGATGATGGCGCAATGTTACCATGATGCTGATGATGCTGATATTCAGAGTATGGTGCTATTCCCATCCTCAGTAAAAATCACGGGCTCAAAAGTCTGTGTAATGAAGGCACTGACAGAATGGTGGCAGCCGTCACACACTGACTCGTTTCACGACGGTAAATTCGGCGAGATATTTCCGCCTCAGCTACAACTATACCTTGAAAACGCATATCTACAAGGTTTAGGCTTACATTGCAATTCCTACGTTTTTTTTTATAAAGCACTACTGGGCGGTTGGTTTTTGTTTCAGTGTATTCAGAGGCAAATTTTTCGTCCAACCACGAAGTGGAAAGAAATGTATGTAGACCACTTACCTCGAAGTTGTCGGCGATTACTTTTTTTTCGATGTCGACACCACCAAGAACCCGCAAAAAAAACTTTCTGTTAACGCTCCCGTCATCGCCGTTCAGAAACGTCACACCTAGGGAGAATGTCAGAGGGTCCGTATGAGAATAAACGAAAATGTAATCCTCTTCGATTTTAGCTCCACTTTGATAATTAGGTACATTAGGTACAGTAGGTACATTGTCTTATAAATGTCTGTAGAAATAGGTGACTGACAAAAAAAACCATTACGCAAAATGCAGACACAGGGGTAAATTCGTGCAGAATTACAAAAACATGTTTAAGAACCAACCGAAAGAGTCGCACCACCTGGAAAAAAGACAGGGGACAAAAGAAATTCGTTTTCGGTTTTTCGGCTATCACTCCAGTGCTGCGTTGTATGCAAGACGCAAATAATAACAGACAGGCAAGTTTAGTCTCGAGGCTTTCCACATTATGAGGTAATGGAATGACTGCTGACATTGGCTATCAACTTCCAGCCAGTAGGTTGGGGAAGGAATAGCTTCATCGTGAGAGGGGTTATAAATGGCCTGGTGTGGAAGGAGCTACTGGCTGAAAAATTTTCAACCATCTCGCTAGCCTTAGTCGGTAGCTAACATACTGAATCCTGACCGAGTCGCTACAGAGTGAACACGGACAGAGTGAACAGAGTGAACACATGTCATCGCCTGGGAAACGTTTGCAGTTTCTGTTGGTGGTCTTTCTCGTCGCCTCGAGGAAGTTCATGGCGAGCCTCGCGACAAATGGCTTCGCTTGAGTACATGTCAATATTGAAGCACGCAGAAAACTACGGCAGTTCCCGCTGCGCCGGCCGAGAGCTGGGGCAGTATGTGACTAAACATTTCACGCGTACAAAATACTAATTAAGGAGTAGCAGAAGATTTCCAGTTATTTGTCTCGGCGGCGTATCGCCAGCGTGATCTTCAAGAGCGGGTATGACTTTCAGAAGCAGATTACGTGCCTCTAGCAAATTCGGAGTTATACTGGCCATGAAAATAAATCAGGAATCCGCAAAATACGCGAGGCACGTTGCACTTAGCCCACAGAAATAAGCACCCACAGAGTGCTGTGAGCCGCAATCATCGTACTGTGGTAAAAAAGTCTGTCAGCGCGTGTGTTTGCTGCTCGTTGAACTTATCCGGCTCAGCGATACCTATACTATTCTAACAGTTGTCAAGAGTTCTCTGTCATTACATGACCTGGCAATAATTTATTTCGTCGAGGTTCCCTCACGCGAGCTATTTTGTGTTCGTCGCTTCCCTCGCCGTTACCGCTCGTCAATATTTCCACTTGACATAAAATTATTGGCGCGGCAACAACTACCGCCAGGCAAAAAAAGGACGTAACGCGGTACTGCCGCTCTTCCTCCGTCTGGTTTCTAGACGTCTTCCGTACTAATACATTACATAACTCAGCACCAAAGTTCCCCTAATTTTTTTTTCAGTGAAATTTTTTTTTGAAAGACACGTGTTCATGAAGACAGAAAAAAGACCGCTGGAAGGTGATTTCGTGTTTAAACAAGAAAGGTCAACGCCACCACGCCAACGCTTCTCTGAAAAGAAAATAATCGTGCCGCTTTCGAAAAACGCCAAAAGGGATAAGGCACGCAAATTGAAAACTATGACAACAGTAATAATATTCATTTTGTTATTATTTCTTCTTTATTTCAGGAAAACGTATTACAGGTTGCGCGGTCTAACAAAGTAACACTGGGCTTAAACGGCAGCCCCGACATGCAACATAAACTGCAGATGAAAAAGCACTGTAACGTGTACACAGAAACACATTGCGAAATACTTACGAATAAAAAAAGAGAAAACAAGTCGGCCTATGATACTTAGGACATAAGGGAAACAATCCAGATAGAAACTATCAGATTGTTCATTAAACCAGTCATAGCTTATTAAAGACTCATACAAAAGAAGGAAAGTGACAAATTCAGACTTTGTTTAACACACAAAGTTTGCTATGCTTTGACAAATCATCCTGTGGTTACATCTGAGAAAAAGCACTGTAAAGCCGAGAAGTAGAACTTAATACTGATATACGGACCTAGAAGTACAAGGCTGTGCGTGGAAAGCTGAAGGGGCTCGGAATGATCGTCTCAATTTAAATGAAACTACAACCTACAAAGCAATTTACATGCCTAAATGGTGTAATATTTATTATGTGCTACTCCGTTTCAAAAACCAATACTGGGAGACAGTTTGTTTACATAGAAAGGGACGTAATAACTCCGCACTCTTATACGGTATCTAGTTGAGCATGGGGGAGAGAGAGAGAGAGAGAAGACTTTATTGAATGTTCGCCTGCCGGAGGGACGAGCAAAGGCTCCGCGGAGCCAGCCCGTCTCTCGACGCTGCCTAGGACGTCCTCGAAGCATTGCCCCGCAGGCGTCCGCCAGTTCGGCGCGCGAGCGGCCTTCGGGGATGTCCCCTCGAGCCCTCCGTCGGCGCCTCCCCGGGCTTCTGCCTGGCGAGAGCCGCCTCGTGCTGCTGGACGGCTTGCAGCTGCTCCGTCAGATCCGACGATGCAACCGCTCGTGCGATGGGATCCGGCAGCCGCCCCTGTGGCGCGGCCGCTTCCGTTGGGTAGCGGAGTTACATTAAATGTCTGTCGCCTTACACAACGAACAATGCATAAAATTGCCTAAATGCGCGAGGGGAAAGGCGTTTCTTTACGGCAGTTGCTATTCTTAATTGATCAAAATTTGGTAGGAACAGTAGTTTTAAAATATCGTCCTTATTCTCATAGTATATTTTAAAGACGGTTGCCATTAAAAGGTAAACTCTGTTTATGCAAATGGCCAACTGTGCCCACAAGCAATGACCTCCTGCTAGCTTTAACTCTTGCGCGGTCTTCTTCCGCTTTCACAACATTCGGAGCGCACTCCTACATCTCTCCCTTGCCTTCGAGCACCGCCTAATGGCCAAACAGGATGGCAGACCACTATGGACACGGCAAGAAGCTCAAACTGTACCCCGACAGTTTCTACATTGCTCCCCCTCCGGGGTGGCATCAACCCGATGCCAGTAGAACATGCACACGGAGGGGCAACGGAAAGAATATGAATACACAGAACAAAATAACAAGAGACGGAAAACAAGTCAGCACAAGGGCAGCAGTAACTGGGAAAAAAATACCTGCACAGCCGGTCAAACGGGAGGGCCCAGTGGCCGGGCGTGATACCGCTTTAGGCGCTCCGCGTGCACAACTTCACAATTCATTCCTCGCAAAAAAACCTTGGAGTTGCCTAAGGTAATACCTCGTAGTTCAAATCAGAGATACGTCGGATAACATTGTAGGGAACGAAGTAACGATGCAGCAGCTTCTCCGACAGTTCACGACGGCGGATAGCGTCCGTGCCAAAACAAGATCGCCGGGAAGATACTGCACATTCCTTCGTCTGAGGTTTTGTTGCCGGGCGTCAATTTCTTGTCGCTTGCGGATGCGAAATCCTGTCAGCTGACGAGCTACATCAGCTGTTTGATTGAATTCAAGAAACTTCGGTGCCGGTTACATCATCGTTATCCGCAGGGAGCATTGCATCGAGGTTTGCCGCCACTGGGCGGCCAAAAACAAGCTCAAGTGGTAAGAACCGGGTCGTTTCCTTCGTGGCTGTAATATAGGCGAAAGTGGCATAAGGGAGAATTTCATCCCATGTATTGTGCTTCAGGTCGTTGTACATAGACAACATGTCAACGAAAGCTATGTTAATTCTTTCCGTCGTACCGTTTGTTAGGGGGTCTCGCTGTGAGTACTGTGTGTCCAATATTTCACGCATAAAGTCACATGCGAAAGCCGTCTCCCGCCCACTCACTACTACAGCGGGCGCACCATGTCTGAGTGCAAGTTTGTGAAGGAAGAACTTCGGAACATCGGGAGTGGTTTCACGAGGACGAGCGTGCTGCGCAGCATATCGCGTTAAGTAATTCATTGCCCAATGAGCCACGTTTTCCCTGAAGCTGACTAGGGGAAGAGGCCCAGTAAATCAATTCCTGAGGGTATAGTGGGTGAAGTAGTCCTGCAGGTTTGATTGCTGCCGTATTCCAGCGCTGACAGTCCCGACAGTTCATGAAGTACTGTTGCACCTAGGCTAAGAGCTTGGCCCGTAATATTTCTTATGAATTCTAGCGAATGTGCGAATGACCCAGAGGTTTCCAGCTTCATGCTAGTCATGGGATGCTTGTAAAAGTTTCGTGCTTAACTCTGCCGGTATATCAAGAAAAAGTTTCATTTTACTCCGATAGTAATTTCTATGTAGTCAAGAGTTCGAGGAAAGTTCGTCTGGTGAGGTTTCATTATGAGGACGAAATGCGGTCGCTGACCAAGTCAAGGTGACAACACAGAGATGTTTCAGGACCCTTACGGGTTCCTTGATTACACTAAGCAGGCAAGAGCCGTAGGTCACTTATTATTCTAAATGTGACCTAACGAACGGGTGTAGCTTGCCGGCCGATTGCCATCTGTCCTATTGATAGCGTCCCTTGTCTTTTGAATGAACAGGGATTCGAAAAGTTTTCTCGTGGCTGGGTTTTTTTCCTTGGCTATTATAGCGGCGTTATCCCAGTCGATGGAATGACCGGATCATCGGCATGCTCGGCCAGGGCGTTGGACGCTTTCTTGTGGCTGCCCACTCTCCTTTTGGGTTCCTTTAATCTCCTTCTGAAGTTGCCAGTTTCGCCCAACTGCAGCTACAGTTTCCGCATGGTATCTTGTAGGCAACACCGGGGTATCTCTTGCTTTCCAAGCGACCTTTCACTTTCACGAGCTGATTCCTCAGCTTGTTGGACGACATGTGGGCAACGCGAAGGGCATGCGTTAAAAAGATACGGCTTAAACCTTTGCTGACCGCAGGAACGTATGGGATGCCGGCGCATCTTCGATATGACTTGCCCTGGGATGGCCTGGGATAGAGAACATGATCTTCAGCACTCTTAATAAATTTTTCCGGGTACCCGTTCGTCAGTAATTCTTGATGTATCGTCTCAAGTTCTTTCCTCCTTTCGCCGTCACTTGAGCAAATATGTGTTGTTCGCGTCACAAGGGAAGAAATGACGGATTGCTTGTGACAGGCTTGGTGGCACGTCTCAAAATTTATCTCCGGTATGCGTCGCCTTCCTGTGCACAGCAAACGAAAGACTACTTCTTGCACGCCTGAGCTTGACATCGAGGAAAGGAAGGCTGCTGTCACACTCATATTCTGCAGTGAATTTTATGGAGGCTTCTATTGAGGTAAAAAGAACCAGGAGCCGTGGGGCATTGTTTTTATTCATGATGCAGAGCAGTCGTCCAAGTAGCGGACGAATATCTTGGGCCTGGGATCAACACCAGTGAGGGCCTTCTGTTAAATGACTTGCATGACCAAATTTGGTGTAGTAAGGGATATGCAAGCTCCCGTGGCAGTTACGTAGATCTGCTGGTAAACCTGCTCGCGGTAGGTGAAGTATGTGTTGCTTCAACAAAATTCGAGCAACTCACACACGTGTTCTACCTCTAAAGATGTGCGTTCCGCGAGCGTTTCGTCTGCCAGAAGGACCTCTTTCACGTTGCTACGGCCACGTCGACAGGAGTCGCAGCGAAGAGCGACTTGACGTCGAAGAACACCAATACATCGTCTTCATCCAGCTAAATGTCGCCCACTTTCTCCACGAAACCTGAAGAATTGGCAATGTGAGTTGCTGTCTTTCCGGCGAGCGGGGCCAACACTTGGTGTAGGTAACCCTTAAGTCGGTGCAACGGCGACCTTGTGAAGTCGACGATGGGCCGTACCGACTTACGGCTCTTGCCTGCTTGTGTGATCAAGGAACCCATACGGGTTCCGAAACGTCTCTTTGTTTTCACCTTGACTTGGTCAGTGACCGCATTTTGTCCTCACGATCGGAATTTCGTTTGTAAAGCATGTTGTTTCGTAGACACACCGATGTGAATCCTCTAAGAAAAGCATGGGGTGTACCAGAGTTCTTATCCCGCAGGTATTTAATGAAGAGTCTGAGTTCCACGTCGGCCAGTTTCCGGTCAGGCCTATCTGCCGTTTGGATCATCCCGACAAATGGAAAGTCCTCCTTGCCGCCATCAGGGGAATCGGTGGAAATCGGTGCCTTTGACCAACAATCAGCATAGCTGTGCTTGTTACCCGACTTGAACACAGCTGTAGCGTCGTCCTGCTGCAGCCTTAAACTCCATCGAGAGAACCGTCCAGAAGGGTACTTGAGGTTCGCGAGCCAGCAGAGGGATGGTGGTCGCTGACCGCTCTGAATAGTCTTCCATACAGGTATGGATGAACTTTGCTGACAGCCCAGGCGATTGCAAGCCATTCCTTTTCTATCGCCGAATAATTACTTTCTGCTTTAGAAAGGGTCCGACTAGCATAAGCTGTAGTAGCGTTTTCCACTCCGTCCTGACATAATGCAAGAATAGGGTCAATTCCCACATTCCTGGCATTAGTGCGGGTTTTCGGGCCGGCGGGGTCATCGAAGGGAGCTCTGTTTAGTCATCTACGCAGCGTGTCGAAGGCTTGTCGAAGGCGCATCAAAGGCGTATCGAAGAACAGCACATCATCTTCCATAGGTCGGGTCAGTGACTCGGCGATATTCAAAACGTCCCCAACAAATCGTCTCTAATAGGCACAGAGGAACAGAATACGTCGCACAGCCTTCTTATCATTTGGAGGGCGAAATGACGCGACGGCAGTCGTTTTCTCACGATTGGGACGACCACCGGCGACATTTAAATTATCACCAAATAATTTGTGTTCTTCGAACCCCAGATGACACTTTTGTTGCCTAATGGTCCAATCTGCAGAGCGGATAATTTCCAGGACACTTTTGAGCCGTGACAAGTGCTCGTCAAATGAACTGGAGAAAACGACTACGTCGTCCAGGTGTGCAAGACAGTACTGCTATTTAAGCGCAGCGTGGGCGGTATACCTCGTGAGCTGGAATGCAGATGGCACAGAGCATGGGCGGTAGGGTAGTACCTTGAATTCATAGAGGTCATCTGGTGTAACGCATGCCGTCTTCTCAAGGTAACGCTCGTAGACATCGATCCGCAAATTTACTGACTTAAAGTACAGGGTGACAAGAATTTGGCATCGCGCCATCGGTCCAAAGTGTCGTCAGCCTTTGGGAGCGGATAAACGTTGCATTTCGTTATACTGTGTAACCGGCTGTAGAGAAAGCAGAAGCAGCGCGTTTTGTCTTTTTTCCACACACGTACGACAGGACAGGCCCATGCGCTCTTTGTAGGCTGGATGACATTATCGATTAACATTTCTTGGACATCGTAGCTGGATGACCTGATCGCTTAGCATTTCCGAGTAGCATTGCTTCACACACCTTCGGGAAAACTCTGTAAGGGTACTGGGAACGAGTCATGTGGCTTGGTCTGTTAGGATGCGGTGCTTCGTCACATGAGTCTGGCGGACTTTGGGCGTCATGGTGAAGCAGTCAGAAACTTCCTGCACGAGACTCATTGGATCATTCTTCAGAGGCGGTGTTGAATGTTTTTTTCCGTGACTCGCTTCATGGAAATGTAATTGTCGATTTCTTTGGGTCAGTAACTGGACCATTCCCTCGAAGGAAGTCCTCACCAAGGTGGAATTTCTTTAGAGCATTCCTGTTGGACGACGAAGGTGCCGAACCCTTTGATTTTAATCCGAGCAGTGCACGTACCCATTAGAATAATCAAGTGACGTCCTTTGCAAATCTGCAGGCCAGTCCAGGGCGTCAGCACCTTCTTCAGTGTGATGGAAAAGGCTTACTCATAACGGAATGGTCCGCCCCAGTGTCAGAAACGGAGTCACCTCGCGTCCATCGATTTCCACGGAGACATCACATGCTAAGTGTAGGGTGGCATAGCTCCTGGTTTCCGCCTTGTCGCTTGCCTCTCGCTCTGCTCGTCGTCGTGGCAGTTGAGGCTCTTCGTAAGAATCTATGCCAGAGGCCTCAGCTCCGGGGCCGCGCAGTTTAATTTCCCCGCCTTTCAGGGCTGCGCGATGGACGATCAGCAGAACTGGGGGCGAAGCGTGGACTCGAGGATCGGCGTTTCATGGGCGATGGCGAACCTGACACTTGGCGTCACGGTGCGAAAATATTTTGACAGTCGGCGCCGTAGCCTGCAATCTCTTGCAGGCACTCACCATTCATCGGACGCGGAGCATTTCGTTGCAAATGCTCGCTAGCCGATACGACAATAGGGATATGCGCGGCAGACATGCCCTTCTTGTCCACAGTGGAAATAGAGTTGTCTGAGGTCAGGAGGGTACCACAAATCATTTTTCTGCTGTTGTGTTTCCGGCGTATATCGCCGCTGCTGCGAGGCCTGGGGTTGAGCGGGCGGCGTTGGCGCAGGGGTAGCGATGGTCTGCAGCGAGAAGTGTTGGTACTGCGGCACAGCAGCTACGTATGAGAATCTTGGTTCCTCCCGCTGTGGCTCCTGTATTGGCTGATAAATACGCATAGCTTGATGGACTTCTTCTCGTATCATTTTAGCGATAGGCACCGTCGCTGCTGAAGTCTGATGCTGGCGCAATGCCTGGAGCTCCTCTCGCACGATTTTTCACACCAGTCCGCGAAAATCAAAGCAGTTTTTCAATGCTGTCATGCAGCTTGCGTTGGAGACAGTGGCTTCAGCTCGGCCGTAATGTCCCTACGCTGAAATGCGCTTTCAATTGTGGTTGACTCGCTGACGAATTCGGCAATCGTTCTTGGGGATTCCGCATTAGCTCGGCGAAGATGTTCTGCTGGATGCTGCGCATAAGGTGCCGTAATTGTCATCCGTCGTGGTTGGATCTGCGCGCCTGAAAAGCCGGGCGATATCCTCGGAGTACATGGACGCTCTCGTTGTGGCACTGAGTTCTGGCTTGAAGAGCAGCATTTTCCTTGCGGCCACTGCTCGTGTAAGTCGCCAGTAGTCGCTGGCGGAACTCCTGCCAAGACGAAACTTTGGACTCAGGGTTCTCAAACCACGTTCACGCATATTCTTCAAGAGAGAAGTACACGTTCCGCAACTTACGGCCGTCGTCCCAGCCGTTGATTGAGGGGACGCGCTTCAAGTGGTCCAGCCACATCTTCCACGTCTTCGTAAGGCTCGCCGTAAACTACTTTTTGTGTACGCTGCTGCTGATCCACGTACTGGAGGGGGCGTCCATCTGGTTCACGTTCACTGTGTCGACGGTATGTCCTGTCAAATTGGTGTCCCGATGAGGTAAGGGGCCGCACTCCAGCGGCAGTCCTAGTAGGCAGCGGTTAGTCAGGTAACTACTGATATAAGGGCTAACCCTTTGAGGGTCGCATTTTTTGCCCAATGCGACCACCAAGGTTGATTTTATATTGCTGATGTAAATTCTTCAGATGAATCTATTTCGAGAAAGCATTATCGTAATTTTTTTAGTGTAACCATCAGGTGACGAAAAATCGTTTGTGGTGTTACGTATATATGGTTTATTCATGAGTAACACAAAACACTCTAAAAAAAACGAGAGATTAACAACCCGGCACCTTTTGAGTGAAACAACATCAGATAGTCATCAGTTTAGCGGGCACAAAAAGCGGAGAGCGCACCGGGGACGATACCGAAACCAGCCACTGCGGGCGCAAGGGCGCGCGCGGCCGGATGCGGGAGCGACATACGGCGCACCGCCAATAAAATACAAAAAAGGACTAAAAAGATCCTCATAAGTTGCGTAGGCGATCTTGATCTGTAGCAGGCGCAAGAAGCGAGAGGCTCCCGGGCGCGCGGTTGGCGATACCCAGGGCACCCCCTCGTTAGCGTATGCGCACGTGATAGCCCGTCCACAGCTGAAGTAAATCATCAGAAAATAAAAAGAAGACCCATCGGCGCAAGCAAAAAAAATACGACGTATTTAAAAAAAAACCACTGAAGTAAATCATCAATAAATAAAAAGAAGAGCCATCGGCACAAGAAAAAAATTGACGCTTTTCCGAAGTGCGGCAGCACATGCCAAGCAAGAGAAGTTGGCGAAAAGGCGGGCTTTTTGAAGATACAAGCAATGCCGTACCTGTACGTGATTGACCATTTTGAAAGTGTTTACTGATGACGTAAATGTACGGCCATGACCCTCAAAGGGGTCACAGGTGATGTTGAAATAATGCGCTTATGAATAATTCAAATATTTACCGGTGCTTTCCTAATTTATATACTTGTAAAATTTTATGTGCGACCTAACAACGGGAGCGTCCATGGCTACGGCACCGTCCATCGTGATGGCGTAGCGCAACGTTCCCCCAACACTTTGCATATGAGTAAGGCATGTCTGTGTGCCCAATGGGGTTAAAATTAACATCGTAACGCGAGTAACCCAGGTTCGAATACTAGCAGGGAGAGCGGTTTCATTTTCGAAGCCTGCGTTTGGATACGTGACGCCATAATTACGCAGTACCCATGACACAAACACGGCCTATTGAGTGTTCCGCGATTTAAAGCACCGCACATAACAAATGGTGACGCTAATGCAGCAGAACATGAGCTCTGAAGCCGGCTGTACATGCTGCGAAGTTACCCCCGCGTTCGCATGAGCGGCGCCGCTCTGTGTCGCGCAACAACTTTTAAGTGTGAATGCACTTTATAAGCGACCCCAAACCATCCACCGCCGGCGGCAGCGGCGGCGGCGTCGGCGGCGTCGGCGTCCGCAGTGCTCATCTATATTTAAAAAAGAAACAGCATCCGGCGCCAGGTTTCGATCCGAGGACTTTGCGGCCGCAGCGCGACGCTCTACCGACCAAGCCACGGACACTTTTTTTTTCTTTATTACCTGCTTGGTACAATAGAACAAAACAAAAGGACATGCTTACAAACAGTACAAGGTAAAATAACACCAACCAATACACTGTGGTAGGTGCAGCTGAGTTAAAACCGTCATATGGTTACAAGGTCATCCAATAAGTGCATCCAGTTTGGCATAGCCTCTTCGAGTTTGTACACATCTCGGATGTAGGTCACACTCTCAGTGAAGTGGTCCTTAGCAGCCCGCCCGTTTGGGTTCAGGCTCAGAAGCATAAACATGTCCAGAGGGACACCGTCTTCATTATCGGTAGGCAAGAACCGTATACCAAAGGGTGTGATTGGTAATGCCTTTTTAAGTGTTCTCTGGAGGATGTCCCAATGGAAAACGGCATCTGAACAATCCAATAATATGTGCTCAACTGTTTCTGGCCTATGGCAAAAAACACAGTTTACGTCCCAAGGAACGAAAATACCTCTTTCCTGCAACCATGGTTTCACGGGCAGTGTCCCAGTGTGCAGCTGAAAAAAGAAACTTTTGGCTGATGCCTTCACCGGCATCTTTTTGACTCGCTTTAAGACATTCATTGAAGTGGGATTAATACCTATGGGTCTGTAGACGGGAACAGGTAAGCATATTTCAATGACATCTTTATACAGTTTTCTACGTGATACACCGCTGAGATACTCCTGTGAAAACCGCGCCTTTAGAAATTTATACGACCATACAACTTCACGCAGAAATCCTCGAAGGCTGGTCCTTGGTACAGCGCTTGTAGAAACAATGAAATCAGGTAGTGCCTCGCAGTCTTATCTGAATCATTGTCCGTAGGAAGCTATCACTTTGGTCTCTTAGAAACAAAAAACGTGACACCACTTGTCTCAAAAATAAATGCACAAGTCCCAGACCCCCCGACTTAACAGGAAGAAACAAATTGGAACGGCTCATGCGCTCCCACGACCAAGCCACGGACACGACGCTGATATCAGTGTTAGTGACGCGCCTTATATCTTTAACGCATTCAAACTACGTCGTCAGCGGCGTGCGTTGGCGACTCAGCGGCGTTATAGCGGCTTGATAACTGCGTGGTGTACACGTGATACTACAAACCCGATGGAAGAGATGGAAGAGAAGGCGGCGAGGCGGTGGGCTGCGGGGGCCGAGCGCAAGCGCCGCAAGCGGGCCGACAACCGTGCATTCGCACTTTCACATTCTCCCCCTCGGGGAAATGCGGGGGAATTTTTTTTCGCAGCTTCGAAAGCAATGAACGTAGATCGTTTGGCCGCAAGTATGACATTGCAGCTGCGAAGTCGAAGCACAATTCGCATCATGTAGAACGGAATTGAGACGGATCGAATTCAAGCACGTTTGGCCCGATTTGAGGTGGACTGGAAAAACGCTGATGCGGGCTTCTCCGTCAAAGCGCCCGCATCTAGCCCCGGGTCAAGTTCACCAAGAAAAAAGAACATACGCCCACTCAGTCACAAAGACCCGCCCATGTGCCCTTCAATATTTCTAGCTGAACGTTCGCTCATTTAGCTATTACAGATATGTCATATCGTGCCAAGTGACATCGTGCGGTGACGTGCAGAACAAGCGACAAGCTGGCGATGTGATATCGTGCCAAGTGACGTCGTGCGGTGACGCGCAGGACGGGCAGGCGAGCATGCGCCTTTCCTTCTCTTTTTGTGAACGCCGATAAGCATCGGAGCTGAACTATTTAAGCCGCGCTATCGCTTCAATAAACGTTCTTGTTGTTGGAGCAGCAGTCTCTGCTTGGTCACTACATTGGCGACGAGGCACGGTCTGGACCGTGCGGGCCGCCGGAAACAGGCGTGATGGCGTTGGGTGGCCGTATTTCGGACTTTGATGTGCATGGAAGTTCGACATGGGAAGAATACGGCGAGCGCATCGAACTGTGCTGTGCCGTCAACAAGGTGTCGGAAGCCGTGGACAAGAGAGCGGTGCTGCTGAGTTGGTGCGGGCAGGAAACGTACTCTCTGATATCGACGCTCGTCAAGCCCCTACGACCGCCGAACGTGGAATACGAGGTCCTCAACGACACCGTACAGAACCACATTCAGCCAAAGCCGTCCGAGCTGTATTCGAGGTACGTGCTTTCGAAACAGGACCAGGAATTTGGCGAGTCTGTGGCCGACTACGTCACTGCCTTGCGAAGGTTAGCTTGAAACTTTGGGTTCGGCGGGGACAAGTTGCCGCTTAGTGAAACGCTTCGTGACCGGTTGGTTTTCGGAATCGCTGACGGAGTCGTGCAACAACGGCTACTGGCGGAAAAAAAACTGACTTTCGAAGCAGCGTACGATCTCGCAGTCACGGCAGAGGCTACAGCTAAGCAGCACCAAGCTATAAGCGAAAGAGGACGAGGAGCTGAAGCTCAGCTAGAAATGACCGCGGAAGTAGGCTCGCGAGCTAAAATGCCGAACGCGGAAAACCACGGAAGCCAACGTGTCGCGGGGGCGCGTCAGCAGGGTGAGCAGCGTTGTTTTCGGTGTTTGGGCAACCACGCAGCTGTGCGGTGCAGGTTCAAAAATGCCAAGTGCTTCAAGTGTTCCGGAAAAGGACACATAGAAAGAGCATGCAAAGCAAATAAGACGCAAGCACAGGATCAGCTGGCTCAGACTACGGGTGGCACAGGAACCGAGTACGATAGCCTATTCAGCATCGGCCAAGTCGCAAGCGCTGTCCCGAAGTACGTAGTTGATGTCGAGATTGGCGGAGAAAATGTGAAAATGGAAGTGGATTATGGGGCAGCGCGATCTATTATCAGCCAGATGGACTTTCAAAAACTGCTGGTGTCAAAGCGTGGAAAGCTGGAAGAGCCGGACACGCAGCTGGTAACCTGTACAAAAGAGGGTATCGAGATTTTAGGAAAAGCCGTGGTGCCACTGAGGTTCAAGGGTAAAAACAGCGAGTTGCCGCTGCTGGTTGTCAAGAATGACGAACACCTTGCTTGGCCGCGATTGGTTCGGACCTTTGGAGATAGAAGTAATGGGTCTTCATTCCATCGGCAGGAGCCGAGAAATTTTCGCTGCCCGATTTCCGCAGGTGTTCAGCGGGTCTCTGCCTGGCGCTGTTTTACCGCCCATTCTACATCGAGCTGAAGGACGGCGCCCTGCCAAGGTTCCTAAAACGCCGAAACATGCCGTTTGCGCTGAATTATGAGGTTGTTACCGAGCTGGTTAGGCTTGTGCAGTTAGGAATATTGGACCCAACCCAAGACTCCGAATGGGCAACACCCATTGTCATGGTGCGGAAAAAGGATGGCTCGCTCAGGATCTGCGGAGACTATCGAAGCACAGTTAACCAAGCAGTAAAAAGCAATGTATATCCTCTACCCACTAAGCTAGGAAAGGGGTGGTTCTTCTCGAAGCTTGATCTGGCACAGGCGTACCAGCAGCTTGTGGTCGACGACACAACTGCCGAACTTCTCACGATAAACACGGTACAAGGGCACTACAAAGTTCGCCGGCTACGGTACGGCGTATCTGTGGCACCGGGACTGTTTCAAAGGGCAATGGACACTATCCTTGCTGGACTACCTAAAGTAGCTGTGTAGCTGGAAGACATCCTGGTGGTCAGCGAAATGGCAGAGGAGCATGAATGAATGCTCACGGAGATATTCGGCCGCCTAGGTAAGGCAGGACTCAGAGTGCAAGCAAAAAAATGCGAGTTGTTTCAGGAAAGCCTCGAGTTCTTGGATCATCGCATTGATAAGTGTTGCATCTACCCTTCCGAGGCGAAAGTCGAGGCCATCCACAAAGCCCCGGCCCCAACTAACAAGAAGGAACTCCAGGCATTCTTGGGTATGGTGAATTTTTACAATAATTTTTTGCGGGGCAGATCCGAAATAGCCGAGAAGCTTTACCGTTTGCTTGATGACAATGGTACCTGGAAGTGTGGCGAAGAGCACCAACGGGCGTTTGAAGGCCTAAAAAAATTGCTAACATCGCAGTCCTTGCTGGTGCATTTCAACGGAAGTGCTCCGTTCATACTGTCCTGTGATGCATCTCCGGTGGGTGTGGCTTCTGTACTCGCTCACTGTGACGAGACGGGAAATGAGCAACCCATTGCCAATGCATCAAGGACTTTGTCGAAGGCTGAGCGGAATTATGCTCAAATAGACCGAGAAGCATTAGCCGTGGTGTTTGGAGTGCGTCACTTTCATCAGTACCTCGCCGGCCGAAAATTAGCAATTCTCACAAACCACAAACCGCTGCTAGGAATATTTCGGCGCCAGAAACAAATACCAGATGTTCTGTCACCACGCATGCTACAATGGAGCCTAATGCTGTCGGCGTACGAATACCAGCTTGACTACCGCAAAATTCGGGATCACGCGAACGCGGATTGCTTGAGCAGGCTACCGGTTTCAGCATTTCGGTTAGAGGCAGAAGCGCCAGGCGACGTATTGCTTTTCGAAGCCGCCGAGTACCCGCCAGTCACTGCCGCAGAAGTTGCTTGCTGCACGTCGCAAGACAGTCGGCTATCGCAAGTACGGAAATGGATCATCGACGGCTGGCCAAAAGAAGGGGTACCGAAAGACTGCGGCGCATACGAGATAGCACAGAACGAACTGTCCGTGCATCGCGATTATGTGGTCTGCGGAAACCGCGTGGTAATTCCTGACGTGCTGAAAAAACGTGTCCTCGTCTTGATGCATTCTAATCACCCGGGAGTGAATGCAATGAAAGCTATCGCGAGGTCCTACGTTTGGCGGCCTGCGCAGATCGAAGAATTGGTGCGGCACTGCAAGGCGTGCCAGGAGAACCGGCAAAGTGAGCCGAAAGCGCCTACGCATTTCTGGACGAAACCGGAGCGAGCATGGAGCCGAGTGCGTATCGATTTTGCGGGTTCTGTCGATGGTGCCGTTTTCCTATACCCGGTTACAACTTAAGAACGGCACCTCGCGCCTCATCACTGCAACCGGCTGTTCCTCCGCTCGGCGCAAAGAGTGTGTTACTGCGAATGTTTCTGGAAGCACAAAATAAAAGAACCCCGAAAAACAAAACAAGTAAACTTAATGTTCTTGGGAGTTTAAAATTTCAATGTGAGATATATTACCACAACTAACGTGTATCAAAACGTAAAAATATTATTAAAAAATTGCCATTCCCAGTCAAAACCCGGTGCAAAAATGACAAAACAGAAAATTATTAAGAAAAAAATAACAAAGCTCAGTTAACTTTTTATGGCTTACGTGTTGTATTTTACACACGTTTGCATTATTGACTAGCTTTGAAATTACGATATGTTAGCGTATAATGGCCTTTTTGCTTCACGCATTGTATTTTTGTCCTTACATTTTCCACCATCTCATTCTCCAACATGGACGTCTCGTACGAGGTCGATTTTTTTGGCGGAGCATGACTACAGAGTACCACCTGCAGCCGCATTTGTTACTGTTTCTTGGACTCCAGATTCTTCGTCGCGTTTGTGGTCTGGGGCGAGTTCACCTCCCCCTCAGAGCCCGTCAACGCCGAAGCATCTGTACAGGAAGAACTGCAGTTCTTTGTCGTCACGTTCGGCAGACAGTTTTGAATGTCTACATGAAGCTGCGAGGGGAGCACCAGCACGTTGGCGTGAAAGAAACTTGCCGCAAGACAAGTGAGTACACCGGTGTCAGTTTCCGGAAGATTTTGGACATCAAATCCAAAGCGAAGGCGACGGGCGGGAAGCTGACAACACCTTCGCGGAAAAGGCCCGAAGCGAGAACCGCAAACGCCGCACTGCGATGTATGACGGCTTCACTTTGTGCGCGCTGAGAAACATTGTGCACGACCTCTTCCGGCGCAACGAGCCTCCTACTGCACAGAAGAATTTCGGAGGAGTGAGCATCTCCCCAGCGTTCGAACGTGGACCATCCGCCGCCTCCTGAGTGACATCGGCTTCGTCTTCGAGAAACGCGAACGGAGCTCGATGATGATCGAGCGTCAGGACGTGCTGATTTGGCGGCAGAGGTACCTTCGTCAGATCGCTGAGTACAGGCAGCAGCACCGCAAGGTGTTCTACACAGACGAAACTTGGGTAAGCGCTGGCCACACCATGACGAAGGCTTGGAGGGACAATACAGTGAAAACGTCTGAGGACGCTTTCCTGCGTGGTTTGACGACTGGGCTCAAACAGCCATCCGGAAGAGGAGCGCGGCTGATGTCACCCACATCGGCAACGAGGATGGCTTTGTTGACGGCTGTCTGTCCGTCTTCAAAGGAACGAAGTCGGGAGACTATCACGAGGAAATGGACGGCGAGCATTTCGAGGCTTGGTTTGACTCTGTTCTCACTAAGCTGCCCCAGGGTAGTGTTGTCGTCATGGACAACGCGTCCTACCACTCTAGGCGCCTGGAGACTGTCCCGACCATGTCCTCACGCAAGCCTGACATACTAGTCTGGCTGACATCAAAAGGTATCCCGAGTGATGCAACGATGACAAAGAAGAAGCTTCTTGAACTGGTGGTGATAGTGAAAGGCCAGTTTGTGAAGTTCAGAGTTGATGTCGCGGCAGAAAAGGCTGGGTGCGTCGTTCTGAGGTTGCCACCATACCACTGCGAGTTTAACCCCATCGAGATGATCTGGGCGCAGATGAAAGGTGAAGTTGCTAGGCTGAACACTGACTTCAAGATTGACAGTGTGCGGAAGCTCCTCATCACAGCAGCTGAGAACGTTTCTCCAAGCAACTGGGCCAAGGCTGTTGAGCACGTCATTGGAATTGAGGACAAGTGCTGAGAGGCGCGTGGGTTCAGCGTCCATGTGGAGCCAATCATCATCAGCCTTGGAGAGGAAGACGACGACAGCTGTGGGAGTGCAGATGACGACCTCTCCGGCATCGAACAAATGGAGTGAGGCTTACCATGCTGCAGTCTTCAGCTCCGAAGCTCCAAACGGCTCTTTTAAGAGCCCACCAAATGTTGAATAGCGGTCTGGCCTACAGCGAGCTTGCCACCTGTGTATCCTCCCACTATGTTTGCTTTATGCAGCAGAATTCAACTTTTTTTCTGGAACAATACCAAGGTTGTTTACATGGCTGGTCAACAATGTAGGGCTCAGGAACATGAAACATAAAACTAAGGGGGATGGTGACACAATCTTGCATTATTTAAAAGACAATCTTGTATTATTGAGGCGACGCTCAAACTTTATGCTCGGCTGCCTCCCGCCTACCTATCTTTGTGGCCTCACGCTCAATTCTTGCCTTAAAATATTTTCATGCGGCCACTTCTGCAGTGTTGGTTTCACGGTTTCCAATGGTCTTGTTTACCTTTTCAACGAGTTGAGGTTTGTGAACAGCGCCAGGATTCGTTATCCGGCGATTGCTGGTCTTTCTTTCCACACGAGCCAAGCTGATTAATATGGAGAAAGACACTAGTCCATGGTCAGAAAAGACGTGCGACACCGCATCTAACCACCCACTGCAAGAAGTCCCTGGTAACGCAGAAGCGGTCCAGGTGAGCTTGAGGCGTGCCATGCCGCCATGTGTTGCGGGGTGGCACCCCACTGACGTCCCGGGTCCACATGGATTCTATCACTGTCCCACAAAACGAACATTAGTGTACAATCTGAGAGTGTCTGGCTCTGCTCTCCCTTGTCGCTGACACTTTACGCAGTTAATATCCCCTCACAAAGAAGAAATACATTTCCCGTTACATTACGTGGTACTGTTTGTGGGGAAGCAAACAGGTCAGTACGAGCTTACGCCTTGTCGGGGGAATGCACCCAAAGGAAACAGAAAAACTTCCCGCTCATTTTTGCATCGACCAGGGAGAAACCACCATCTGCCCAAGCTTGCAGTCAACAATTTTAAGGAAGTCTTTTTTTCTGTAAGAATGGCTGTTCTGCCCGCACGACTACATTTAGCAGGCTAACTTACTGTCCAACCAACAATTTTTTTGACGTTGCTACCATGTGTGCCCTGCCTTTCCACAATACACTCTTCTACCCTTGGAACGAATGCCAACATGTTGCAACAATGCACAAGATACGCTGAATACCATCAGGGCAAGGCTGTCTGATCAAGTTCTCGGACTGCCTGAAACTTTCAGCGACAAGCTTCAACGAGAGGAATGTGCCTCGCGGCAGTACAGAAATTTTTTTTTAAATGGCTGCTACGATAACTAGCTGCTGTACAAAATGTGCTCATGTCGTTTTGTTCTCTTTACGTCTAATTTGTGGCGTTGTGCCTGATGAGTAGGAACCTTATGCGCATAAGCTTGAAATTGTCTTGCAGCATTACGTGACCTGCAACCATATTTCTCGTTGTTTGGTGATTTTATTTCATTTGGAACTGCTGGCAATGAAGAGTTGCCGAGGTGCTGAGGCAAAAAACGACTTGTATAGCAATCTCACTAAGCCCCTTTGCACCGGCAGAATTTGGAAGTAAGGTATAAGGGAAATCACTGCAGTGTTCTGAGTGGCATCATATGCTACTTATGTGCTTGAATGGACTTCTCATGGCAGAGCCACGTATGGGATGTTTTGTTTTCACTGAGGATGTGTACTTTTTCCTCTCGCTACAGGTGTGCTTGTATGTGATTTCAAGTCAAAGCTTGCAGTGTAATTCAATGTATGTAATATGTAATTAAAAAAATTACATTTTACGGTGCAGTTGCAATTTTGCAACACATCCCTGGCTTGGTGTCGTGTTGAATGGTATCAAAAAAGCAGCCGTTGCGATTTTTGTGCATGTAGAGTACACTGCTTATAACGAATGCATGTATAATAATCTCAGGCTCATTGTAAGACACGATAAAATGTGACTCATATTATGGGCATGGGGAGGTCATTGAATGCAACTTTGTTTTCATTAAATGCAACTTAGAAGACTGAGTGTCAAGTTTGTCGAAAGTGCCTCACGTAGTTAAATAGGCAGCTGAATAAAAGTGTAAGCAGCTGTTTCAACATCTAGACTGTAAAGCATACTTCAGGGAGAAATGTGAGATATCGAGGTTCTTAGCAGTGCGTTATTGTGATAATGTGGAGGCAACATTGAACAAAACTGTGTATGGGCACTGTGAATGTCTTCAGACACCTGTGGTAGTGCCCTAGTGGTAAATCCAGATGGAAGCCCTGCAGGGAATCACCTATCGCACTCTGGATTCTGTTGTTCAGTGAAGCTCCATGTCAAAACCACACAACATGTTTTAGCCCAATTTAGTTTTGGGGGGGGGGGAGACGCCTGCTAATGTTTCTGGGTTCTAATAACCTTTTCATATTGGTAAATTGGTACCTCAAGCTTGTGTCCATGATACCTCAAGCTCGTATCCTTGAGTAAGTCTGCCAGTGAGACTGTCTGCATCATGCCCTTGTTTTGGCACTTCAATTTGCATAGAAGACACTACAACTTTTCATTCATAAACATTTCAGCGCAAAAGGGAATAAAAACAAATGCTGTTTATAGGTGGCGGTTCTCTAGCCAAATTATAAGTGTGAATAATTCACTCCCACATATAATTAAGAGAAAAGCAAACTTTTTTGCTATTTGGCTTGCGATTTCTTTGAGCTTTCCCCAGCAAATGCAAATTCAAGCAATAGGCATAAAAAGGTGAGCTGTAACTATGACGCCAAAAAATTTTCCCTGTACAGGCATTTTCCCCAGTATCGTAAAATGACAATCCAAATGCCGTGTGTTAGGGCGTATTAGAGCGTAAAGAAGTGAAATAGCCTGTTATAACCTATATTGGCGTTGTCAAAATCGCAATTGCTATGGCAGCTGCGAAAGAGCATTTTTCAGGAATGGAGAATTTACCATCTATTTCGAGACTAGATCAGAATCGCATTGCGTTGACACTTGAGCAGAACTAAGCTTAAAAGCGCTTTTCCCCAAAAATGTGCAGCACCGTGAAGCACGGTTTTTACGCGCAGAGACTTCATGGTCGCTTCCTGTAAACTGCAGGCTTTCTTGTCAAGACTGTGTAAAAAAACGCGTAACAGTGCGATATTAAGGACAGTCGTAGAAATGACGGCAGTGCTTAGTCAATGCACATGTAAGGAGCAATAACCAGGAATAGAAAGTAATAAACTCACGCATAATAATGAAGCAGACGCGAAGCTATTTTTCACGCGAGATCTGAAAGGAGCAATTCTGTTATTTTTTTCTTCTTTTTACAAACAGCGCGCTACCTATGTGCACCTCCGATTGGCGTGGCTTTCGTGCACACATTAATAAACACAAGAGTGTTTGATGCCATTGTTATTACCCATCAGCATAATCTAAAATAGCTCTCCGCGTCGTCGTCGAACGCGCATAATGTTGCGTACCTCGCGAAATTAATGCTTCAGCACATCGAGTACTTCACGTACGTATAACTGCATCGATCTTTGTAACACGGTGAGTCTTATATAAATTAACGACGCACTCGCTCTTTTACGCCCTATATTAAAACTTATTTGTTCATTCGTATGTCAAAATTACGAAATCTCGCGCCGTCCACGAATTGGTGAGGTGAGGTGGGGACAATCGATCAGTTCTGAAATGAGAGACGGAAGAAAAACAACCGATAGCAATCACCGACAGCGCACGCACACAATAACCACACCGGACACGAGTCGTTTCCATGATTTTCGGACTTAATCTGCCTATAAATTACTGCAGTGACGACAAACAAACTCGGTGAGAAAAGCAGATGATGTCACGCATTTACCGCAATCCTCTTTCAAAACGCGCGCGCACTGACGTCACGGGTCCGGCGCTTCGGCGGAGTGATACGCTACATGAGGTGGTGCCGTTCTTAAGTTGCAACCGAGTATAGTGGTAGTTGATGCTTTCTCGAACTGGTCTGAGGTGGAAATAATGACGTCAATGCACTCATCTGCCGTAATCGAGCGGCTGCGTAAGATGTTTGCAACATACGGACTGCCGGATTTGATTGTTTCAGATAATGGCACAGCGTTTACCAGCCGGGATATGCAGTCCTTTCTGAAGTTGAACGGCGTTGAGTACATGTACACTGCTCCCTACCACCCAGCAAGTAATGGTAGAGCAGAACGCATGGTTCGTGAGCTTAAATGTGCACTAAGAAAACAGAGTCAAGGCTATCTAGCGTGGAAAGTGTCTTGGTTCTTGTTCAAGCAACATTCACTCCTCATTCCGAGTCAGGCAAGACCCCAGCAGAGCTTATGCTGGGCAGGAACATGCGCTCGGGCCTGTCAAAACTTCACCCCGATGCGATGGACGTGGAATGCAGCCGGCAGCCTCCAGAACGAAGTTTTCTGTGTGGTGACTTTGTCTACGCAAGGAATTTTTGCCAAGGTCCTAAGTGGTTAGCTGCTCGTGTGCTACGGCGTCGGGGTCACGTCATGTACGAGGTTCAGACGTCCGACGGGAGTTTCCATCGACGCCATCGGAACCACGTGCGAAGGGCCTGGGAACCAACAACTCCAACAGGCAGGACAAGAGCTTCGTTTGCCTTTCCGGAAACGCCCGGTTCGGAGCCTGGCTCTCTGGAAGCCGGGGCTTCTCTTACGGGCCCGTGAATTCTGGGGGCGACGTCACCTGTGGCCTGGACTCCCGAATTGAGGCGTTCTTCTCGCCAGCGTCGTCCAGTGCACCGATACGACATAGATGACTAGGAGGGAGGGATGTGATATCGTGCCAAGTGACGTCGTGCGGTGACGTGCAGAACAAGCGACAAGCTGGCGATGTGATATCGTGCCAAGTGACGTCGTGCGGTGACGCGCAGGACGGGCAGGCGAGCATGCGCCTTTCCTTCTCTTTTTGTGAGCGCCGATAAGCATCGGCGCTGAACTATTTAAGCCGCGCTATCGCTTCAATAAACGTTCTTGTTGTTGGAGCGGCAGTCTCCGCTTGGTCACTACAAGATATTTTCATCCACACATTGACCGAATATTTATTGTGCACTTTTTGAGTTGATGTATTCATTTTATGTACTTACGCAATGGCGTAAAGAATTATAAATGTTGTTGAAAGCATTATTCGGCATCAGCCTCTAAATACGTTTAGTAGATAGGAATGGTTAGTCGCTGTTAAACTGACAGTTAGACTTGCCAGCAATTGCACAGCAAGAACTTCACGTACAGCCATTTTGGTGCACCGGTACAGTTATATCGATGAAAATGGGCAACATTTATGTGCCCCGGGTTCCCTACAGGTATTTTTTCAAAGAGTGCTTTGCCTACCCAGAAGACTTTACTGAAATATCGTTTTCTTCAGCGAGGAGTTCAGCGTATTGAAAAAGCACAGGCTCGGTCGTCGGTTGGTTGAAGAGTGCGGAATAATCTTCGTGAAGAACTCTAGCAACAAAGCTACATTCGCTGCTGCGCTTACGGCGACCGCTGCTCCCAGCCTGCCACGTACTTGCGAAATGCGATCAAGACGTGTAGCGGGGCGTTATACGGACGCACTACAACGACCACCGGCCTTCTCAGTTGAGGTTCCGTAACCTCAACCCATGTTCTCTCAGCCAACCACAACCTCCCCCAAGAATGCAGGCCCGAGTACATGCACAAACTGGTGGCCGCGTCTCGGTGTTCATGAAGTGAATGCCCGGTCTACCTCGGCAAATCATGCACCTCTCTGGATGGCACTCGCAAGACGAGCGGCAAGGCTACACAACCTACGAACACCACATCCCATACCGTTATTCGACAACGCTCACAGTCACATCAGAAGTTAATCACCTGTTCGCGAGGTGACCGTGAGTGAAGACGCCGTTTACCCCCTCCTTCCCGTCGTTTCGTGTAACCGAGTCTCCCTGTCTCATGTCCCCTTAACATGCAACCGCAAAATTGTATGCAGCAGGTTAGGCGAGAAACTGCGTCGGTTGGGGTAAACTGAACTCTTCCCAAGCGCTTCTTGAGAGTATGCATGCACTAGCGGAAGGAAATTTTTTGCAAGCTGTAGTTTATACTGGAGCAAGACTTTCTGTTATTCTTTTCCATCTCTGTACTCTTCTACGAAGAATAAACACCCCTACATTGGCCCTTAGTTGTGGCCCTTCGAGGGGCACATAGACGAAGCAAAAGTTTGGTTCATTTGAAAGCTTTTCTTGTTAGAATCATACTGACATCCTTTTAACGCAAATTTAGACCAAAAAAACTATATAATTAGAAAAAACAAATGGCCATGCCACTCACTAGCTCATTTCCCGCACTAGAACTTTCTTGCTGAAACTAGCCTCTACGGCGTTCTGTAGAGCATGAAGTTGCTTGCTTCCCGCGACTTTTGTTTTTTGTTTTTTGTTTTCTTTCAATTCTTTTGATGCCCTCGGGCAAAATACGCAATACAAAAAGAAAATTGATGTCATATGCACCACCGTGCGATTATCGAGAGGCCGGCAAAAGGAACGCAACTTAGGCATGTCTTTTGACCTCGCAGAGGGACATATTTTCGTTTAGGTGTAATCCATACCTATTTGATATCTGTAAGAATGGTGACGTAAACAATGAAAGATATGTAAACATAGAAGTACCAGTGCGTACTGCAGTTGGTACTGCGCACACTAGTCTTGCTCCAGCTACTGAGCAGAGCGGCGCTTTGGGGTTTTCTTACACGACCAAGGACGATTGGCGTAAGCGACATGACCCTGCTTGTCCAAGATACCCCATGTTTTACGAAGCGATTACTACTTACTGTACAAAAAGCAGCCAGTTGCAAATTCGTGTAAAAACAAAGCAAATGGGAACAACTCTGCGGCTGTAAAGTCCCTAAAATTTTAAGGGCCTTATGCGGCGCCGCATTCGGGTGCCATCTAGGAGGACCGACGGTAAACAAGGCTCCGTGGTCTGCTGCAGAATAAACGCCGCACTTGAAGTTCGCTTGAAGGGCTGTTTTTTTTTACATCATGGCAGACGTCACGAAACCCACAGTTTGGCGGCACAATCAAATTTTTAGGAGAAATTTAGTCATTTCTCATTAAATAAATCCTCGTTTTCTGCCTAGGAAGTACTGGGGGAACTATACAACACCAAATCTTAGGGAAAAAAAACAAACTTGTATTTTGTCAGCACGGCCGCTTTAACGAAAACACATAGTTGCAAAGCTTTGCGCAAGTTGTACAGCGAGTCCATGTATTAGGGAAGATCGTCACCACATTCAATTCACACTCCCGTCGCAGTGCACTCAAGAACTGTGTTTGCGTCGGCAATTTCTTTACCATCTTCACCCGCCATCTCACACCAGCCACCGACCATTCGTATTAGGGATGCATAGTATTCATCTGCCTCAAAATTGGACACCGGTATTTGGCTATCCACAACTTGGAAACCATAGTGTTCACTTTTTACCGTTTGGTTGCAAACAGGACCTTGCGGCTTCATTGCGTGGTATTTCGTACGCAATGTGATAGCCTCTCCTGCAAGCCGCTTCTTATTCCACGGAATTGCAGTGTCTACATGCCTTGTCCGTTTTTCACGAGGATTTAAAGCTCTGGCAGCACGGGACGCCAGCGGTGACCGAATTTTGCTACTTAAAGGCATAAAAGATTCTTCGGTTGTCCAGCGCAAGTATCGATCTGTCGTTCAACCTTTTTCAATCTTTGGTCATTCGTATGGTCGCTCGAATGGTCGATATGGCATTTTTGTTATCCCGTACCTCATTATGAGGCAGGCCGAACAACTGCTAAACATTTTGATCAATCAAAGAGCATTCGTAGGGGTGAACCTAGGGACGGATGTTTAAAAACATCCTGTCACTAATGTCGCGGATTTACCTACCCCATGCTCTGGGGATGCCCCTATGCGTCGACCGCCCTTCCTTCCCCTTCCCTTGGGCAGTGGGAGCACGAGCTGGTCAGCTCACTGTGCAAGGCCAAGATACGCCTTATTGCTCACGCTGGCTCGCGGCTGTAAGCTCAGTAAAGATTTTTCAATCCCAAAATCAATAATCACGCTGACATTTCTGGTAACATTGAGACATTGAATATACATAAATACTGGCACCCATCATTCTACGAAGTAAAGCCATCCTTTTTGCAGTTTTACTGCACACATGACTGGTCTTGACATAGATCGGACACAAAACTCTTACTGCCGCGTGTCAACATTTGAAACAGAGCGGTTCGAGTTGCTTACAGCAGAGCTATAAACAACGTGAATTGTTAACCACCTTTTGAACAGCGGAAAAACTTGCTGAAAAATATCCCGGGCCACCTCCGCTAACGTCAACCCTAGGGATAGCGTAGCATGCAGTGTTGTAGTGCATTCCTCGCGCCCCGGTATTTTTGCCCACGGAGACGAAACCGTTGCTGGTAGATATAAACAGCTTTGCTGAAAAGTACCGTGAATTTGAAACACGAAGCCTCCAAGCGCGAGGCGGTGGAAAACGGGTGTCGCAGTGTGTTTTTGTAGCACGCGGTATTTTCTAGCTCGAGGCTTAAACGAAGTCATATGAGCCCCCTTTAACCAAGAATCCTCCCCTCTCAACTCCCCCACCAGGCCTCCGGCCTTCGCTTTTTATTAAAAGATTTGACGACAACAATAAGCGATTGTCCCGTTGTTTAAGTATTATGACTACATCAACGATG
This sequence comes from Haemaphysalis longicornis, assembly GCF_048455015.1. Lineage (NCBI taxonomy): Eukaryota > Metazoa > Arthropoda > Arachnida > Ixodida > Ixodidae > Haemaphysalis > Haemaphysalis longicornis. The sequence continues at coordinate 147,938,609 of NW_027526407.1, forward strand.
ACATCAGATGACGACATGAGACGCCGACAGCTCTAATCTTAAGGGGCTCGGACCTTAAAAGGTAATTCCGCCTACCACCTACCTTTGAACTTAGGCTGACCGAAGATGGTGTTTTCGGAACGAAACAGCAATCCCTTCCTTGTCATCACCTCCTTGATAGACTTGAAATTATTCAAAAAAATGGTCTGCTTGGAGCCAATCTGAAAGCTGGAATAAGGGTGAAGAAAAAAAAAACTTTTTGAGGCATAACCACTCATACCCTCTGCAGTGTGCTCAGATCTGTGTAACCGCATCAGGTACCTCTCGTTTCCGGCGATTTGTTAACATAATCCTCTGTGATTGAAATTTTGACACGAACCTTGTTTGCTCTATTTAGCTAAAAAACAGAGCAAAAATTATCAAGCTACAAAACAGCGCTGATGTAAACTTGGAAGCCAATTGCAAACGCAACTGCGCGAGTTATGCCTATAAGAAATAGACGAACCAGTTTCGCAACGTACTGAACCTATAACGCCTTAGGGTTAACAAAAAGACTCTATTCCAGACCGATATCCCTCGTAACTAGATGGACGTTTAACATAATTTTGCTTATTATTATTGAACAAGAACTGTGAGGCTGCTTCTAAACGGTTCTGCAGAAGTACCCCTGGTAAAACAAGACAACAAAGCCACGTCAGTTTCTCTAATTCTACTGCTGCGATAGTTTATAAATCTAATTAGGCAATGCTATTTGCAATTCAGTCCGGTAATACTGAAAAACAAGTCCAGAAGCGTCATTCCGGTTTGCTTAGACTACGGTACAGGTTTAAAAAGGACGCCGACTGTTCCTTTCGGAAAATACTTTGCAAATATCATTGTGGCCAGTCGTCTTGGGTGACTGCAAAAGTTATCAAGTTAAGCCATTATTTAAAGTCTGTTCTGTTTCATTTTTTTAGCTCAATGCACGCCGCCGATTGGCAGTTAGCCATGTTTGTAAAGCATTCACGAAGAGACGTCATCATCGCCAACAAGAAATGGTAATGGTGGCGTCCGAACGTCAAAGTACACGTGAAACTGATTGGGATCCAGAAAGAAGTGGAATTTTGAATAAAGGTGCTGCAGAATGATAATATGGCGGGGAAAAAATATTATTCCTGGTTATAGCAAGTGGCGAGTGTGCGCAGTGAAGGTTGGTTTTCTATGGTCGGTGATCACACGTTTCTAGCAGCGTCGTGAGAAGCGGAGCTAGGGCCGTCGCCGGCTGTATGTGACCTAACTACAATATCCGCCCCAATTTACGCAGTTTCAAATCAAGCCAATATCCTAAATATAGGCGGAAAATAGCTGTAAAAATCGAGCGTGACTTCTTGCATTCCAACACTATTTTCCTATCTCACGCGATATTGTCACCTGCGTAAAATATCTGCCAAAGAGCTTATGTCACAACGCATACAAAATATCCACTTGCAAACACTGAAACTCTAATTTTTGGGGAAACTAAGGAGCAAACCGACACCACCCGGTTTCCCGACCTTTGCTGAAGAAAATGAATGGGGGATCTTACATCGTGCCGATTATCAAGGATGACAGCGAGACACCTGCATTTCGGGGTGTCTTTTGAAATCTCGGTCTTTCGATACGCCGCCCGAGGTGTTGAAACTCTGAAACTAAACTCCACGCATATAAAGCTGTAATCACGCCTTCACTAGAGTATGTGTCAACTATCTGGTACCGACATACGGCAAAAGTATCTGATATGTTATAATCGGGGCAAAATGAGGCAGCTGGGTTTATCACCTCCTATCATTCTCACCACCAAAATTGTAACATTTTGTAAGCATTCTCTAAAGCTCCCATTGCTTGCAACGCGGAGAAACCGACTTTCTTTTTTTCGACAATGTATATCATAGCGACTCGTCATTTTCCAAACATTTATTCACACGGGTCCCTGCGTTTCTACTCGCTTCAATCATCCGTATAAGGTGGATCCCATACACTCACGCACTAAGTCTCGTGTCGCCTTCTCCTTGCCCTGTCCTAGCGCTGTTCCCAAACTAAGTATGTACGAACAAGCCCGCATTAGCGCAGGTATTAAGAGATAATAATTTTCAACTCATCCGATTTCCACAAACGAGAGGAAATCAGAACGAGTGTACAACCCCTAAACATCATGTCTATTACAGAATCCTCTCTTTTCATGTCTTCATTACTAACTTACTTTAAATCCGACAATATTTTGTAGCTACAATTGATTTTTAACTTGTAACGTGTGCGTAGAGAATGTTTGTTGCTATTTCTTGAAATATGTTTTATGTTATGGCGGACTGCTTACTGTGTTTATTACTTACTGTGCTGTTAGTGATGTATTTGTGCTATTGGTCACTTTGATTACTACTATTACTCCCTGACATGTTGGTTTACTGATGCTGTAGGGACCTCCTGTAGGTACTCCCCTTACGCAATGCTTTCTGGGCTCTTAAGGAATTTAAATCAATCAGTAGAAATGTTTGCTACCCCATTGCCGTTTGCTTACTGCGAAACCCGATTCGCATTAGCGTTCGCAGGAGTGGGTGGACAATGTGCATCACTACATGCGGATGCTCCCTGCACTGGCTTACGCTGCCCACTTTTTATTGAAGGTCGCGGAACCCGCCACCATCCACCCGGAGAGGAGCGGAGTGCCGAAAAATGGCGAAAATCGATGATACCCGCAAAAGATGGTGGACGGACGGGTGGTTGCCTTTCATAGGAGCTGTGCGCCTGCAATAGAGGCTGCATGCGTGGTAGAAGTTTCAGGCCAGGAGGCATCAATCGTAGAACGCCGGTGAGGGGTCGGATGGGTCGTTGGCTTGCAGAGGAGCTGTACTCCTGCCATCGAGGCTGCCCGCTCGCTACAAGTTTCACGCGAGGATGCCTCAACCGATAAACGACCAGTCACTGTTCGGTTGGATCGCTGCCTTCCAGAGGAGCTGTGCGTCTGCCATCGAGGCTGCCCGCTCGGTACAAGTTTCAGGCGAGGGGGCTTCGACCGGAGAACAGCCAGTCACTGGTCGGATGGGTCGTTGCTTTTTAGAGGTAGTCGCAGTGGCCTGAAGTAGTACTCACTATTGGCTAGTACATCACGCAAGCATCTGACTGAAAATGTTTTTCCGGTACAAAGTTATTCCATATTTTTAATCAATATTAGCATTGAGCGATTGCGCACACTGTGCCTATCCAAAGCAAGGGCAGTGCCCTAAGTGTTTGGCTTTACTTGTATGAAACACGGGCACGCAGTTCATTGCACGTAACCTTAATCTTTCATTCTAAATTTTCTAGGCACGTCGGTAAATTCAAACCCCCCCAAGGGCAAGGTAATGGCAGGACGAATGACACAATACCTCAGCGGCCGAGCATGAAAAAAGCACCCTAACTTGTAAGTTGATTCTCTGGCGTAACCATTGTGCGCATACGATAAAAACGGTGGCGGGTAGAGTTAAAGGCATGAGGAAGCGAGTTTCACAACATATATTCCATGTTCGAGTTCTTAGATGTTATTTTTATTCATATGCCACAGAAAAAGTCTACTAAGGGCCTTTCCAAAGGGACCCAATCCCAAACAATTTTGTGAGTTGCCGAGGATTTCAACTGGGTAACATTGAGCATTGCGATCATGTTTCGCGAGCATGACGTGCGCTGAAAAAAAAGTTTATGCCTACTATGGAATATATAAAAATAAAAGGTTAGTTCACAAAATGTCCGCTAAGGGCACGTAATCTTTCCCAATTTTCTCTCAAAATGAAGGAATGCTTGAAAAATGCCTGTGAGTATGCAAGTGTTCATTTTAAGAAATGCTTTTTTTTATTTGAATTAAAACGCCACCAAACTGCAATTTCAGAATCGAAACTTGGTATATTGTTTTAAGTTACTCACTGTGTCACAGGTTTTTATTTGATCATATTCAGGATGAAATACATGTTGATTGCAAGCCAAGTAGCATCTCTTAAAACAGAGTATTTTTTAGCACATCCAAAAACTTTAAGACAATAAGTCGCGATTCACGTATGGGAAAGAAGTCTTAGGGAGCAATACTAGACCTGTCGGTGTTTCTCTGTGGCTAAGGCGTTGTGCTGCCGAGTACAGGTTCTATCCCGGCGCTGACAGGTTTTCTGATGGAGGCAAATAACGAAAGTTCTCATCTGTCTAGATTTTAGCCCCGCAAAGATTCCCAGGTGGTTTTTGTTACCCTGTACTCCTCAATTATTGCAAAACTGATCAACTTAGTGCTGAAAATATCGAACTTTTGAAATTTTAGGAATATAAAAAAGCTTTAAAAAGTATACTTGTTGCAATTTTTAAGAATTTACAAGTTCAAATTACTCTGGAGCCCTCTCCTACTGTGTACCCTAGGGCCCAGATGTAGGTGGAGCGCATAATAATTTTTTTATATCTTCCAGAACATTATTTTACCGATGAGAACAAGTTACAAAATAGCAATAACCCTAGCGTGGTCTTGTTGCTCAGAACAAAGCCATGTAAATTGTATAAAAGTTTTGATGGGAGTGTTTGTTTTAGGTTTATGCAGTTTCATACCTTTTTTTTCAAAGTGGAGCGAAACTGATGCATAAAGAAATTCTCCGAAATAATAACGGTCGCGCGAAACCTATAAAAGCCATGATTGTTAAATTTCAAATTAAAACAGATCAATAATCTCTGTGACATGATTTGCATGGAATGACCTGTACAGTTGTGTACAATGTTCGGACAAATGTCACAATGTGAGAATTATTGCCAGGAATGTTGCCCGCGTCACGAAGTTATCGTCGTCGTGTGTGAATACCGTGTCTGTAAGCTTCCGGCTGCTGGTGCTGAAGATAGCTGGTGCGCAGATGAACTGCATTTCTTCGGCGTTGGCTGATCGCTGCGTAGAAAACTGGCTAGTTGAAGGGGCACGGAAGTGAATTTGTCGAGGTCCCATTTTTGCTTTCACTGCGTAGACTGGCGCGCATTAACACACTTTTCATCGTCTAGCCGATTGATCAGTGGGTAATTATTTTGCAAAGCACGAAAGGATAAAAACTACCATGCGTGGTCTGCGGCGGCCGCACCAACTAAAGGCAGTGATGTCGGAAGAAGGTGCACCGGGATTGGAATATCTCCGAAATTAGCATTCAATCAAGTTTTGGTTTCGGTTCTGCAAAGATCATGCTTGGCTTCCGAGGGTATCGTTGGATGGGCATTATCGATATCTCAATAATCGCCATACCGCACTTCTTGCATGTTGTCGGTTGTAAAATGCCTAAGATAAGCCTCCCAGGACGGCGTGGAATCGTAGCGATCACTAGAAAGGCCTACTCAGTGGATGAAAGCCCTCCACGTCAACTCAGAAGCTCAAATTCAATGCGCTTTTCTCCCGTATTTGGTGGTTGCCTCACTCATGCCTGTATCGTAAAAAGCGTGTTTGCACCTGCCAAAGGTGTGCTGATTCTGACCTGTGCCGACTGCCTGCAAGCAGTCGTTGCTTATGGCAACACCGCACCAACGAGAACTCTCTAGTGCGTCAGTGTCAGTCTTCGTGCGTTTTGCCAACTCGTTCGTGGTGCAGTGAACGTTACGACCCGAAAATGGTTAACTCAGGCTAAAACATCGGACGAAAACAAAAAAATTGACTTACAAAAAAAAGAATGTACCCTCCGGGATCCGGACTTGCGACTTCCAAAATGAAACTTCTAGCGCTACAGACCACTGGGCCATGGGCGCACGCTGCCGTTTTTTTTTCTATATGGCCGGTCCTTTATCAGTAAACACACACTATACAGACCAGAAAGGGTACCAACAACGAAACCTGGCAGAAAACATACAATACATAAGGCGGCCAACCTTAACTCCGGCTTGGCCTTTTTCTTGTTTTCACAACTGTGTGTTCCTCTCTGTTCCTCTTCTGTCCCAACAGCGCAATCACGCCTCCCCCCTCCTCCTCTGAACCAGTCATTCTCTTCACTCAGTGGAGTTATAACGTACTCGCACTCACAATTTTATTACAGTATTATTGTTAGCGACCGTCAATAATTTGCACAAATGCAAGAAACAGACCACCTCGGTCTCTTCTGCACAAACAACGCTGGAGAACAAGTCAGATATCAAAAGAAAACAAAAGTTGGGGGGAAGCATGAAATGGGGCGCTAGATAAACAGGCTCCAAATATTACTCCGATTACTTACACATAAAACAACCAAATGCCATTGCAAAGTATTATCCTGCCATCTGCTTCTTTTTTGTCGTTCAAATCGAGCGCCAGAAAACTTGGGCAGTTCGCGTTTTATGCTCGTAAAGTGTAAAAATCTAAGCTTCTCTATTATAACACACACAATAAATAATAAAGCCTATAGTTACTGCTATATTCAGTAAAAGAGGCAATTATCTACCAGTTGTGTTTTAATTCGTTTAAGCCACCGGCTGCCAACGGCCGCAACCGTGAGTACGGCGTCCGGCGGCGCGGCCGAAACACTTTCGGATTCGCACTGTCTGCCGTCGACCGTGATCTCTGGTATGCCGTTACCAAGCGCAGTTATTATGATTAATTTCGCCACTCGACGTCATCGGTTATGTCTGTCCTGTTCCAGTTCGCATTAAAGTATCTGAGAACAACTTTTCCACCTAAAGACGGGTAATTTCGTTGGGCGCTTGCCCCTGAACCACCTGAACGTCGCTTGCTCTTCTGCGTCGTGTCCTGTCAGGTGAGCTGTCTCGTCACAGTTGCCGCCTTTGTTATCACTGGATGTCGTTTGTTGTTGTCATCGCCGCTTTGTGGATTCGTTTACAGCAGCCCGTGTGTGTGTGTGTGTGTGAATTGTTTAACTGAACTGGTTAGGTTGAAACTAGAGGGTTCGTCTTCAGAAAGGCGATGGGCGCAAGTAGATTGTGGTGTTTTCATTGAGCGCTAAACGCCTGGTGCTAGACATAGTAATGTTTCCTGTTCCGCAGCAGTATATTAAACTGCTTCAGAGTTCATCACTGAGAACCACGTCTTATTCGTGGTTTATCAGAACACGGACGGCTACTCCTCCACGCTGCGCTGAGCAGCGTTTACGGCTTCGTTAATCACCGCTGTCATTTGTGCCGTGTTGACAATGGCGAGAGAGAATCCTTTGCGAGCGAATGTGCGCGCCTCGCAAGCTTCGTTGGGTTATCGGCGAGCCACCTCGTGTACGGTGCCGCTGTATGCGGACATTAATTTTAGCTGAATGCTGTGTTACCCGAGTTGTAACATTCGTGCACCCAATCATTTCCGTTCTTTCATATGTGGTAATCATATGCCATACTGTTTTAGAACTCTGGATGGCCTGAAAACATCACGTTCCTCGATTCAACTGGAAAAGAGCCACAAGCATTCTCAGCAGTGTTTGTCCGACAAAACGTAAGTTTTCAGACACAGTTTTATTAGCACGGTGTGCTATTATAGTTGAATAATGTTGTATTATCTAAATGTAGAAGTACTCTCCCCTATACTAATAATTGGTGTTTCGTGCATAACCTAACATGTAGCCACTAAATAGCAACCTTGATTGTTGATTTCGGAAAACTCAAAATTTGCCCAAAATCATAATTTGGGTTTAGCAGGTAATAACCATGTATCAGAATTTCCTGGTGTTAGTCATGTTTACGTTGAAGCCATATTTCTTAGGTGTTGACACAAAAATGTCGGTACCTTTCTACTTTCATCTTGGATGAAGCACGACCAGTTGTTTTGTTTTGTTCACCCTTTTTCGGATGTTTATCATGTGAATTGACAGTCCTTGCAGCCCACTTTCCAAGTTAGTTATGTAACTGGCTGTGCCATCTAACGACGCCGGATTAGGGTTCTGAAGGCTGCCATTTACAAACGCTAGTGGAGCACCACCAATAAGGAAACATCCTTCTACAAAGAAATAGATTTGGAAGTGTGAAGTATCAGCTGCTTTACCCTTAACTGCAACGTGCTGATTACAAGGTTTGGGGCTTTTCGTGAAAGTACTGCGGATGTTCAGCTGACCAGCAAAGAGGAAGACCACTCAAACACACCGCTCAAGGCTGATGCTGCTGCAAGATACGAGCAAGCATTGAGTCGACTCAGCAATACATTTCACCTTTTCTAAGCGGCCGACGTGCAAACCCCATGTTCTCCTGATTGGGCGTTTTCTTATTCTTTCTTCCGTCCACCACACTCGAGTCACGTTAATTTTGGAATGGTGGGATTCAGAATTTTCGGGCAAGATAGGTGTCACGATTTAGCGCCGCGTTCGTGAACCTGGGAGGGTAGGAATACCCTCCAGACGAGTGACGACATGTAGCGTGCTGGTGGGGACGGTGACTAACGGACTGACCACGAGCTGCTGTGCTCGGCGGGGTTTATTCGCCAGCCCCACACATTGTTGTCCACCGAGCCTGGTGGGGCCACTGGACCTAGCGGCCAACGAAAATCAGGGTCGGGGGGCGCCACACACTTGTCACCCCCCTCACCCCAAGATTGTACAACACAACCACAAAACACCTGTCACCCCGGCGAGTAACGGTTCGGCGGTCTCCGCTGTCTTTCACTCCACCTGAGCCCAGGTGTCGATGTCGGTGAGGCAGCATGGGGTGCTGCTTGTGCCCCTGTGAATCGTGACACTGGCGACGACGGAAAAAGCCCGCGGAGCGGCCGAGGCCACCGTGAACGCCGCCACCGAGAACGCCGAGACACCGCCCCCTCAATCCAGCGCCATTGCACCATGCCGCTGTACGGGAGGCTCGAGCCGTTCGAGGGTGAAGGGTCCGCCTAGCCGGTCTACGAGGAACAAGTCGGCGTGTTTTTCCGGGCGAACGACACTCCCGAGGGAAAACATCACGAAATTTTCCTGGCCAGCTGCGGGACCTACATCTTCGCTCTCCTGCTCGACCTGCTCAAGCCGGCCACGCCGCATGACAAGTCGCTGGGTGAGCTGCTGGCGACACTTCGGTCGCACTACAGCCCGGCTTCGTCGACGTTAATGGAGCGCTCCGATTCAACATCCGGAGCCGCCGAGACGGAGAGACTCTCGGGCAGTTCGTCGCAGCGCTGCGAGGGTTGGCGAGCGGCTGCGCCTTTGGGGACCAGCTCGACTCGCTGCTCCGGGACCATTATGTCTGCGGCATCAACGACACCGCCATGCAGACGCGACTCGTGGAGCTTCCCGACCTCTCGCTGGACGACACCGTGAAGGCAGCGCTGGTGATGGATGCTGTGGCCAAGGACGCGGGCGAGATAGCACGCGCGGCCGGCTCACCGTCGACGGAGGCGGCGGTAAACAAGATGGCGACACGGCATGACTGGTGCGTTCGGTGCGGTGGTGACCACTCACCCTCACAGTGCCAGTTCGCGCAAGCGGAATGCTTTGCGTCTGGGAGGACTGGGCACATTGCTCGGGTGTGCCGAGGGATACGACGGCGAGCGAACAGAAGCAGCAGCCGGCGTCGAGCACATGTTCCGCGCCAGCCCACGGGCAAGGGAGTCGGCGCAAGGGTAGGCGGAGGGGGCATGCAGCAGCAGCTACTGGTTCATCAACGGATAGGATTCACGTCGTGGCCGAAGACACGCAGATTTTCGACATGTGGCACGCGGGCACAGTGCAGCCGTCGGTGCCACCATACATGCTGACCGTCGAAGTCTGCGGGCGCCCCATCTCCATGGAGCTAGACACAGGGGCCAGCGTGTCGGTCATTGCCGGGAAAGCCTTCAGACCCACCTTCCCTGGCGTGTCCGTCGAGGCGTCGCGCGTCATCTGCGCAGCTACTCCGGACAGCTCGAAGTCGAGGGTCAAGCCTAGGTCGGCGTTCGCCTTGGCGACAGGGAGGCCACCCTGTCCGCCCAAGTCCCTCCAAGGGGTCGTCACTGACGCTGCTGGGGCGGAAGTGGATCCAGGCTTTGGTGTGCGGCTTCCAGAGTACCAGGAAGCAGTGCAGGTGGTGGAAGACGTCCCGAGCCTCCTGACCAAGTTCACCGGCACGGCGGCAAACATTCATGTGCCAGAGGGGATGCCCGGCCCCGATTTTTCAAGCCGCGCCCGCCGCCATTCGCCCTGAACGATGGGGTAACCAAGGAGCAGCAGCGGCTGCAGCGAGACGACATCCTGGTTCCCGTCAAATCGTCAGAGTCGGCCGCTCCCATTGTGCCAGTCCTGAAGCAAGACGGCAGTGTAAGGATCTGCGGGGACTTCAAGGTCACCATCAACCCCGTCGATACCGTGGAGAAGTACCCGCTGCCACATATTGAAGATCACTGGTTGGCGTTGTCTGGGGGACAGAAGTTCACGAAACTCGACCTGAGAAATGCGTACCAGCAGCTGGTGCTCCAGGAGTCGTCCCGGAAGTATGTCACAATATCTACAACGCTGGGACTCTTCGAGTACACGTGCCTACCGTTCGGCGGGGCCTCAGCTCCTGCCATTTTCCAGAGGGAGATGGACAACCGGTTCAGGGACATGAGGCATGTGGCGGTGTACTTGGACGACATCCTGGTGACCGGTAAATACGACAAGGACCACCTGCAGAACCTACAAAACGTCCTTGCACGATTGCAGGATACCGGGCTGAAGCTCAAGCTGGAGAAGTGCCTTTTCTTGGCCCCCAGCGTTGAGTACCTAGGCCACGTCATTTCGCAGGCAGACCTCGCCCCGGCACCCCGCAAGGTTGAGGCTGTGCTCAAGGCGCTAGAGCCCCAGAACAAAAAGGAGCTGCAGAGCAACCTGAGCCTTGTAAACTTCAACAGTAGCTTCCTTCCCAACCTGCCGTCGCATCTGCAGCCGCTCCATCTTTTGCTTCCAGATGGACAGCAGTGGGCCTGGAAGAAGGAGCAGGACTTGGCCTTCCAGCGCAGCAAGGAGCTGATCACCAAGGCTCTGGTGCTGGTGCCCTTCGATCCGGCCAAACCTGTCGTCCTGACTGTAGATGCGTCGCCTTACGGCGTGGGAGCTGTCCGGGCCCTCTGGGAGAAGAACGGCCAGGAACACCCTGTATCGTTTGCATCCCGTCGGATTCATGCGGCAGAGCAGCGGTACAGCCAGCTGGACATGGAAGGCCTGGCCCTCATGTTCCGGGTCCAGTGCTTCCACCAGTACCTGCGGGGCCGGAAGTTCGAGGCGGTGACGGACCACAAGCCGCTGCTGGGACTGCTGGGGCCTGACAAGGCAGTTCCAGTGCTCGCATCGCCTCGAGTGGTGCGCTGGGCCTTGAGGCTCGCGGCCTACAACTACCGGCTGGTCTACCATCTGGGAAAGGACTGGGCACCTGCTTGGGCCGTGAGCCGACTTCCCCTGCCGGAGGTGCCTGCTGCTGTTCCTGAACCTGCCGAAGTGTTCATGCTGGAGCACGCTTGCCCGGAGGTTCTGTCCAGTGTCGCAGGCAATCAGCCGGGACCCAGTCCTGTCACAGTTGGTCAAGGCGGTATCCCGAGGGGAGGAGTTGGCTTAGCGGACGTACAGACACAAGGCCGCCGAGCTGAGCCTGCAGCAGGGCTGCTTGCTGTGGGGTTCCAGGGTGGTGATTCCGCAGAGCCTGCGGTCCAGGGTCCTGGAGTTGCTGCACCTGGTGTGATGGAACATACCCGCGAAGGGGACTGACGCCGTATTCTACGCGAGAAAGACGAAGTGCAAGGCCAAGCGCCTGCTGAGTAGTTGGGAGAAGAAGAGGTGAAGGAGGCACGGGCGCAGAGAGCGAGACCCCAGGCAGAGAGCGAGACCCCAGCCAGGGAACGAGGCGGACTGAACGGGGCACGGCTCTGTGCGACCTCAGGGCGAGACGTCTGGTCTATGCGCCACAGTGAGGCAAGGCCGTCGCGAGTCTCTGCTACGGTTCCGGGCGTCGCCGCCAAGGCCCGGGACATCGTCGCCAGCACGGGCCACCATCGACCGGGCTCCGGCGTTCCGAACAGCGCGTGACCGGGCTCGAGGCGGGAGCAAGGCCGTCAGCGGACCCGGCGGAAAGTCTTCTGGCTACGGAACCTGGGCATCCAACCTCAACGACGCGGACACCGCTACGAGGGCGACGTCGGCACCCGCGTCCCATACAACCGATGTGAGCGTTTCCTGCCCCGGGACGTTTACGCGGGGACGGTGCGCGGACTTTGTAGTTGCGGGCGCTGGAGCGGACCGCGTGGGCTGTTTTATCATCTGAGTTTCCCCTAACGCTTTGCGAATTCCCTTTGCCATTAATTCAACCCTCTGTGCTGTCCAGTCTGTAAATACAATGTCATCTCCTCATCCGCACTAAGAGCGTTCCCTCCGTTTCGTGTGATCCGGCCCATTTCATTACAAAAAGTGGCGAGCCTGCCAGGATCCTATCATTAACATCTGCGGAAATTGGTTGAACGCTGTGTGCGGACGAGTGATCTGACAGTTTGAAGATGGATTTGGAAAAGTTAATGACAATAGGGTCACAGTTAGGCTTGACGGGACCCGAACTTCGGGAGTGGATTGAAAGCAAGCGTGCGGAGGAGAGGGCTCAGAGGGCAGCTGAGAGAGAAGCCCTTAGAGAAGCAGCGGAAAGGAAAAAGGAAGCTGACGAAAGAGAGTTGGCACTCCTCCAACTTAGGCTGCGCATCCAGGATGGGGCGCAAAACACTCCAGCAGTTACTGGAGAGAGTAGCGCTGGCCCCAACACGCTTGTTATCAACCCACAGAAGTTGCTACCCTTGTTCGACGAGAGGCGAGACGATTTGCACGCCTATTTGCAAAGGTTCGAACGCGTAGCAACGGGTCAGGGTTGGCCCCAAGACAAATGGGCTGTTGCCATTAGTATGTGTTTGTCAGGGGAGGCACTTTCAGTTATCGGCCGGATGACTGCAACAGAGTCGTTGGACTATGCGAAAGTCAAGAACGCTCTGCTGCAACGGTTTAAGTTTACTGCCCAAGGCTATCAGGACAAGTTTCGCAAAGCACGAGCTGAGGATGGCGAAACAGGGAGGCAGCTAGCAGCAAGGATATCCGGTTATTTCGATCATTGGATTGAAATGACCGGGATACAAAAAACATTTGAGGGTCTCCGCGATCACGTCATTGCCGAGCAGTTCCTCCGCTGTTGCCATCCGAAGCTCGTAGTCTTTTTAAAAGAGCGCCAGTGCAAAACTCTGGATAACTTGGCAGATTACACCGACCGGTTTCTGGAGGCGCAAAACCTCCCAAATCTTGGGAAAGGCCCAGATGACGCAGATCAACCGCAGAAGGATGCGCAAGACGCGCAGAAGCAAGCTGCCAAGTGCTTCTTGTGCAACCGGCCGGGCCACCGCGCTTCGGACTGCCGCAGCACCGCAAGGGATCCACCGAAGTGCAGCGCCTGTGTACGTGTCGGACACAAAACAGAGGACTGCCAACCTGGGTCAGACGGTGAAGAGCAGTTTGCTGCTTGCGCACTGACCATGGCCTCTCCAAATCATCCGGTGTGTAGCCAGCGGAGTGCTTCCGGAGCAAAAGGTTATCCTTTCGGCCACGACCGCGGTCAAGGCACTGGAAAGGACGCGTTTTGCGTGAATGGCATGCCTGTCGTGGAAGGCCGTGTTCAAGGGAAGCCTGCTACAGTGCTTCGGGATACTGGAAGCAATACCGCCATCGTTCGGAGAGATTTGGTTGAAGATGGTTGCTTAACCGGAAGAACAACCCGTGTATCACTTATAGACGGCTCCATGAAGCAATTAGCCCAGGCGAGGATCCATGTCGACACTCCGTACTTCGTAGGTGAACTCACCGTATCGTGTATGGAGCGGCCGATCTACGATCTCGTCCTCGGGAACCTTCCAGGTGTCAGAGCGGTGGGCAACCCGGATCCTCACTGGAAAGGTCCAGGCGGGCGTTCACTCAATCTAGTGAAGGGTATCACCAAGGAGCTTGTCTATCCGAGCAAGAACGTTTTGGTGTCGGCTGTCGCACAGGTGACCTCATCAAACATAAAGGCCTGGAAAGCGCTTGTGATTCCGACCACGGACACAGAAAGAGAACAGCTCGCCCGGGAGCAGCAAAGCGATCCTTCGCTCAGAAGCTGCTTCCGCAAGGTTGGACAAACGGTCTCATCAGGGAAAGGCGGGAGCTACCGTTTCGTCAAGACCAGCGACGTCTTACATCGTCACTTCCACCTTTCAACGGGTAGAAGATGCACACAGGTCGTTGTGCCCAAGTCCAAAAGGGAACCTATCCTTCGATTTGCACACGAAGGCTTCGGCGCAATTCATCAGGGCTTACGAAAAACCGTCTACCGCATCTTGGACGAGTTTTACTGGCCGGGTCTGCGCGGAGACGTCAAACGCTTCGTCAGGTCATGCGACGGTTGCAAGAAAACATGTACGGACAGGGTGAATGTGTCCAAGCAAGGAAAGTGTGACTTCATAGAAACGAATGGGTCTTCCCTAAACCACGGTATAAAGGGCTCGAACCTACCTCGTCCACAGACCTTAAGGAAGATCGTGAACTTTGAAAGACCTACAACGAAACGGGGCCTCCAGTATTTTCTCAACTTGACTTGGCGCTACCGGAAGTACATCCCGAATTACGCTGCAATCGCCAAACCCCTCACTGACCTGATGGACACAACAGAGAGAAACAGGGTTGCTTGGGACCAGTCTCAGGAGGCGGCGTTCAGCATATTGAAGCAAAAGCTTTCGTCGCACTTTTGCTCTGACGACAATCCTTTGCAACCTGTCTCTCCGACTCTTACCAAAACAAAAGAGCGGGAATAACCTATTTTTGACAATTCCTACAATCGGCTAAGCATGTCCACAGTTTTGCACTGTCGCTTTCCATTGTACGAGAATATTTTGTGTTAATCCTGCCAAGAACTCTTTTACTGTATGAGCTTACCGTTCTATTTGACGTGCCTTAGCAACTTGCATGCTTCCGTAGGACACAATTTTTGTGAGGACAATGTTTTTGTGTACCTGTTGGACTTTTTGGGACTTTGCTTTGGACTGTAGAATAGTTGTTCCCCGAACAACTTTCTTAAGCGGGGGGTAATGTGATGGAACATACCCGCGAAGGGGACTGACGCCGTATTCTACGCGAGAAAGACGAAGTGCAAGGCCAAGCGCCTGCTGAGTAGTTGGGAGAAGAAGAGGTGAAGGAGGCACGGGCGCAGAGAGCGAGACCCCAGGCAGAGAGCGAGACCCCAGCCAGGGAACGAGGCGGACTGAACGGGGCACGGCTCTGTGCGACCTCAGGGCGAGACGTCTGGTCTATGCGCCACAGTGAGGCAAGGCCGTCGCGAGTCTCTGCTACGGTTCCGGGCGTCGCCGCCAAGGCCCGGGACATCGTCGCCAGCACGGGCCACCATCGACCGGGCTCCGGCGTTCCGAACAGCGCGTGACCGGGCTCGAGGCGGGAGCAAGGCCGTCAGCGGACCCGGCGGAAAGTCTTCTGGCTACGGAACCTGGGCATCCAACCTCAACGACGCGGACACCGCTACGAGGGCGACGTCGGCACCCGCGTCCCATACAACCGATGTGAGCGTTTCCTGCCCCGGGACGTTTACGCGGGGACGGTGCGCGGACTTTGTAGTTGCGGGCGCTGGAGCGGACCGCGTGGGCTGTTTTATCATCTGAGTTTCCCCTAACGCTTTCCGAATTCCCTTTGCCATTAATTCAACCCTCTGTGCTGTCCAGTCTGTAAATACAATGTCATCTCCTCATCCGCACTAAGAGCGTTCCCTCCGTTTCGTGTGATCCGGCCCATTTCATTACACCTGGGTCATCCAGGCGTGGAGAAGACCAAGATGGTGGCCCGGTACCACGTTTGGTGGCCTGGCCTGGACCAGGACATTGCTCGCATGGTGCAGAGCTGCCAAGTCTTTGAGGAAAACCAACGAGCCTCGCGCCATGCGGAGATCACCACCTGGCCGTTCCCGGAGAGACCCTGGTCCCACCTTAAGGTTGGTTTCGGGGGTCCCTTCAAGGGCCACTACTTCCTCGTGGTGGTGGACGCCTTCTCCAAGTGGGTGGAGGTACTGCCAGTCACCACTCCTTCGGCAGGAGCAACCATTGCGGCGTTGCGGCAAGTCTTCGCAGCCCAGGGGTTGGCGGTTGTCATCGTGTCCGACAACGGTCCCGCTTTCGCCAGTGAGGAGTACCTCGCCTGGCTGACGAAGAACAAAATCCGTCGGATGATGGTTCCGCCGTACCACCCTACGTCGAATGGTGCGGCCGAGCGGGTGGTGGAAACGGTTAAGGACAAGCTCAAGAAGAGCAAGGCTGGGGATTTCCGGACGCAGGTTGCCCAAGTCCTGTTCCAATACCGGACCACACCCCACGACGTCACAGGCCGTGCCCACTGCGAGCTCCTGTTGGGCCGGATGGTGAAGACACCGTTGGACGTGTTGCACCCAGACCTCCGGTCCACAGCGCTCCTGAAGCAGCTCAAGCAGAAGCTGGCGGCTGACCGAAGTTGCCGTCCTGGGCCCTTGCCGGAGTCTGGGGCTCCGGTCTTCGCCAGGAACTTCCGGCCTGGTCCACCCTGGTCTGCCGGGCACGTGGTCTCTCCTGCTAGTGCATTGTCGCTGCTCGTCCACATGTCTGACAGGACCACTTGGCACCGGCCCGCTGACCATGTGAGGCCTCGCCTGGCAACCTCAGCCGCATTTTCAGGAAGCTAGCAGGCAGGGGAGCCCATTACACCGGTTGCTGCCACCACAGCACCAGGGGCTGGTGCTACTCGTGCCTCTGCGGCACCACCTGCAAGTCCGGCGCCACCTGCAAGGCCGACGGACGTGGCCAGAGGGGCTCAGGCAGCACCCCATGCTGCCACACCGACATCGACACCTCTGCTCAGGCGGAGTGAAAGACAACAGAGACCGCCGAACTGTTACTCGCCGGGGTGACAGGTGTTTTGTGGTTGTGTTGTGCAAACTTGGGGGTGAGCGGTGTGACAAGCGTGTGTCGCCTCCGACCCTGATATTCGTTGGCCGCTAGGTCCAGTGGCCCACCAGGCTCAGTGGGCAACATTGTGTGGGGATGGCGAATAAACACCGCCGAGCACAGCAGCTCGCGGTCAGTCCGTCAGTCACCGTCACCACCAGCACGCTGCATGTCGTCACTCGGCTGGAGAGTACCCCTACCCTCCCATGTTCACGAACGCGGGGCTAAATCGTGACAATTGGAGAGCTTGAATGAACTCAACCCACTTGCCCGCAATGAGTTTTCAAAGCCCTCCACCAGCTCAAGGTACTGAAGAGAAGTGTAAGCATTGCCTGAAAACCATAGCAGATGAGGTTAAATACAAAGCATAGTTTACGTTATGAGTCTTTCTGTCCCATTTACATGTTTTGAACGATAAATGTGCCATTTAAAGGTGACACCTCCTTCCTTGCCGATTTCTGATGAGGGATTGTTCAGTTTGTGGCGATAAGTTGATTGCTCACATGTCTAACCTGTATTTGTGCTTGAGCAGTCAAACGCTGATGTTGGCAGTGAAGTAGGTGAAAATTGTAGTTTGATTGTAGTTGTGTGCAGATTACCTACATTGTGTAATTCGTAGAAAAGCAAAATTCAGGTAACCCTGCTAACTGTTCCACATTGCAGCATTTCATTATGCGAACGTTAAGGAGTTCAGCTGCTTGTTAAAGGTGAAATAAACGGTGGTACAAAAAGAAGAGAATCTACTAAACAGAAATATCTTCACAATCGCAGGATGCCAACGGTCCGCCTACCAACTTGTGTCCTGCATCGTTTCTGCTGGCTGGAGCGGCTCATGGAGCATTTTGTAGCTTCGCAAAGTTTGTGGTCAAGCACTCCTCCAAGTGAAAGATGCCGCAGAGTAATCTTTTGTTTTAATGCCACAATTTCACGTGCTCAGCAGTTAATTTACTTGTAAGGCTTTTTAAATATTTATCACCCAAGAGGGCATGTTACCTTCGTCTTCGGTGGAATGTGTCTGCAATCAGGTTATTTGTGACAGAATCAAGTGGACCACGTCGTGAGAGTCATTGACGCCTTATTGATTGTGCATGCCTCTGAAATGACATTTTCGTTCGGCGGAATACTTTCCAAATATTACGATTTGTGAACAAATTATGGTAAAAGTCATGATTAGTTGTACTACAATGCAGAAAGAAAATGCCAACATACGTTTTAAGCGCCTCTGGTATTTCAGATCGTTGGCTGGTGAGCGATAAAACAAAACTGAAATTTTTTAAAAGTAAAATCAAATATTCGTTTTCACTAGTGCATGACCATAGCAAAAGCTATCTAGGCACTAAATTGCGAATTAGACATGAAATGCCAAGAAAAATAAGGAAATATACTAGACAGCTTGCTACAATAAACCAATTCGTAAAATTCCTCAATGTCTATAAAGTGATGATTCAGGCGGGTTAGTTAAGGTGTCGGTGGGTTTACACGCCCAACTTGCGGGGAAGCACAGAAGCTCTAAATATTAACATGTTTTAAGTGAAGACCGTCTTCCTTCATTAAGCTGCTTTGCACATTGATGCCAGTCTGATAAATGTAGTCCTGAATTTTTGTTATGATCATTCTTTCTATGGGAACCATATATTTTTATAAATTGTCGCTGTGTTGTTCTGAAACTGTATCTTGTCACCAATTCCAATTTGTTGTGGTCAGGTTTTTTCAAATAATTCGTAGCTTGTTTAACAATTATGGTATGTTTTGTGTGCCTAAAGGAATGCATCATTGCATGTTTGGCCTATATAGTGTTGAAAGCGGACATTTTACTTCAAAGCGGATTGTCGGGCTAGCAACATGGTACTTCGCGTGCTGCTCAGTTTAATTCATGCCATTACTTTTTATATTATCATTTAAAATTTAAAGCCAACCAATTTGCGTTCGTTTTAATTTTGTCACCTACTTTATACTTTCCTTTTTTTCAACTTTCTGTAAGGATTGACTATCCATATTTTTATGATACCAAGGTATTGGACTGGGCTAGCTGGTACATGTTTGAATGGATTAAAAACCAAAGGAAAACCCAGGACACAGAAAAGAACGACGGGACAAACTTGTGCCGTCATTCTGTTTTAACTCTTTTCTGTGTTTACCACTGCTCTTGTATAAATTCAAACATTTTTTATGAGTTTGTTGAACAGTGATTAGTTTAGGTGCTGAAACATTTTTTTGCTGCGAAGGCTCCCTGTAGCATTTATATAAGTGCTCTCTTCTCTTTTTTTGAGCCAATACCCAATCAACAGTCTTCATGCGGTGGTCTTTTGAAGAAATGAAGTTGAAATAAATATTTGTTTGCATTGCTTTACATGTTTTGAAAGGATTTCTTGTTTATTCTTGTTTCTTTCAACCCTGTTTCAGAATCCAGCTTAAGGCATTTCCTTTGTTGTTGTTTTTTCAGAACCAGGAAGGGTGCTCATCCTCGGTTCTTGCTGAAGCAGCAGTATCCATACTTCACACGTGAGCTCTGAACACACAGTAATTATGGTATGAAACATTCTACCAGGATAAGCTTGCTTTGTAGACGTCATTGTAGATGTCAAAGCTCTTGACAGTGTAGTCCAATGTCTGGTGTAATGCGCAATGTCTACAACTTGAAAAAATTAATTGTGTGGCTATAATGTTTGAGAATATTTTAAAATGCACGTCAACTACTATTAAGAATCGCTGTGTAGATTGGCAGCCATTCTTGGTGTAGATTGGCAGCCATTTTCCTGGTGGATACAGAGAGTGAAAAGCGCATGTGTAGAGATTTCAGTGCACCTTAAATGTCCCAAATTTGCTAACGCTAATCCAGAGCTCTCCCTGCAGTGCACTTTATATCCCATGTGCAGTTTTTCGGTAAAACAGCCAAAAATGTATGATCAATTTAAATTTATTTTAATGTTTTTAAATGCAAATATTCTCAGTGTAAGCTGCCATATTTAGAGTAAAATATTTTGTACAATTATTTAGCTTAGGTTTACAAAAAAGCTGTTTGCTTTCGGTTATGCACCTTCTTATCAAAAGAAAAATGTTAAGAAAGGCAGAAGAAACACAAATATGGAAAATAGCAAACCTTAAAGCTGCGGATAGACTGAATGTTTTGTAGAGAATCTTTTGCTGATTTCAGTCTACTCAACTCTAAAAAAGTCTATAGACGTAGATTGCTTGCCGTGAGACACCTCATAATACTAGCCAAAAATAATGGGCCCTGGCTGTTGCCTTTTCATTTGCCACAGTGACAAATGACCCCACATCCACCGGCAGGGACAGAATGCAAGGCACCATGTAAAAGCTAGCCTCATGATAAAAAATTGTTTTAGGAATAATGACATTACATTTCAACCGTGGGCTTCAACAGGGAAATTGTTTGCATTGTTCTGTGATGTTTGCAGTTCTTGTTATTGCTATGTGGGATCTTTAGTCTAAATGTATGCTTATAAAACTCGATATACCACCAAACCTTGCAAGTGCGGTACCATATGTATATTTGTTCGTAAAGTAAAAAGAATAATGCAAAAGAAAATAAATGGCTTGGGTACCCAACTTTTATAAGTAGATTATGAGCCGCTGTACGGAGGAAACTGTACATTTTGCATTTGGTCTTCCTTCATATTGAACTTTCGTTCTCAGCTCAAGAATAAGGCACTAAACATTAATAATAATAATATTATAATATTAATAAGCTTTCATTTTATTGCAGGTAGCTACCGTGATTGGAAGTTGGTGCAATACTGAGAAGCCAAGTGTTTTAAGGTTCAAGGAAGTTTTGTGTCGTTGAAGTGTTGCACACCTAATAGCTTTCACTGCATAGCATGGTTATGCTGTGCAGTGAAGCTCGAAGGATGTGTTTTGCAGTTCGGCAAAATGAACATATAATTGATTTTTTACGAAGTTTTGAATAATCAACTACCTCTAAAGTTATAACTCTGTACTGAGATGTGGCTCATGACTCTTTAAATTGATTTTTTAACAATCGGTGACACAGGGTCAGGGAAATTATCAGCTGACGTTGAGCTTCAATGGAATGTCTCAGAGAACCGAGATTGGAAAGCACGAATGTTTCATACCATAATCAGGTGTCATATTGTGCAATATGTGGTTTCACACCTGCTGTGCCATTTGTGAGCCGCGGATGACGCACCCTTTTTGTACCCCTTTAGGTGGGTGCTTTTGCAGAAGATGCTCCTACAGATTGGAGTGCTAAGTAGCACCCTAGGATACTTTTAGGCCTAAAATGGTGTTATAAGTCACCCGTCTTCTGGGGTGCTTCACAAAGGGTGCTCCTGCGGCGACAGAATCCAAGCACCCTAAAGGGTGTAAAATATTCAGTTTTTAGGGTGCTCCTGTGGCGACAAGCTGAAGCACCCTTTTGGGCGTAAAAATTTTTAGTGTGCAGTGCTTGAAGCGGTGTCATGTTACACCTTGTTATCAACCCCACTGCTGTATTATTCAGATTTTGGGTCTCGTAATTGGTATTAGAAATTTTGGTTTCTGAACAGTATGTTTTTAGCCGTAGTTGTAGGGAATGTAGCGGCAGGAAGCAACGGCTAAGCTTATGACTTTTTAGTTCGTTCTCAGGAACCTTGCGGCGTAGCGCGGCCTCTCCTTGTTAAGAGGGCCTCAAAGGAGCAGCATCTACCATCTAAAATGCCTCTCCGAGGGAAATATCAACGCAAGAAGACAGGGTAATAATTTGAACACTGATTTTGAAAAAAAAACGTAGGGGGGCAGCCACATCAAAACTGGGAAAGCTGAATTAAAACAGGTTAAACAGCCGAAGTTCAGGCGGAGAGATACCGAGTTCGTGGGAGGCCATGGTAAAGAGTGCTGTCTTTAAGAAGCCTTTTTATAAACAATGAATTAGGCGGAAAACCCCACAGCGAACGAGCCAACTGCTCAATAAAATGTTTTATTGGCATTTGGTTTAAAACCCTATAGTGAAAAATTACGTTCATTTGATTTTATTCATTTTTCATTCATTTATTTATACTACCAGCCCTTAGGCCGTTACAGTGTGGATGATCCATGTCGTACATGGTGCATTCTACCAGATGGGTTAAGAAGTTTTTTTTTATTTTCACAGTATAACTCCCTCTATCGTCGATACATAGAAAAAATAACACATAATATACATGCAAATACAGGTATAGAGTACTGTCGGGAATCAAGATATGGACAATACTTCGACAGGGGGTTCTCAAAATAAAATATGTAAAGTTGCACGCTTTGGTACTACCGCGCGCCGGTATCAAAGCTCGACACGGGCCTCTCGAGCGCACCAACAGAGTTCAGCTGCGTTATCTCCGGTAGCAGTCTGTTCCACGCTTCGATGGTATGAGTGAAAAAGGAGTATTTAAATATATCTGTTCTTGCTGACATAGGATTGATCCTATCACGACTGCTGTGTCTTACTGGCCGCGATCATATTTTCTGTATGTAACGTTCAGTTTTAATATTAAATGAATTCGTGTGAAAGAGGTGGAGGAATTTCAGTCTTGCAATGGCTCAACGTTCGGATAGCGTCGGCAAGATCAACT
The DNA here is from genome assembly GCF_048455015.1 of Haemaphysalis longicornis. NCBI lineage: Eukaryota > Metazoa > Arthropoda > Arachnida > Ixodida > Ixodidae > Haemaphysalis > Haemaphysalis longicornis. The sequence goes on from NW_027526407.1 coordinate 147,961,016, forward strand.
GAGTTAGCGTGGCAGTGACAGAATTTGTTCGACAGTATTTCCAAAGTAAAAACCGCGGGGCTCTTCTCTGGATTCTTTCAATTGTATCAATTTGGTTCTTTTTGAAGGGAGACCATTCATCACTAGCATATCCTAACATAGGACGTACAAGAGATAGGTAGGCTGTCAATTTCCCAGTTGACGTATTACCTTTTAGTTTACGTGTTAAGAACCAAAGCTTTTTTTTCGGCTGAGCTACAAAGATTGAGAATGTGAAGTTTCCAGTTTAAATCATGTGATATAGTTACGCCGAAGTATTTAAAGGGCTGGGTTTTGAAAAACGTTTCTCGTTTAGCTGGTAGTTAAAAACAAGCAGTTTTTTTTTGCTTTTGGGGTATTGTTTTGTATACTGTTTTATCGTAGTTTATTTCTATTTTCCACTTTTCACACCAATCACTAACAGTTTTTACGGCTGAGTTTAGTGCTATCTGATGCTCTTGACATGAAACATCAAAATACATTCGGCAGACATCTGCGAACAAACGCCGTCTGACACTCTTCTTGAGTCCTTCCGTTATGTCGTTGATGAAACATAAGAACAAAACAGGGCTCAGGACAGAGCCGTGCGGTACGCTTGAAGTTCCAGGTAGTATTTCTGATGTTTCTCGTTTGAATTCCACAAATTGCTTCCTATAAGAGAGATAGGCTTTAACTCACCTAACCATGTTATTATGAATGCCATAGTTGCATAATTTGTAGGAGTTGTCATTGTGAAACGCGGTCGAAAGCTTTTTATAGGTCTAGACATGCGGCGTCTATTTGGGATCGTTCGTCTATTGCCGCAGCCAGATCGTGATTGTTTCTGTGAGTTGGGGATTGTGAGGGGACTTTGAATGGAGACTCATATTTAAAGTAAACGTGCACACTGAAAGGGTTTCAAAATTTTCTTCTCGGGCTCATCTCTGCTGTAAAAAAGAACATATCAGAAATAGATTACTTGCATCACGGCACTCTCACCAAACCCAATGTACCAGACGATCAAGCCCTCTCTCAACGACATCCTTAATGCAGATCTTTTTCTTCTAAATAAACGTCACCACTTACCTTATAACAGGTCCGTATTGCTTTGCCAATTCCATGATCCTTGTGTAGTCGAAAACATTTTGTTGGTGAAGTAAATGTCCAATAACTGGAAGCCCCTTCGGTCCCGGGGGCAGCATTCCTTCCACAAAACTTCGTCGCCTCTTTTGCCAAAGTAGCAAGAAGAGCAAGGCTAGAGCCCAGCATAGATGCACCCAGTTCAGACAGCTCACCTGAAAATGGATACCCATGTATTACGTGTTGTAATACACAGAAAGACGGAAGAGAAATTCGAAACACACATGCTTACATGTTCATTGTCGGTTAGCGGACTCGTGAAAACTCTACGAAGTGCACAATTAGTTATAAAGCTTTCACAGAAAGTGCGCCAGTACATTCCTAATATTTCTGTTGCTAGCAAAGAACCAAATTGTTACACCTAGTTGCACGGAAAAAATGTAACGTAGGATTACAAAAGCAAGATACAAATCGCGGGTATGCTCAGGTTGGAATGTCAGAAAAGCATAACAATGTCATTAGGCAGAATTGAGGTTGCCTTTCCTTGGAATGTCTATCCCTATGACTATTCAACAACAGAGAAATGCTTTCGGCGTTTTAAACGTTTGAATGATAGTTGGATGAACAGAAGGATGATCGTACGAAGTTTCAAATATGTTTTGAGGCTGGGCAAATGTAAGACATAAACACTGGCTCTCACCGGCATTCGCACTTTGGATGTTAGCGCTAAACTTGGTCTCCAGTTTTTAGCAACAAAAATTTGAAGGAGTACTCACTAAAACAAAACCCCAGGCTGTTCCTTTTTGATTACACAAACACTCAAGTTGCATATAATCTCCCAAATAATAACAAGGTAGTCAATAAAAATTATGAACAATTTCTTGAACTACGGTCACTGTAACGCTGAGCGCGAAACCTTTTCTCGTATTTCTGCAAAACCCGATGCTCTTTCTGTGCCATCTGATGCGTATACCTGGCAAGTGTATTGTTTCAAAAGGAATGTAGCGTAAGCACCGAGCTAAGCATGTAGACCACCCATAACCAGAAACAATAAATGTCCTAAAATGCTTAAAAAATCACTTTTAAAGAGCACTCCAGCCCATTCACAAGTGCAAAAATTAGAAATTTTAGCTTTACGTGCCGACGCTACGTTTCGACCAAGAGGAGTGCCATATTCAAGCACTATGACATAGTGTGATGGCTTGTCCCATACTGAGGTAGTAACCCAGTGCTAACATTTGTGCCCTTTGGCACAAGGAGAGTAAGGAGCCCTTTAGAGGTTTGGTGGATTTATTTTTAGCCAATAGCTGCACTTGAGGTTTTTTGGATTATATATATTTGTGACTTATTTTTTTGCAACGCTGCTTGATTCTATAGTCTCCCCTTCATTATGTCTACCTGTGTAGCTTTGTGTTTGTATTGTTCGACCACTTTTGTATTTTAATGAGCAAAAACTTGAGGTACAAGGGGACCGTATCAGCGCAATCTACGCGTATTTCTACGCCTATAGTTTTGTGTTTCTATTGTTCCACCATTTTTGTATTTTGATGAGCAAAAACTCCAGGTACAATATGACCGCATCTGTGCAATCTTCAGATGCGGGGCCTCGACCGGTGTCTCGAACGCCTATCGCCCCGTTCACGTCGGCAGAAGATGAAAATTGAAATATACCGTGTGATGAACGTGTAGCATGCCCAAATTATACAAATAAACAATTAAACAACTAGCCCTAATGGTGAACTGTATCCAAGACGAAAGAATATTTCAGGAGTATAAAGGAAAATGCAGAATCATATACGTGAGGTAAAAATATACAAACTTTTGCCATTCAAAACAAAAATTTATATATCTTCATAGCTATATCAAGGAGTAACAAAACCAATAGCTCGGAACATACATGGAAGGGCTTTGTCTATCGAGAATGTTTCCGAATCAAAATATATTAAATGGATAAAACACTTTCTTTTCAGTATGAAAACACAAGTATCTACATAGTATTAACTAGTGGATAGTGATTTTTCGTAGTCTTTACAAGCGAAATCGCAACCCTGTACTCCTGTTAAAATGGCAGTTGATGAACACGTTTTCACTGGGAAGGCCGTTTCTAATAACATTTTTTAATAACCCCATTAGAATATTCAGAGGCTGCTCGAGGTGTTTATTGTAGTTTTCAGCACATCATTACCGATATATTTACAAAATAAATATCGAAAAAAAGCGGGAGAGGTCATAAAAGATACTATATAACCGAAAACAGGCCAACGCGGATTTTCATTCGGACGAGTTTGTGTTTGGAAAAGTGGGTAATCTACATACTACACGACCACACATAAAGCCTGCCTACGATGTTTCGTACAACCTGCGTGGTAACCTTTTCCACCCCGCTTTTTGATCTTTTTGAAGCACTCTGAAAACCTTGTTACCCTAGTTTCAACACAACTTACTGCAACTTTTCAACATGCTAGCAATGCTAATTTCTTTGCAACAAAAAATAAAATATTTAATCACTCACGGTGGTAAATTTCTCTATCGATTGCGCTTTTTTGTATTATGATCTGTCGTAAATCTTACCTGGTCCATTTTTCGTAGCCGCTTTCACGCATCAGGCCCACACGACTGGATAGAATGCGGCGTCTCACTGTTGCTTTATGTTATAAATGTTAGCTGAATCGACACACGCGATACTGGATATACCAGTCTCCGCAAACAGAAAATGAAACAAACCTAAAGCACCGTACTTCCGTACCAAACTGCAACGCTCTCAAAGTAAGAGTGGGAGTATTCGAACTGAACAAGTAAATATATAAATATACCCCTGCCTGGTATACGGTGCACCTTGCGTGCGCGCCCTCTGCAGCAGCTGTGCGCCGCAATGCCTGGCGGTTAGAACGCATGCTTTTTGACCTGAAAAGAACTCACGCCTTCACCGCACACCGGACATTAACGGCAAACATTTCTCAGTTTTTAACAGGTACACAATATGCACACATTGTTGGGTTTCTGAGTTTGTTAAATGCTTATGGTTTCTTTGGTTATGGGTAGCTTAGTGGGGCGCAAGCATTGGAACCAGAAAGGAGAGAGAGGACTAAAAGACAACAAAACCTATTACGAGCAGAAGTCCCAAAGAATAATCATGCTAAACCAATACGGATGCCTTACTAAATAAAAAAGAAAAAAAAACGTAAAAAACATTTATTAGGCGTACGAATAAAATATACACAAAAATGCCTTCAAATAAAGTACTCACATTCACGAACGGCCAGCTCGAAAGAAAAACTATTACGAAGGTCCTTAAGCGTTCCCTGATAGGATATTTAAGAAACACAACACTTTATAGTACTGGCCGACAGAACGACTTATTTGTGTTCACTTGTGGGAGAATTACAAAGATACGGACACCTCCCTTACCCACGCTTGTATTTTAGCCAAGCCTACGCAAATTGGGCAATACCCGCGTCGTTTGCGCCAAAATATAACTGAGGCTAATGAAGAATTTCCAGGGGCGAACACTCATACAGCAATAAGGCATTATTCCCTATCAACGGCTTAATGGTTGGTGCGGAAAAAAACTCCAAAAGATATTTTTTCAGGTGCGTACGTGAATTAAGCGTTTATCGATTGGATGCGCCCGGACTTACTTTTTCAATACCACTGCTGGTCCCAAATACAGTTGCCTGCACGTACCCTCTCCTTACTGGTGTATCGGAGCAGTGAATATCTCAGCAGGGACTTAGCAGGAACACGTCACTTCACTGGGAAATTGTTCGAAATTATTCTAAAACTTGATAATCATGTCCTCTAACAACTATCTCGTCACAGACCACGCCAAACAGAACCGTTATGAACCTACAAGCCCTTTTTTCATGCACAGGGCAGGGAAAAAGCTTGGACCATGCTCACGCTTTCTCGTTTGTTTGTAACTGGATGGTATAAGTAAGTGTTTCTAAAAAAACAGTATTTCAAAGTTAGCGCTTTTGTTTGTGAATCCTTACTGTCCGTCGTCTTTTGTTGTGGTGTACATCAATTAAACGTGAAGCTCCACATATGACAAATATTGCGTGATAGTACACAAAGCCAAAACTTCTACAACAGAGCAGAAGAGCATTAGGCAGAAACAGCAATCGTGCAGAAAAATCAGATGCAACTGCACTGAGAGTTGCATCTCACCATGCGACGCACAATGCGACGCACTCTTTTGTAAGCATAGTTACTTGTCTTTTCACTTGAGGACGTCCGTAACGGCCCTTCGGGTGTTTTTTGAATTGGTCGCGCTGTGCCACTCTTTGTTTGCAAAACAGATGGTGTGGTAAGGACAGAGCCGAAAAATATGGAAAACTGCCTCGTAGCCCGGAATAGCTTCCCCACGTAAATTGGCGAAAATGTGAATTTTTAAGCGTCGGGTGCAAAGGGGCTTTGGTGTGGTGGCGTCAGCGTTGGGTACGAATGGCGACCCCGCCCGTCGATTGTTCTAGCGAGGGGGCGTACAAGACTCAATATGCAGGCGCACCACCCGCTGAAAATTTGTAATCTTTCTTTCGATTCCGCCGAAGTATGATCGTCCTTCTACCTCACTTGAGTTGCCGCTAAACCATATTTTATCTTCCTACCACCCCTAGCAAAAGGCTGCCTTATTAGCTTCATAGGGATGTCGATGACGTACTTCGGCGGGCGGTTGATGAGAACGGCTTACAGCGGACACCTAGCAGCCACGGAAAATCGAAAAATATGCGTAATAACGCCGTCGCGTAATAATGTCGGGCACCTTCGTTCCAGCGGATCCAAGACTAAGAAAACAGCTAAGCTGGCAGTCCAGCTACCTGTTTCATGCTTTCGCGAAGTTTGTACGTGGCAAATCATGGAGACGTGGATACGTTTTTCGCGTAGTTATGCTGCAAGGCGCGGTCCAGTTGTCTGCGTGGTGTCGTCGTTAGCCAGCCAAAGAGCACTGAACACTCGGTAAATAAATCTAGTACAATGTACGCGAGGTTGTAAGTGCGATATTTCTACAACTGGCTCACATTTAGGAGCCGCTTCATGGGCCCGATATTCGGGATTGGACCGGCGTCTTCGCATCTGTTCTCCCGAAGCGGCGCAGTGGTTTTCTTTGCGGCTTACGCTCTTTGTCCATCACCCAATCTTTTCTTCGTCCAATACCCTGCTGTCGGATTTTCGAAGCTGCCACTGAAAGTTTTTCACGATTGATTTGCCCGAACCATTTTGTCCGCAGGCGTTACACCCATAGTGTACCGTATTCGCACGTCCTAGAACCGCAGAAACCGGACTCGCAAACTAGGCGTCTGTGGGGCGATAATTTCTGTGCTTTCCTTTTCAGGCGCGAACGCTTGTGCACTGACAATGAGAAAAGTACGGCAGAGATCACGCCACGAGAACTGGGCACAGCGTTCTAGAAGGTCAAGCGGCAACACCGCACGCGATGTCGTCATCGCTCGGCAAGGCTTTCCTGCCCACGTTCGCCGTCCAAAGGTCAGATTAAACAGTATTCCTCTTAATAAATGCACAGACCTGCTAGCGCGACGGGCCGACTGTCACCTAACGAAGATTCTGTGGCGCATCGGCATAGACTGTGGTTGTCTCAACGATAAATATCTCTCTCGCTCTCCCTCCCTCTGAAACAGATGGGAGAGGGAACGGATGTTCAACGTAAACTAGGCTTAAGCGCTTTCCGTTGGAGCTGAGGAATGGTGCCGATAGGAGAATAGCATGGCAACAACCACCGCCTTCCGACTCGAGGGCGGTTTCCACGCACAGCAATAGCCTTGAGATGTTGCTGATGATAGTATGTTTAAAAAAATTGAAATGTTCTTCACACCATGGTAATTCGATGATAAAGGAGATATTTCGAGGATACAATAAGACGCAGTTGATAGGAATTAGTCACAAGCAACTAACAAGCAGTGACCAATTTTGAATTTAAGGCTGATTTAAGGTATCCTTCAATAGAATTCTGGCTCTGATTTAAAAGCAAATGGCATTTTAATGAGGAAAGGCCTGCTTGATTTGTGACATTGAACATTACAAAATTTTTGAAATCTGTTGCTCGCACACCCGGTTATCAGCAAATGTCAACGTACGCTACTGATGATATCCATCGACTTACGACCTTGCTGTGATTTCCAGTTAAGATATCTTGTATGAAATACGCATAACTCAGTTTCTCGATGAGTTTCTTTTTAATCGCCGCGAATAAAACAGTGTCACACAAGCAGATGTACTTCGTTTACTGGCTCCAGGAAATATCGGTTCACGCTTCATGCAGCGTCTTTTGATTCGCTGATTTAAAAACACTTTGGCGTTTTTCCTAATCAATAATTAGTGGAAGAGATACACTCAGATTTAAATGTTTTTCCTACAGGCAATGCTGCATTTTTAGAATGCCGAATACTGCTGCTTCATTATGCCTCTAGCTACATACCTGTCTCGAGTGCAGCATTTGGGTTCTCGCCACTAAGAGTACAAACTGCGGGCTTCACAGGATCAATTCTGTTGTGATTAGCACTATCGAAGTGCGATTAGAAGACACTGCACAGGTCTTTGTAAAACATATTGCTGAACACACGGCCGGAAAATGGTTCGGACGCGTAGTAACGAAAACTAACCGCGTAGCGACGAAACATAAGAATAGACGGTAAAACGCGAGCACGACAAACTCAAAAAAAAATTTATCATTGCCTACATGAACTTCTGCATGTTTTCTTGTAAATATAGTAAAGATAATGACTATTAGAGTTACTCAAAACTGGCGTATGACGACCTTTCACGCCAGCGTAAAGTAGTGCAAACCATTCTTCTTTGGCGAGATTGGTTGCATACGTTATCCCACTGTACCCAAATGCGCTCTATTCAAAACACCAAGCTGACGACGGAAGGGAGCACACAATTGTACGACGTATTTACGACAGGTTCTGGCTATACACAGGAAACGATATTGCATCGACCGACATACATAATCCAGATTAACTGTGTTGTGCCCGGCGCAATGCACTATACACGCCAGAACTGAATTGATGACTTGATTGCGGTCACACACTTGTCACCCACCCCTGATGCTGTTTTGGAGTTTGAAAGGCTCAAACTAATTCACCTAGCCAAGGAAATGGTTCCCCCAATACATACTAAACAAGCCAGATTTTTCCGTTGACAATGCGTCTCCGTTGATGGAGATTGCAGTGCAGAAAAAGTGTAGGCAAATTTTGTAAAAGATGCTTGAACGGAAAAGAAAAATGCTACCATATTCCGTCAAGTTGAAAGCGACCGACCGCAATGTCAAGTTTCTCGCGAACGTTCGGTTTCATAGGAAGTCATCTCCTATTATTTGAAGGACGAGGATTGTATCCTGAATGCAGCAAGAAAACGGGTCTGCTGTAAAGCAGAAGAGTCTCCGAAAGGGCAGCCACCCAAATATGGAAGAGGCACCGAACATTTTACTGCACGCATCCTTGGCTAGCAAGATGCCGCTTCCTGGATATATACTCAGGCACAAGGCAGAGACGCTGGCTCACCGCATGGATTTTACAGACTGCAAGTTCAACGCTGAATGGCTGCGTAACTTCCGCAAAAGATACGGCCTGGCCTTTAAACGCATGTGTGGCGACAGAGGTGCTGTTGGCGTACCACTTGATATAAATTACCGAGCCGACAATCTGTGTCGGCTGTGCCAGTATTGCTGTGCCAGTACGCCCCGGGCAACGTATGTAACTGTGATTAGTCTGGTTTGCTTTACAAGATGTTACCTGACAAGACGATTGCTTTCTCTGGCGAAACCTGTATCGGCGGGAAGCACAGTAAGGAGCGATTAACGGTTCTCTTGTGAGCCAACATGTCGGGGACGGAAAAGCTTCTACTTCTCGTCATAGGACTCAAATCGCCCACAGTCTGGTACGAAGCGAACTCGAAGGCCTGCATTACACAGAAACTATGTGAGCACTACATGCGGAAGCTTGACTGAACGTACGAGCAACAGCAGCGCAAGGTGCTTATGTTAGTTGAAAGCGGTGGTGCCCAAGGGCACAAGAACATCCTGAAAGCAATCATCTTGGAATTTTTGGCGTCCAACGCCACAAGTGTGTTGCAGTGCATGGACCAAGGAGTCATCACGAAAACGCTCGACTACCAATCCCCGCTTCTGAATCGTGTGCTGTTGTGTGTGGACTGTGACAAAAGCTACGTTGTGGATGGGCTGTCGGCTATCAGTGACCTCTGTGATTCTTGGAGGGCAGTGACGCAGGACACGATCCGCAACGGCTTTCGGCATGCGGACTTTGTGGTTGCAGTGACGAGGAGGTTAGTGACACAGCCCCGAACCACACAGCTTAGATGCCGCCTGCCGCAGCATCCGACATTTTCGACGACCTCCTGCTAGCGGTGTCGATGTTGGAGCCACTACGTTTCGAAATTTCCCCAGCATCGAAATTAGCGTAGTGCCGTGCGCCGAGTTGGACGATGACGAAATCGTACTTCTGGTCCTCGAACCGACCCAGGTGCACAGCAACCCCGATGATGGCGTGCCACCAACCCGAGACGCATCAAATACCGATCGAGCCACCTGTCGCAGACAATTTTCGACGCCCTCCGTGCTAGCGGTGTCGATGTTGGCGCGGCAACGTTTCAAGATTTCACCAACATTAAAATTGGCGAACTGCCGTGCACCGAGTTGAGGGATGACAAATTCGTACGCCTGCTCCTCGAACCGGCGCAGGTGTACAGCCACTCCGATAATGGCGTGCCACCAGCCCCAGAGGCATCAAATACTGATCTAGCGCGTGCCTACAGTGACGGCCATGCACTGGCGGAAATACAGGCGGACTTGGCCGCGCCTTGGCGTACGCGTGTACAGACGCGTCTACTGACATTTTTCAGTCGTTGGGACCATAAAGGTTTTTTCTAGTGAATCCTCTTTTGAGAACTCCTGATTATTCGGATTTATCGGCGGTTCCCATCGAGTCCAAAAAGAAACGGTCGGTGACCGTAGTTATTTCTGATAGTTTAATATAGGAGTTTAAGGCACTCACGCCTAACAGGCGACGAAGCGCGCCATAGTGGAGGGCTCCGGAATAATTTTTACCACCTGCGGATGTTTAACGTACGCCGCCAGTCTAACACACGGGCATTTTTGCTTTCGCGCCTTCATCACAATAGCGGCCGTCGCAGCGGGGAATCGAACCCGTCTACATGTACTCAGCAGCGCATATTGTTATTTCAAAATTGATGTTCGAGTACAGCACGTGGTAGATGTAGATGCCGTATAGTTAAGTTTAGCAGTTTTGCGCATACCAATGCTATCCGGTGTTTGTAGACACGACGTCCGTGTTTACAATAAAACCAGCTGGGCATTGCGGATGCAATGTAGCTGTAGTGGAACAACCGTACCTATATTCAAAGTTTCTGTAGCGTTTTGAGAAAAATATTTAGGCAATAAGAAAGAATCAGGCGCCCTAAAGTACCGATGCATGATAATCTTTTCAAGCGGCAAAAAATACCCAATTGATCAGTTTCAGCGTTTCTATGCAATATGACTGCTTACTTCTTACACAGCGCTTCCTGTGCCTCTTTTTAAGATTTCGTGTGGTTACAGGCCTACCTCGTCATCTAAAAATTCCGGCAGGGTGTTTTTTTGTAGAGCTGGTATTTGGTACGTGGCATTAGTCTTGGACGCTATCCACCGCGGTGGCTCAGTGGCTATGGCGGTGTGCTGCTGAGCCCAAGGACGCGGGTTCGATTCGCAGCCGTGGCTGCGGCTTTTTTGATCGAGTCAAAAAGGAAAAAACACCTGTGTGAAAGAGATTTCCGCACACGTAAACATCCGGAGGTTGTCAAAATTAATCCGGAGCCGTCCACTTCGGCGCGCATCATCGCCTGTAAAGTCGGGCTGTCGAGGTGTGCGGATGTAGAGGGTGGCGGAGGCTACAACGATAAAAACGGATAAGGGTTTGAAATTTATTATTCTTTTTTTAGAATGACCATGTTTTAGAGGGAGATGTAGTTTTAGCCAATAGGGACGGCGTAGGGAAGTGACCGAATGAGATGTGTTGCACGGCTGTGTCACGTGGGGTTTTGAAAGCGGGATAGTTGGTGACTCCAGTTAGCAATTCGTGAAAGAAGAATTTATGCTGCAGGAAAGAATCGCACGTTGCGTTTTACTTTTAGATTAGAAGGGAGCACGCGAGAGCGCGGCAGTGAAGTAAGTCAGAGTTGGGCATGACATGGAAGGGCAGTACCATGCCTCCGAAGAAAAAGCCGGATGTGGTGAGAACGGTTGGGGGGGTGCGATCACGAATACCCGATCGAGGAGACTAGGTTAGAGTCGGTCGAGGGCACGGAAGATCAGGACTTCAGGTGCAGAGTGTGTGTGCAAGCGTCGCGCTTCGACCGACTCGAGGAAGAAAAGGAGCAGCTGAGGGTGCAGGTAGGCGAGCTACCGGAGGAGCTGAAAGATGCACAAATGTAGAGGAAAGAACTCGAAGCGAGGTTGGCGCAAATGGAGGTCAAACTTGCGACGGAGGCTTAAATCCAAAGAAAGAATGCCGTAGGTCACGAGGCAGGTGTGTCTACAGTGCTTGACCCGAGAAGGGAATGCAGGAGGACAAAGACGCCATGCCGGAAAACGATCCGGGACTGGTGCTGACTGGTGCTGGTGCTGGTGTTGACTGGTGCTGAGGAAAGAAGGAAAGACGCATGGTGATAGTGGCGGACGACCCCAACATGCGCTACTTAGAGATGGTGAATAGGAGACGGGTGAGAGAGGACGAGAGAGTGCAGGTTCCCGTGTTCCCGGGGCAGACGGTAAGGGTAGTGTTTGAAATGGGAAAGGATAAAATGTTGGAAAACATGCAGGGGAAGCACGTAGTGATTATAGCAGGAGGAACCAATGACGTTCTGCAGGGAAGGGGCGCGGGCGTGAACAAGCAACTAGAAAAGGTGGTGAAGGAAACTTCGGGCGCTGTGCGCACATGTGCAGGTCTTCGTGAGCACAGTACCCGAGATCATTGGGAGAGGGGTGCATGTGGAAAGGGAAGTTGTAGCGGTAAACCGAGATATACAGGAGCTGGGCAAGGAGCTGAGTTTCGCCGTCGTAGACATCAACAGGGTTGTCCGATGTGTGGGGGGAAAGGGTGTTCCAGCGTGACGGCGTTCATAATTTCCGCGGGCAGGTGGCAGCAGCCATCGGAAGACGACACACGGCGCAAAATGTGGCTTTTTTAAAGGGGCCACACGACTTTGCGAAGATGGTGCAGAAAAATTGAAGGAGCAAAGGGAGAGAGCGCGTTCGGTGCAAATTGGTGCAGGCAAACGACAGGGGCGACGACGGCATGTAGAGGAGAGAGAGAGGAAAGTGATTATAGCATACATAAAAATGCAGGTTGGCAGGATATGAGATAAGTAGATGGAGATTAGTAAGCAGCTAGAAGAGGAAGATATCTAGGTATACGCTGTGACCGAGACGCAGCTACTGGACTTATAAGAATGTCGGTAATCGGAGAGTATGTATGAAAAGGCTGTAACAGGACGGCTGGATTGAGAAAAGGTGGGGGAGTAGGTATGCTTATATGGCAGGGGGCTGATTGGATGAGACTGAAAGAAGACTGTAAAGAACGTGTGTGGATGAAGAGGATAGTTGAGGGCAGGGGGATGGCTTAAGGGGTGTCGTATGTGTGATACAATAATTGAATTTCCCAGTCTTCTACATGCGTAGATCTCGTGTTTTGGTATGTACATATTTTCCATTATATTGTGGTCCGAGATGCGGAGGGGCGCTTCTTTTATAATGCCCTTGATGGAGTCATCAGCCACGATTCCGTAGAGGGGCACTGGGTAGGTCACGTTACGCATTTGGATTTGCCTGACGTGGCTCAGGGCTTTTGCACCTTCCGCCGATGTGGTGATGACCGTAGCGATGTTCTGCACCGTGATGTAGCGAACGCGCATGTTGGGTTGGCTCCACGTGGAATGGATTGCGTTCGGCAAGGCCATCGACACCTCGGCTAAGTCTCTTGCGCTAATTTGAGGGCCCCTTGTGGTCGCAGCATGAGTTCGTAATCGTCCCTGGGAATGGGAGCTGGCCTAGGAGCAGTCTCGGGCCTAGTCGAAAGACGAAGTATTTGACGGCGCCGTTAGGCCTACTGCTGGCGTGGTGTTCTGCTTTTGTCGCCGCTTTGCTCGGAAGACGACATATATTCATTCTGATTGATTGATTGTAGGGTTTAACGCGCCGACGCAGCGCAGGCGATGAGGCGCACTGTAGTGGAGGGCTCCGGATTAATTTTGACCACCTGGGGATCTTGAACGTGCGCCGAAATCTCGTACACACGGGCGTTTTTGCTTTTCGCCTCCATCAGAAAAGCGGCCGCCGCGGCCGGGAATCGAACCCGCGACCTCGTGCTCAGCAACGCAACGCCTTAGCCCCTGATCCACCGCGGCGGGTGACATATATTCATTCTGCGTTGGAGTCTGAGTCCGCAAGTTCATCATAGTTGCCTTCACTTGGGTCTTGCAGCATTGCGTTGTCTTCAGGTTGACTTGCGTCAATGCTCGGGAGCACCGCGGAGCGGTCTCCTGTGTCGACGGTCGAGCCCGGCATTGGTCGTGCCCATTGCTGGGCCATCCCGCTGGACGAGGCCTAGCTCGCGCCTTGGTAAACAACTGCCGTAGATTGGCTGAAACAGCACTCACAGAGGAGTGAAAGGTGTCCTCCGGTGCACATAAACTAGCTCTCGAACGCAGTGGTACCAGTTTTGGACCACGGTGCAACAATACTGCACTTTTGTGTAAAAACTGAGGAGCCCACGCATGGAACGTCCGCTCAGTGGAGGACCCCTCGTGGCGCCCCTGAGGAAAATGGAAAGCCAGCCAGTGATGATTCTGCGTCGTGGGAAGGACCCTACCAAATCTTTTCTATGTGCAACTCACCCCACCTACCGGAGAATTTTCCCATGACACCGAGCAAACGAGTCCACAGAACTCTACAATTATTACATATACCTCGAATCTGACGGACAATAACACATTGGGCTGCCTACAACGAACCCACTCCGCAGTTACACGATCGTGTAGATTTGTCTGTATCCTTCGGAACCAGACATGAATCAGCGGGCATCCGACCACTGCGCTTCCGACGACTGATAAATATCCTATAACAGAGGCTACTACGGAATCCACGGCTTGAAAGGACCACGTTTCCTCAAGGCTGCATCTTCAGGGAACCGTGTCCACATCGACATTTTCTATGGCGCCAATACAAGCGATTTGTCTCGTACTGGAGCCCGACAAGAATGTGAAAAAAGGACACATCTTTGTATCGTGCCGTCGGGTAGGCCAAACTATACGCACGGTCTGCGTAGGGACTTGCATCATGGCTTCCCGGTCAACGTCTCTACCCTTTAAAAGCATGATGGCTCCAAGTCGTAGGAGGCCGGGAAGATGCAGAATCTTTTTGACATCACCACTCACTCGCCATCGACTGCCATCAACCTGCTGCGGCCAGCTAACCGGATCGACCTGATGGCCTTCGGCCAATCTCCCTTGGCTTGAATCATCATCGCATTGGGCCTCATGAGCGCACGCATTGCTTTGTCCTGTTCACCTTACCGCTCGACCTTGCAATAAATGTGGGCCTTGATGGTCCCTTCTCTCTTACCCTGAAGCTCGAGTCTTGTCCTTGGGGGTCCACGGATCCCACAACAACACAAACTTCACAAGAAAAAATATACCCGCATCCCACTCCGGGAGAGAGCGCGCACCTGTCGTCGCATTCCCCGCGGACGAGTTAAGAGGGAACAAATATCTGCCACTTCTCGTTCACGCGTAGTTTCGGTGATGCTGAACGGATATTCATATTTCTTGTGGAAGGAGTTTTCTGGGACAATGTACTATACGGAAAATTACACTCCTCGTGCAGCGGTGGCGTAGACGTACCATTGCAGGACAATTCCCACCGGATTAAAAAATCCACGTATTGACGGAATTGCATTATTTGGCTTGGGGTGGGGCCTGACACCGGTGACCATTGGCGGTACTGCACTCCCTCACCAGAGCAGGATTGGCCACCCTGGTGTAGTAACGGCCAAGACCTCCCATGAATACGCAATTTAACCTACGGCCCCTAGTCTCCAGTGGCTGCGAAGCCACTGACCACGGCGGCGGTAAGACCTGTGGCGCTCCAGAGGGTGGTAATTATCCCTTGACCCGTACAGGCCGTTATTGGAATCTGAACCTGGCAACAATTAACATGAGAACCTTAACTAGCGAAGCGCGTCTAGAGGTGTTCGAGACATTGAAGGGCAGTAAATGGAATGTCACACAGCTTAGTGAGGTTAGGAGGACAGGTAAAGCCTTTACGATCCTGAAACTTGGACACGTCCTATGTTACTGTGGTCTAGTGAACAGAAAATAACTGCGAGTGGGATTTCTGGTCAATAAAAGCATAGCTGGCAACATAGAAGAATATTAATCATTAACGAAAGGGTAGAAGGTCTTGTCCCACATCCAGCCACGACGACAAGGTAGAGGAACGCCTCTATGGAGATGCGGAATTGGCCATGGGTGAAGTAATAACACAATAGCGTTGTTGTGGGAGACCCAAATGATAAAGTAGCAGGAATCAGGGTGGAGACAAGGCAGTTGGGAACGATGGTCTGGGCTGTAGGAATAGAAGGGGAATCGACTAGTCAAGTTCGCAGAAAAGAATATCCTACGCATCATGAATACCTTCTCTGCAAATGGGGGAGCCGGATGTGGACGTGGAGGAGCCCGGATGGGGAGCATAAAAATGAAATAGACTTCATTATATGCGATAACCCTGGCGTCGTGCCGCATGTGGAAGTGCTCTGAAGGGTAAAGAGCAGTGACCACCGTATGGTAAGATCTCGAATTTGGCTAGATTTGAGGATGGACCGTAAGGTAAGATCTCGAATAAGGCTAGATTTTAGGAGAGACCGTAACAAGCTAGTGCGAAAGAAACCGAATAATGAGGTAACAGAAAGACGTCAAGTAGAAGAATACAGGATCGCGCTACAGAACCGATATTCAGCTCTTACCGAGGAAGCAGGGTTTAAGACACAGGAATCCAGCGACAATCTCACACGCATTATCACGGAGTGTGCAGTAGAAGTGGGGAGCACGATGGTTAAACAGGATACCGGTAAACTTTCCCAGGAAACGATAGATCTAATTGCGAAACGGCAAACCATAACAATCCCCACCCCAGCTGACAGAATAGAACTAGGGGAGCTTTCGAAGTTAATCAATATTCGTAAGGCAGCTGACATACGGAACTATAATATGCAGATGATGGAGCGTGCTGTAAAAAACGGTGGCAGCCACAAAGCAGGAAGAGGCGTCTTGGCGTGTGGAAAATCGGATGTATGCACCTAAAGACAAGCACGGCAATGTCATCACAAATATTGATAAAATAGTCACAGTAGCCAAGGAGGTCTATAGTAATCTGTACAGTAGCCGGGACATCCAGGATAATGGCGACCGAGAAAGTAGTTCAGAGGAGACGGACATCCCACCAGTAACGACAGAAGAAATAAGGAAGGCTTTGAAAAAAATGAAAGGGGGCAAAACACCTGGTGAGGATCCGATAACAGCAGACGTATTAAAGGATGGCGGAGAAGTTGTACTTGAAAAACTGGCAAACCCGTTTACGCAATCCCAAGAACCGCAAGTGTACCGGAATCTTGGAGGAACGCGAACATCATCCTAATACATAAGAAAGGTGACATGAAGGACTTGAAAAATTACAGGAAGATCAGCCTACTGTAAGTCGTCTACAAGGTACTTACCAAAGTAATGGCTAACAGAATTTCTGCCACCTCAGATTTCAGTCGACCTTAAGAACAAGCAGGGTTCCGTAAAGGCTATTAAACAACGGACAATATTCACACTATCTATCAGGAGATAGAAAAGTGCGGTGAGTATACTGAACCCCTATATAAAGCCTCCATACATTACGACACAGCTTTAAACTCGGTGGAAACCTCAGCAGTCATTCCCGTATTCCGCAACGAGAGTGTAGATGAGCATTATGTAGGAATACTAGAGGATATCTACAATGGGTCCACAGCTACCATAATCCTCCATAAGGAGAGCAGAAAAATACCTATAAGGAAGGCCGTGAGCCAAGGAGACACAAT
Source organism: Haemaphysalis longicornis (assembly GCF_048455015.1). NCBI lineage: Eukaryota > Metazoa > Arthropoda > Arachnida > Ixodida > Ixodidae > Haemaphysalis > Haemaphysalis longicornis. The sequence goes on from NW_027526407.1 coordinate 147,978,244, forward strand.
TTCCCAATGTTATTCACACATGTTTACAAGAAGAATTCAGAACATTTGATTGGGAACAGGTGGGAGTAAGGGTTATAGGAGAATAGCTGAGTAACCTCAGATTTGCTGATGAGGCGGCGCGGGAGGCTTCGTCGCTGATGACCCACCTCTCACCCACAGATTTCTCGATGCTGCGTGCTGGCTGCTGTATCTCTGGTACTGCATGTGCGAGAGCCTTGCGCGGGCGACTGACCTGCTACGCGAAAGCCACGGAGAGGACCTACTGCGCAGCATCCCAGCCCGACTTGAGTATAAGAAGATCACCACATCGCCGATTCCGTACAGAGCAGCAGCGGTCGCGGCTTGGGAGGGTTCGTCGCTGATCACCCACCTCTCACCCACAGGTGTGCACCTTTGCCTTCTGTACTACGCACGTACTTCTGTTACTTTGCTGTGACTGCTGCTGCCGCTGCTTGCATCATCCTGTCGATTGCTCCATCGTCAATATGGCGCCAACATGTGCTGAATTGTCCAAGCGGCTTAAAAACTTGGAAAACCGATTTGAAAGCAAGCTGACAGAAATGGTTGAGAAGATTTGAGACAGCGTGCAATCTAAGTTAGCTGACAATCCCGGCCACATTATTGAGAACATGCGGAAAAAAATGGATGAGTTTTGCGGGACTCTTATGTTCCTGAGTGCTTCATTTGAGCATCTCACCGCCGAAAAAAAGGACCTCAAAGACACGAATACGTCTGTGTTAGCACATAATGCCATGCTAGAACAGAAAGTAGCCGACCTCGAAGAATACTCTCGTAAAAACAACGTAGAGATTCGAAGCGTACCATGTACTCAGGGAGAGGATTGAATTGCGATTGTCTAATCAATTGAAAACAAAATCAACTGCTCCGTTTCTAAAGATGACCTAGACGTTGTTCATCGAGTTTCGTCGTCCTCCAGCTCAAAGAATTGGATCTTCCGCTTCCGCTGTCGCACAACAAAAGCAGAGTTCATTTCCAAGGCACGGAAAGCACGACTGCAGACGAGAGACATTGGTTTTCATGGAACTGCGACTCCCCCTGTGTATGTCAATGACCATTTAACACGTGAACACCAGAAGCTTTGTGCCAAAGCTCTTGCACTAAAAACAGAAATAAGGGAGCAGAACATTTGGACTCAGGACTGCCTCATAAAGGCCCGCTATTCGCCTGACAGTCGGGTCTGTCGTATCCGGGCTGAGGGTGACCTTGCAATCTTCCACTCTTCTTAAACTTTTACACCGACTTCAAGCTGTCCTACGTAGACGTTAGTGAACTTTCGTCCTTATTTTTGGCTCCCCATTGTTCTGTCGTCCACTTCAATTCTCGCAGAAGTCGTTAGCATTACAACGAATTTCTTTTGCTCTTTTCTTCGATCCGGCATTCTTTTTCTGTTTTCTACATCTCGGAAACGTGGTTAACTAAATCGGACAAAGATCTTTACAGATTTTCTTCGTATTCATGTGAATATTTTCATCGAGCTTCTTCGGGCCATGGGGGCTCCGCAATATTTATTTTATCAGGAATCAGCTACAAACGTCACTCTGACCTTCAACTTAATGTCACTGATTGCGAATCGGCATGGTTTGAAATTGATGGCTACACCTTTGGATCTAACGAAAAAAACGTTGCGTTTGGAAGTATTTACTGTTCACCAAGTTCTGCTATCTCCGACTTCTGCTAAGCTCTTACTGCTCTGCTTGTGTCGCAAAAGAACAAAAAAAAATGTTGTAATTACGGGGGACAACAATATAAATCTGCTGGATGACAGCCACTAATTTCTCCTGGATAACACGAACTGTTATCAGGGGTTTGAATTTGAGACCCTAACTAACTTGTCAACTTTAGGTAATAACCTTGGTCACGGCACGTTAATCCATCATGCACTATCCAACCTACTTTCTCTTCCGGAAGCTTTCATCATACGCGCCAACATAACCGATCATTTTCCAGTAGCATTGCGTTTTCCACCTCCAAGAAAGTGGCATCGTAAACCGTTTACGAAGTCTGTTTTTAATAAGGTACAATTCATGGGAATATTTAATAAGTGTGATTGGACTAGAATTACTTCTTCCTGGGATGCGCAGACGTCCTACAATGATTTTTGTGAAATCATTGAAAACTGCACGTTTTCCTCAACTCATGATGTAATCTGCAGACGTAAGTACTCCTTCCCACAAACTCCGTGACTCACGCCGGGCCTACTAGTTAGCCTAAGGAAGAAAGATGACCTATATAGGAAAACAAAAAGGAAACCTTTTAACGGCCAACTCAAGCTACGCAACTTACTCAATACGCTACTAAAACGGGCCAAGCGTTCATACTTTGAAAAAGAAATAAATGAAGCAGGTAATAATACTGGCATACAATGGCGCATAATTAGCTTGTTTTTGAACAGAAAAACTGCTGAAAATTTAATTTCTGAAATAGTACAATCTGGAACTTTATTAGGTAGCCCCAGTGACATCGCTAATGGCTTTAGTGACGCGTTTTTCGCTCTTCCAGTTGCGAACTTAACTAGACCTGACGATAGTCTGGAGCGTTCTTTGCACTCCTTTTATCTCTTTCCTACCACCTTGGTGGAAGTTCGATCAGTCATAACTAATCCTAAATGTTGTAGTCGCGGCCTTGATAACATTCACGCAGAACACATCAAAGCAATTTCTGATATATTATCTGCTTTTTTCGCTAACATTGTTAACTTGGTTTAAAAAACGGCTGTTTTCCCACTCGAAATGAAGAAAACCGGAGTGACTCCAGTATTCAAAAAGGGTGATAAAACATCTGTAGGAAATTATCGGCCAATTTCTTTTCTCCCATTTTTTTAGCAAAGTGCTTTAAAAGTTGATAGAACAACGTCTTTCAAACTACATCTGCATGTTCACCCCACTGACTCCAAGGCAGTTTGGCTTCCGGAGCAGTTATTCCACTAATCTTGCGTTGGTTGCACTAACTGACAAGATCAAAAATGAAATAAATAGGGGCAAATTTGTCGGTGCTGTTTTTATTGACTTCACGAAAGCTTTTGACTCAATCATAGCATTCTTTTTCAAAACTCGACTCTCTATGGTAATAATGGCCCTCTGCTACAGTTAATACAGTTATTTATTAAATCGCCAACAAGCAGTCATTATATCTGGCGTATCATCTACCACTAAAACAATTGACGTAGGTGTTCCCCAGGGTTCTATTTTTGGCCCACTTCAAATTTTGCTTTATATCAATGATACTCCTAATTGGCTTACGCCAGCATGTGATTGTATTTTATATGCGGGTGACACCAGCATATATTCGTCGCATACGTGCATAGACCATCCACCACAAAATTTTAATCCAGACCTCACCAATATTACCACGTGGTGCCGCAACAACCAACTACTGACAAATCCAAGCAAAACTAAATTCAAGGTTTTTAGCTCGACTCACAAAGAACGAAGCTATATTCCACTTTTGCGCATTAATTACCATGCAATATTCTCAACAGATCACTGTTCATATCTCGGTTTTCAACTTGACACATTCTTGAAATTCAATGTTCATATTATTCCCTCAGAAAAAAAACGCCATTTTAAATTAGCTTGCTAATAAATCACGGCAATATTTCTCTATTTCTACACTCCTCACGCTATCCTGCGCTTTTATACATAGCCATATTAATTACTGCATAGCATCTTGGGGACTAACATAAAACTCACATGTCGCTCCTTTACAGCACGTTGAAAAACAAGCTATTCGAATACTTACACACGGCACTTACAGCGAACATGTCCCACCTCTTTTGCGCCAAATTATTCTGTACTCAATCACACAGCTTATAAGCCACAATCTTTGCCTCATTACCTACCACCACCTGGTTCATTATCCGGGTATTCTTCAGATAATTTACCGCAATATCATCTCTAACCCCAATAAAACTAGGTTTGCAGAGTTAAATAATTTCTTACTGCCTTCAGTGCGCACTAACTATGGGAAAAATACAGTCGGCGTTGCTGCTATGAAAGCTTGGAACTACTTGCCTTTTAATGTTAAATATACATCATCCTTGTCATCGTTCAGCCATGCTTTCAGGACATTTCTTTTCTCTGACCATTTACGCTGATGTAGATGCTTAGTAATGTATTCCTTTCCAATGCTTTGTGTACTTGTACTTCATTTTCTAGTATTTATTATTCCTACATGTTTGCCATAATTATAAAGTTTCTTTCCATGTCATACTTAATTACTATTACTGCAGCTGTCCGTTTATGCATATTATTCGCGTTCATGACTGCTACTAAATGCTTAGTTGTGTACAATAAATAAAAAGGTGTCCCATTACAGTTTATAACTCTGGGACCCCTTTCTGTATAGGTATTTTTGCACACTGTATTTTCAATACGAGAAGAAACTGAAACTGAACTGAACTGAACTGAACTGACGTTGCCGTGCTAAGTAGCTCGGGGTACGAATTGCAAAGCATGCTTTCCGCACTGTACAACCATAGTAGAACCATGGGCTTGGAAATTAATCTACAGAAAACCAAAGTACTGATCAATAATCTCGGGACAGCACAGCGGTTTGAAACGCGGCGAGGCAGTGGAAGTGGTGAGCGAGTATATCTACTTGGGCCAAGTTGTGACCCCGCAACCCAACCACGAGGCAGACATAATTAGAAGGATAAGAACGGGGTGGAGTGAATATGGCAGACATTCTCAGATAATGAATGGCAGCCTATCATTTTCCCTCCAAAAGAATGTGCATGACAGCCGCATCTTACCCGGTACTCACCTAGGGGACAGAAACTTGGAGGCTCACTAAGAGGGTTCAACCTAAATTGCGAACGCCTCAGTGGGCAAGGGAACGGAAGATGATAGGTGTAACTTTAAAGGACAAAAAGAGAGCCGAGTTGGTCAGGGAACAAACGCGTGTTAAGAACACACTAGTAGAAATTAGGAATATGAAATGGACGTGGGCAGGGCATGTTGTGCGCCGGCAAGATAACCGCTGGTCATTAAGGGTAACAGAGTGGATCCCTAGAGAAGGCAAGCGTAGCAGGGGGCGGCAGAAAGTTAGATGGGCAGATGAGATCAAGACGTTTGGGGCGGGGTAAAATGGTCGCAGTTAGCAAAGGACCGGGGTAATTGGAGATAAATGGGAGAGGCCTTTGCCCCGCCGCGGGCGTAGATAGGCTGGTGATGATAATTATGATGATGATGACGATCCTAGTAGTCGGTGGTAAGTGCTGCACAGCCCCTTTGGCCTGTGTTATATGTCGCCGTAATAATTGTGTTTATTCGTTTTTCTCCGCTGCGAGCGAGCACACTGTTCGGTTGACTCGGCGATACCCGCCGTATGGTCAGTCTATGCGTAAGTCTTATCGTTCCTTCTTGTCTCTTTCCTGCTGTTTTCCTCGTCAGGCGTGTTATATTCTTAAATATATTCTCTGTTTTATTTACTCTGACACACGATGCACCGCTTGATTCGGTGCAACGCTGAGCATTCTCTCGTGTCTGTTCACTGGAAGGGCATCCGTAAATGCGTTTGCGGTGGTTTTTTACTGAGTTGCCTCCTGCCATTCCTGGACCCGCTTGCACGAACACACATTCTTATTGGCAGTCTTATTCACATTGTAGTCTTATTCACGGTCTTCAATAAGACCACGAATAAGATTCGGACTAGTGCGCTTATTCGAAAGCACTCGGGCCACGTTACAGAGCGGTCTTATTGAAGAATATAGGGACAGTGGGTACCTAGAGGAACACCACTGAGGCCCCCAAGGAAAAGCGGGGAATACGCCGCAAAACTGCTTGTTGCCGTCACCGGCGTTGGGCAAGCGTTTATTTTGAACCATGATTAGATAAATACAAGAAATCCTGACCTCCACACGGCGTAGTTGGGCCTTGTCACAAATACGTTACAATGTTGCGCCATCTTTGGTAGACCAACTCACGCAGCCGGGCCTCGGTCGCCCGGCCGCGTACACGGAGTCATGAGCAAAGATCGTCATGAAATGTAAGGTTTTACGAAAACTTCCTTACGTAAAAAACTTCATTTTCATTACGTTACGACGGTCGTATGGCCAACCGTTTATCACTGAAGTGCGCCGATACGTTGACAGTGAGCAAGGCTTCCATACGCAAGCCGAAACGTCTTTTTAGCCTTTTTAAGCAGAGAACAAGGCTTCCGTAGGGAAGCCGAAACGTCTTTTTAGCCTTTTTAACTGAACCTTTGGTCGTCGATAACCACTTTCTTCAACTATAAACAAAGATCGTCTGCTGAAAGCGTGGGCCCGAGAAACCCCCTGGGCTGACGCAAAAAGCACCGCCGTTGCCTCAGTTGTCGCAACACGAGTCGTGCTTTTCATCTCACGGTGAATTAGAAAGTTGCGAATTGGCTTTGGGTTTATAGTCGTAGACTTGGATGCAACGAGCCCTCCATCGGCTCACGCCGCCTGGAACGGCGACACGATCGCAACAACCCGCTGCTTAGAAGGCAGCACGCTTAGCGAGGGCTGCAGCTGTAAATATTCGCGCTGTAGAATATAGCCGAATGTTGATATTATGCATGCTGCTTTTACGTGCCGCCTACGGATCCCAATTGCTCAAGCGGAATGGGCAATCAAAGTGCAACCCCAAACAATCAAGCTTCGTAACCGCCACTTTCGAAGAGAAGGATGGAAAGACGCGAAGTCTGCGCGACTTCTCGTTGAAAACGCGATTTGATTTGACGCTCACGGACAGAGGTACTACAGGCTGCTAGCGTTTTGCTGCTGTGTGTACTTTTGTTGTCACATCGCAGTTGTTTTGTGAACGGCTATTTGTTGCTCCTGAGTTTAAAAAACATGACTTTATAAAACAATACACTTGTTCCGTCTTTTCTGTGCCGCCTTTTCATTGCTACTGTGGTGAGAGCTGTCATAGCACACGATCACAGATACACACGGCGCGCTTGGCCGCCCGATGTCTGCTCGGGACTAATATCGGGCTGCAGCCTACCATTCCTGTCCATCTTTGTTTGACATGAGGAAGAAAATAGGCCGCACTACCCGGAAAAAACAAGCACACGCCCATAGCAAACAGCAAAAGTTGAAAACGGTGGTTGGCTGCAGCCATCGGTGCCACATCAAAGTAGGTAGGCTATGCTTCTTTAGGCGCCGGCGATATCTGTCCCTTTCCACCCTCTCCCACGACGGCGTTTACAACTGCGTCGATCTCCTCGGATCAGGCATTTATTTGTTCCAAGCAGATGGTCGAACGGCCGCCGCTCGGTATCGTTGGCCACTTCTATAGCTACTGCACTCGTTTTTCGCGGTATTGAGGTCGATCTTTATGATGAAATGACCGACCACGTCAGCATAAAACTGTGAATAAGACTGCTCGGAGCAGGCTTATTCACAGTCTTATTGAGTTCTTATTTAGAGTCTAATTCACTGTCTTAAAACATTTCAGTAAGCGTCTTATGGCGCAGGGAACATAAGACCCAGAACAAACGTCCATAAGATTAAACTGCAAATAAAGCTGTCTTATTTGGCTTCGAGCAAGCGGGCCGTGGTTTGCCAAATGGAGTTTGGTGGAAATGCAGAATGGCAGAATATGCAAAGGCATTGTAGCCAGGATGTAGCTTTCACACGTGAAGCGGCGAAAATATAAATTTGTTCAAGCCACTTGGTGCAACGGCGCTTTGGAGTGATGGCGTAAGCTGTGGATAAGCCTGGCGACATCGTCGGCTGAGCGTTCCACCCACTGGGCGTAGAACAAACCTTCATAAGCTGGCGCGACACCTGCTGAAAACGCGTAATCCTAATTCGGTTTCTGCCGGAGTATCAGCGTCCCATTTAACACTTGAGTTGCCGCTGTACCATATTTCATACTCAGGAGAGCCGTTGCACCTGGCAACCTTATTAGTATCGAAGTGGCCATGATGAAGTATTTCTGCGGAGAGTTTATGAGATCGGCTGATAACGGGCGGCTAGTTGCTTGGGGAAATCGGTAAATTTGCCTAGTTACGCTCTCGCGTTAAAACTGTGGAGCATTTACGCTCTACTGGCGCGAAGACTGGGTAAACAGCGAAGCTGGCGGCACCACTATCTGAGTATTTGTTTCGCAATGTTTACACCTGGCAAAGCGTGGAGATCAGGGCAAAATCTTTGTGTGGTTATGCGTCGAGACACGTTCCAGTTGTATGCGTGGTGTCCTAGTTTGCCACCGAACGAGTGCTAAATGCTCGCACATTAAAGCATGTGCAATCTACGCCGGGTAATCACTCCTAATTTTCCCTTTCTCGCTGACGTTTCACCGGAGCTTAATGGGTGTGATATTTGGGATTGGACCGAAGCCGCCGCATGCGTTTCTCCAGAAGCGACGTGGTGGTTTAGGCGCCGGGCTTCTTCATCTTCGGGTTTCGCGCTCATCTTTTAACGCCCCATCTCTCCCTTCCTCAGAGAGCTTGCTGTTGCGTCTCACAAGAATTTCAAAAGCCGCCACTGAAAGTTCTTCATGACTCACATGCCCGAACCATTTTGACCACAGGCTTTAACGCCTCTCCCCAAGTGTACCGCGTTCGCTCCCCAGCAAACCACGTTACGTCGTGAAGATATCCTGGAGACGTCCACAATTTACATTGCAGACGTCCAGGAGACGTATCGTCGGGGTCGAATTTACATATATTCAACGTTACTACAACTGCAAAAAACCTATCCAATTCACAAAAAAATAACGTAGAATAGACTTCTCATGGTACTTTTATAGGCTGTTTACGAGAGGTTACCTTATGGACATTGTAGTTATACGCATGCAAGACGTATATAGATGTCTGTTCTACATTGTTTTTCTGTCTTTGGCACAAGCATTAGTTGGTTATATTCATGGCTAGTGTACTTCAGTATGATATTGTTGAGATGAACACGTATGCTTGAAATTTACATTCTTTATACATAGTTCGGTGGCTTGGCCAGCCCTCTTTCCAAGGTTGCCTACCTGTTGTGGGCATTTATACTTCAAATAGATGTTTTGCTAGCTATTCAGCACTGTTTGCTGTTACTTGGCACCTGGTTTCTATGTGCTTTCATTTTTGAAGTGCTGCATACTGCATGAAGTCTTTTATTTGAAGTGCCAAGCTGACCACACATTCTTGTAGAAGCACACGAAGCACATCTCTAAAGAAGAAATGTTGCGTCGAAAACAAGTGGCAGTAAGTAACAGCAAACCTGCAGTCCTGATCAGCACAAGCGCCCTTGACACTAAGGGAACCACAGTAGAGTCATCGAAGTGTACCACACAACACGGCTGTACAGGGCTTCTGCAAATAAACTACCAGAGAAACAATTCAAAAAGTAAACTAATTAAAACGACAGTCTTGCCAACGTAGCTGTAAGTGCAGCTGGGTAGTAGGTAAGCTTTCAAAGTACACCTAAAACGCAAATTATTTGAGGTCAAACAGTTTATACTGACTTCCAAATTATATAATATGCTTTTCTAACACAGCCACTTTAACTTTGATTCTTATCTGTGCTGGCCTACAGGGTACGCATTGTATAATTACAACATTAGTAGAAATATTCATGACTATAAATAAGTCACACACAGCAGAAAGGTTGACAAAAAATAGGAAAAAAGCAAACATGTAAACCCAGGTACAAGCACAAGATAGTTATGCGACTAGAAATATCTCACATTAAATGAAACTTGTGGAAAACAACACAAGAAAAGTGTGGAAACAAAAAATGATTGAATGGCGGTTACAAAAACAAAGCAAGTTTACAAAACTATATTGATGACATCTAGTCAAAAGCTTGGGGAACAATAAAACAAAAGCACCATGGAAACACGGAAGTGCTGCTGAATGGTGGTTCTTATTGCCATACAAATTTAAGCTACCTTAAACAAACCAACATCTAGGGAAATGGTTATGGACCCTAGAAAAGGTGTGTATACAGAAATGACTGCACGGCGGTTACAATACCAGTAGACATTTACGTGATGAAATGACTAACACTTAGTGAAATGGCAAGACAACAATAAAACAACAAAAAAACTTTAGAAACAACCTATTGAATTCTGGTTAGGAAACAATACAAAGTTACACTATTTCTATATTTCACACAGTGATATGATTTGGCAACAAACGAAAAAACGTGGAACATGGAAATGATTGCATAATAGTTACAAGACAGATTTACACGAATACGTTGATTCACGCCAAGAGATACGTTCAAAGAACAATAACACAAAACAAAAACGCATGGAAGCACGGAAATGATTCATTGGTGGTTCAATGGTGCATGCCTCCATCATCAGTTATGGTCGGGATTCTTGTACAGTTGGCGTTCTTCGTTGTGGCGCCAGAAACTGTCAAAATAGTTCCAGTCCAGATTGATTGGAAGGTGAGTAAAAATTTAATGGTCCAAAGGCTGAAAGAAATTTAATTCCTCGTCCAGCAATAAAAACTAAGAAGACGCAGGTTGTCGAGAAAGCTGCTATTTGCGCCGGATCTGACTGCAATAAAAATCTGGGCCCTATACATTGTCTGGTGAATGAATTGAATGTCTGTAACAACACGAAGATCTCTAGTAAAACACAATGCAGTATGCCACTCGCAGGTGGAAAATGCGTGCTTCTCTTTTTCGCAAACCAGGAGAACACCTGCGCCAAGTTGAGCGTCAAGAGTAGCTTGAGCAGATGCCTTGTGCAGCAGCTCATTTGTATTTGTATTTGTATTTGTATTTCTTGGCAAAAACCAAGGACGCTGAGACTAAAGGCGAACGTGGCCTGACAGAGGCCTCAGCCACCCGATTTACAGCGTACATAAAAACACGTCTGTTCACAAATTTATGCATGATAGCACAATCGTAATAGAGAAATAGCACAAAGCAAAGTCATTACTACACTTCTTATGTATTATACAAAGCATAGGTCACAAATTCGCAAAGGGAACACAATTTACACATGACGAAGTAATTCATGCGCATGAACTTTCATCAGTTACACTACTATGTCACAATTACGTATTAATATATTTTTGTTTGTAATTGTTTTTAATTTCTACCTTTAGGGAAACAAGTAGACATATACTTCGAACCTTTAATTATATATCAGTACTGGGAGCGTTTTGCTTAAGTAACACTGCTTTCACCTGTTTTTTTAACGTAAGTTCACTGGCGTCGAAGTTTAATTTTTCTCTTAATTTATTTAATATTTCAGTTGACTGGTACACGAAAGATTCCTCACCATATTTCCTTGTTACTTTTGGAGTGTGCCGTTTTGTATGCCTGAGATGGTAGCCAGAAGATTTATTGTTAACTTGATTGCGGTTCCTTTGCTTATACATGGTGTGCAGAACCTTCATGTAATAGATTTGTTCAGCTCGAAGCATTGAATAATAAGTAAATAAATACCTGTCCTCAAATCTGCGTAACTGCCATGATTCTCTATATATGTGCGCAAAATACTTTTTAGCAATACAAGGAGCCTGTTATAATTAATTTTAGTTGTGGTCCCCCCCACCAAAATCCCGCAGCTTGGTTTCGAATAAATGAGAGCATTGTATAAGTTTTGTTTCAACCATAGTGGTATCAAATGGCCGATTGTATATATGAGACCTACACTCTTAGAGCAGTCGGAGGACAGGCAAGCAATATGCGCATTCCAAGAAAGTTGTTCTTGAAACCAAACACCTAAGAACTTCTGTTCTGTCACTCGGTTTAACTTGGTTCCGTTTTATATAATGGGGATTTCTTTCTCGACATTTTTATTGTACGCATAAATATCATGTAAGTTCTCTTTGTAGCGTTAAGTTGCAATTTATTATCTAATAAGCAATTTTATAATTTTTCCATGTAAACATTTACCATTGAGTGAAGTTTAATTGTAGTATCAGATGTGAAGAAAACGTTTGTGTCATCCGCATAGATAACAAGTTCTTGCGGACCTTATATATTTATGATGTCATTACATAAACTATAACCAGTAACAGGCCTAACTTGGAGCCTTGCGGGACACCTTGTTTTAGCTCTTATACGTCTGATGCAATGACGTTTAGTTGAAGAAACTGCTTTCTTTGAGTAAAATAGCCTTTTAAAAGGTTACCTGCCACGCCACGTATTCCATACCTCTCCAATTTAGTAAGCAAAATATTATGATCTCTCGAATGAAATGCTTTTGCTTTTTTAATGTCGAAAAACAGTCCAATTGTGAACTGCCTGTTTTCAATGTTTGCCATTATTTTAACTTCAATGTACAGTGATGCTTGCTCTGTTTATTTTGACTTTTGGAAACCATATTGATACTTGGAAATTACATTGTGTTTAAGAAAGAAAGTCGATAGTCTATTATAGATTACTCCCCCTAATAGCTTGGAAAAAACTGCCAGGACAGATATTGGTCTGTAATTTCATACATTGCCGTGTGCTACCCCTTTATGAATCGGTGTCACTCTAGCAACTTTAAGTTCCTCAGGAAAAACACCGGTGGACAGACATAGAATAATAATGTACGCTAACACGTCACTTGCATGAGCCACCTCATTACATTTGAGAGATTCGTGACCAGGTATCCAGGTGAGCCGCGTTTCAGGTATGTGGGCAAAGTGCCGTTTTGCTTATGCGTCCTCGTTGGTAACTGCGGACTTCTATTGCCACGCGCTAATTCACACTCGATAAAAACCGGTCAACTCCTGCCGCTGCATAACTATTTATTTTTCCGATAAGGTCCCGTACTTCGGTATTGTTCGTTGGTTCAAAAAACTAGAGCTGGACAATCGTGGAATGCCAGTCGCGCCGCGGCCGCCGTTATCAGTGTGTGTTGCACCTACTATACCCTGATCCCAAGCAAGCTGAATATTTTTCCAATGCAACTTTGCATCAATACACAGTAATGGGGCCACATAAGAACGCCTACTGCACAATTCCTCAATGCAGTGCCGGGTGTGGCATGAGACGGCATTGAGACGGCCGGGGTCCAGACGATGTCGAGTGGTTGAGGATGGGGATTTTAGAGAATCTTCAGCGCTGTAGCTGAAACGCTGCCACGAATAAAGTTTTGAGAGGCCGTCTTCGAATAAATTATTATAATGAGTGGTAGCAGCCTAGTGATGCAGGCAGGGCTATTGCCGCCTCTTCCGCCGTTGCGGGGTAAGATGTCCGTACGGTTAGGAAAGTTACCGGGGGAGAGCCCACCAGCTCTGCTGTTCCTCCAGCCTTTCACCAGCCGTACAAGCTAAGGAATTTTTTTGCTAACATTTGTGGCTAAACAGTGTCGCCAGCAATTTGTCAGGTCAGCATTTGTATTTTTATTACGCAGGTAGACCGACCAAGTAAATTGGTGGTTTCACTGAAGAAAACCCCTATGAGCATCAAAATTTGTTCAGGCATATGTTAGTCTAATTTATTTATTAAGTCCTCCGCATTTATATTTCCGTAAAAGCCGTATTGGTGGATTACAATACTTGCACAAAATCCCTCGGTACAAAACCCATACAAAACATACAAAACCCCTCGGTAACTTCAAAACAGTACGCCTGCGGAGAGTTTGAAAATAGAAAATAAAGTATCGCAGATATTGCTAAAAAAGTAACTGCGATAGAAATGTACAAAGTAAAAAACGGACATACCAGCAACATCTGAACAACGTTAGCAAAATATGTCTAATACCGTCCACAAATGAAGCAGCAGCAACGTCCAGAGTGCGACTTTAGCATAGTTGAAGGAACTTCCGACATTGTGGTATCCGCAACGTTATCTCAACATCCAAAAACTTTCATGAAATATTGCATTTTGTACGGATGTATAATAGAGATAGAGGTCGCCCTAGGACCGGCAGAAACCGGTTTGGCGAACTTGGCGTTTGAAGGGCCACTTTGCCGTGCTTCCCAATTGAGGCGCGAACGCTCATGCACTGACGACGAGAAAAGTACGGGAGAGATTACGCTGGGAAAACTGTGCAGGGCGTTCTGTAAGGTCAAGCGGTACTGTCGCGAGTGATGATGTCATCGATGGGCAAGGGTTTCCTGATCACGTCAGATTAAACATTATTGACGTTAGTAGATGCACAGATCTGCATCCGCAACTGTCGCGTAGTCATTATTGTGTGGCACATCGGCATAGACCGAGGCTGTCTTAACAATAAATTTTTTTGCCGCTACCTGTCGCTCTGCAACAATGTGAGAGGAAATAATATTGAAGGTAAACTAGGCTGTAGAAATTGTCCTAGAAGCTCGGGTATGGTTCCGATTCCGGATTAGTGTGGCAACAAATACCGCCTTCTGAATCGAGGGCGCTTTCCACGCACTACTAGTGCCTTCAGAGGTATCTGATTATAATATATTCGCCAAAAATTGAAATAGTGCTCACACCTCGGCAATTTGAAGATAAACGACGTATTTTGAGGATACATTTAGACTAAGTTGATAAAATTTAGTCACAGGCAACCAAACACAGTTACCAATTTCGAATTTAAAGCCCAGGTAGGTAACCTTCAATGGAATTTCGGTAATAGAATTGTCGCCCATCCCAGGTGCTGTTTTGGTGTTCGAAAAGACTCAAACTAATTCGTCTAGCCAAGGAAACGGTTCGTCCTATACATTGAAACCAACTTAGTGTTTCTGTCGTTTACTACGAATCTCCGGGGATTGATATTTCATTGCAGAAAAAGTCTAGGCAAATCGCGTTAAAACCAGCTTGAACAAAATGTGACACTGCAATAAAAACTTTCTTCGGCACAAAAACGGGCGAAAAACCTTTAGACCATTTTAAAAGGCAAAAAGCCTCACTCTGCGGTACTGCGGAATTTTATCCTCAGAGATGTATAGTTGTTTCTGATTATCTGATGATAGGGGTTTAACGCGGGCAGCACCACAGGCGATGTGGCCCACACTTCACACGTGTTTAGGCGCGCCAAAGTGGAGGGCTGTGGATTAATTTTGACCACATTTTTATATTTAGTATACGGTGAAATCTTGAACACACGACCATTTTTTTCTTTTCGCCTCCATCAGAAATGCGGCCACTGCGCCCCGAAATGGAAATAGTGTCTTTCGGCCCAGCAGCAGCTAAGGTTATGTCTAAGTTGAAGATTGAGTAAAACCCGTGTTTCGACATCTGTGCCTGCTCTTGAGCGAGTGCAGCGTTAGCAGAACGCAATTTTTATGGTTCATTGCCCTTCACGCGGGAGAGATTTGTAATGTTCACATATTTGTTGTTAGGAGTCAGAACGTGGAACCCACGCAAGGAAGAGCAGCTGGGTATAGCGGATGCAATATAGCTAACGTTCAACAGCTTTGCGTTCCCAGTGCCATCCACGTTGGCCGACAGGATGGCCCTGTTCACAATAAAAACCAGCTGCGCATGGCGGATGCAATGTAGCTGTAGTGGAACAACGGTACATTTATTCCAAATTTCTGGAGTGCCGTACTAAGAACAAAATGTGCCTCAAGGAATACTTCGGCACCTCACGGCCCTCATACATCGGAATGGTCTCATTTGGCAAAAAACAGGTTACAGACCAGATGTAACGTTTTTAAAAACATTATTTTTTGCACCGAGCTTCCTGGGCATCTTTTTAACGTTTCTTAACGTTACAGGACTACACTTTTAGCCAAAATAGAGTGACTGGGAGGGCTATTGTCCGTCTGGGGGCTAAAGATTACTCCCCTACGAGAGTAACGGCGAGAGAACGCACGATTACTTCCCCAACCGTTCCTTCTTAGGGGCCGAAAGATTGCTCAGCGCTGTTACAACCCCCGACGCGAACTAGAAGCAGCGAATAAAAAACCCGCTCAGCTGGAAGATTCAAGGGAATCGTGCCCAGGGGGTGCGCTCCGATCATGTACTATCTGCGGGCGAGATGTGAATCCGCGGCAACTTCGTCAAGCCAAAACAGCCGTTAACAAAATTTGTACAAGGAATGACACTGTGAAGTTGTCTACTTAGCTAAATAACGTTCCCAAAGCAGACGGTCGCACGCTATCAAGATGCATGCCGTGAACACCAGTCGCCAAGCAAAAGTCAAGTTTGTTCGTGTTCAAGTGAATGGCATCCCGTTCGAGTTCAAGGTGGAATTAGGAGCAGAAGATTTTGTTGTTCCAGGCACATTTTCGGGAGAACCATCGTAACTCAAAAAACCCCAGATGCATCTCGCTGGTGCAGGAATCCATCCTTTTAAAGTATAGGGCAAATTCACAGCTAATTAAAGAGGAAGGTCAGCAGCTGCGTACAAGCAGTGTAGGTCATGCCTGCACAGACTACTCCTCTTCTGGGCTACCCTGCTATCTTCGCATTGGGCGTCGTTAGGTTCATTCATGCTGCCCAGCGAGTTTTAAAAAGCTTGCACTGTAAGTTACACAGCCCTAGTCCAGGATATCTTCGAAGGCCTAGGTGAAGTAGGGCATGAGTACACTATTCAACTCAAGACAAATGCAAAACCATTTATTTATTTATTTATTGAGGTTACCCCTAAAGGCCCTCTCGAAAAGGGTATTACATAGGGGTGGGGGCAATACCACATTGTGTGTAAACTACAACAACAAAAAAAGAAAAAAGAGAGAAAAAAAGCAGTACAACAAGATACAATGCAACGTAACAACTGCAACAAAACGCAAACCATGAATACGGGCAGCAATTGCATGGCGTTATACAATAGTTAAAAAAAGAGAAACAAAAACAGAACAACAAAAGCAAAAAAAAAATAATTAGTTGGTCAGCGTAGCGCGAATGAGCTCTAAAAACTTAGCCGAGTCTTTCTCGGTGGCAATGTGTGCGGGTAAACTGTTCCACTCAATAATAGTGGGCGGGATGAATGACTGAGCGAAACGAAGTGTGCGATATAGCGGGCGCTTAATTTTGTTAGGATGATCACGGCGTGCGAAGATGCAACAGGGGGGTTCAAAGAAACTGTCATGTAATCACGGGTGATTGTAAAGTTTGTGGAAAAGTGATAAGCGCGCATATTTCCGACGAAGGGCCAAATCCTCTAGCTCAGTACGGTTTTTTAAGTTAGTGACGCTGGAATAAGAAGAATAATCTGAGTAAATGAAACGAACAGCACGGTTTTGCAAGGATTCAATATTTGATACGATGTAGGCTTGATGAGGATCCCAAATGGCACTGGCGTATTCTATTTTAGGGCGAATTAAAGTGGTAAAAGCAAGCTTTTTTAAGTGCGATGGAGCCTGTTTAAGTTTTCGTTTCAATAACGCGAGAGACCGGTTAGCAGCTGCAAGAGTGAGTTCTATATGATGGTGCCATGATAGATCCGATTGAAAGTGGAGGCTGAGGTACTTGTAAGTAGATGTTAACTCAAGTGTCATATTATTCAACGAGTATTGACCTGAAAAACCGGTAGCAGCGTTAGTAAAGGACATACACTTTGTTTTAGAAACATTTAATGACATAAGCGAAGTTGAACACCAATGATTAATTTTGGTAAGGTCAGATTGCAAAGCTAAGCGGTCCGAATCAGAAGAAATGTTACGGTATGTTACGCAGTCGTCCGCAAAAAGTCGAACGTGTGACGATAAAGAATTCGGTAGATAGTTAATATAAATAGGAAGAGTAGAGGACCAAGAACACTTACTTGGGGTACACCAGATGTTACCGGTAAAGAAGAAAAATAAACATTCATAGCAAAGATGAATTGACACCTGGAGAAAAGAAAAGCTTTTATCCATGCAAGTACGTTAGGATGAATGTTAAGTGGTTCTTGCTTTAGTAGTAATCTGTGGTGAGGAACGCGGTCAAACGTTTTAGCGAAATCTAAGAAAATTGCGTCGACCTGGCAACCAGCATCCATACATTTATGAAGGTCGTGAACAAAACCGGCAAGTTGGGTGTCGCATGAAAATCGCTTGCGAAAACCGTGTCCCTCGAAGTTCTTCGAAGGACACGAAGAACTCGAAGTTCCCTCGAGTTCTTCGAGTGTCCCTCGAAGAACTCCTGCTCCTCTGTACAACACGGTAAACCTGGAGCTGCGCCATGAGACAGCACCACGAGTAAACCAGGAGGCGTCATAAGGCGGATTGCGCAGCCGACACCATTTTGTGCCGGACTTGTCACAGTACCGAAGGCATCAGGCGGACACCGAATTTGCGTAGACCTATAACGAAGTTCAACAAAGAAGGTGGCCGCGAAAGGCACGACCTTCCAACGGTCGAATGGGTACTCGAGCAACTGGGAGACGCAAAAGTTCTTTAAAAACTCGACGCGATGTAGGGTTTCATAAAGTGCGGTTGTCTCAAGAATGTCAAAAGTATGCGCACTTTTCACGTAATTCGCACGCAACTGCTACTACCGTCATCGTTTCGGACTCATTTTGGCAACGGAGTATATTCAGCGTGAAATGGCTCTTATTTTGGAGGAGAGCAACATGTCGTCAACATGATAGATACGTCCACATGCTAGATGACATTCTCGTCTTCGGAAAAGACAGTGAAAAGCACGACAAGTTGCTGGCTGAACTTCTGGAACGGTTGAGGAAAGGCAGTGTTAAGCTCAAGAAGGCAAAGTGCTGCTTTGTTCAATACCGAGTAGAGTTTCTAGGTGTTGTAATTGACAACAACGGCTTCTCGCCTAGTCCAAAAAACTCGAAGCACTGCTCAACATGGGACCACCAAAGGATGTTGCTGTGTCAGACGCTTTCTCGGCATGGCCATTCATATCGTTCACATCCTGCCCAACTTTTCGCACTTCACTGCCCCTATTCACGAATTGTTAGGCGAGCGAAATGCATGGCAATGGGGAAAACCTCAAGAGACTCCATTTATTCAGGTAAAGGCAATGCTCACCTCAAACCAGTGCATTGCGAAGTATGATCCCGCTCGAAATACCATCGCCTCTTGCGACACCAGCTCATTCGGTCTGGCAACTGTTCTTCAGGAGGAGTATCCAGCGGGAGTGCAGCGCACTGAAGCATTTGCGTCATGGTCACTAAACGAAGCGGAACAGGGCTACAGCCAAACAGAATAAGAGGCACTGGCAGTGGCATTGGAGGTGCACCATTTCACTAGTAAGTTCGTGGCATGACGTTCACGGTAGAAACCTACCGCCAGCCCTTGGTAACATTACTTGGGAACGCAAACTTCGACACGATGACCACACGCATTCAACAATTTTGCATCAAACTTACGCGCTACCAATTCCGCGCGGTCGACGTTCCGGGAAAAAAATTAGCAACTGCGGACACTCTTGCAAGGGCTCTGGAGAGGAACCCATCGATTAGTCAAGTGGATGTCATTAAATACACGCGGTGCAGTTCTATGCGGGTTGTCCTCGTTTGCCACACAACGAGCACTTGACAATTAAAGGATGTGCAATCTACGCGAGGTCACAACTCCGAATTTTCTTCTTCTCACTGACGTTTCGCCGGAGCTCCATGGGCGCGATATTTGGAATTGAACCGAAGTCGCCGCATGCGTTTCTCCAGAAGCGGCGCGGCGATTTTCACGCAGGTCATCTTTATCTTCGGGTTTTGGGCTCATCTATTAACGCCCGACCTCTCCGTTTCTCAAAGAGCTTCCCGTTGCATATCACATGTATTTCAGAAGCTGCCACTGAAAGTTGCTCATGACTCACATGCCCGGACCATTTTGACTGCAGGCTTTAACGCCTCTGCCAAATTGTACTGCGTTCGCTCGCCCAAGAACCGGCAGAAACTGGATTGGCGAACTTGGCTTCTGGAGGGCGACATTGCCGTGCTTCCCACTTGAGCCGCGAACGCTAATGCACTGATGACGAGAAATTACCGGAGAGATGACGCCAGAAAATGTGGGCAGGGCGTTCTCTAACGTCAAGCCGTACCATCGCGAGTGATGATGTCATCGATGGGCAAGGATTTCCTGATCCCGTTCGCCATCCCAACGTCAGATTAAACTGTATTGCTGTTAATAGAGAACAGATCTGCTAGCGCGACGGACCGACTGTCGCGTAATTAATATTCTGTGGCACATCGGCATAGACCTGTGCTGTCTTAACAATACATTTCTCTCTCGCTACCTGTCCCTCTACAACAAATGTTTGAGGGAATTATTATTGATGGTAATGTAGGCTGTAGAGATTGTCGCTGGAGCTCAGGTATGGTTCGGATTCCGTATTTCTTTGGCAACAAATACCGCCTTCGGATCGAGGATGGTTTGCCCGCTCTACTAGTGCCTTCAGATGTTGCTGATGATAATATAACCAGAAAAAATTGAAATGTTGTTCAGACCTCGATAATTTGAAGATAAACGAGGTAATCCGAGGATACATTTAAACGCAGTTGATAGGAATTAGAGTACAAGGCAACTAAGCACAGTGAAGAATTTTTAATTTAAACCCCATTTATGATAACCTTAAATTTAACTGCCTCCCGACAACTGACTTGGATTTCAAAGCGAATACCACTTTTAATGAGGAAAGGCCTGCTTAATTTGTGACATTTAAACTTGCGAAGTTTCGCAAATATTTGGCTCGCAGACGCTGCTACAAACCAAGTTCAATGTACCGTACAAATTACATCCTGGGGCCTGCAATCATGTTGGGATTTCAAATAACGATGTATTGTTTGCAATATCCACACTGCAGCTTCTTAATATGAATGTCTGAGTCTGTGCGATCACCAACAGTGTAGCGCAACAATGTAGAGGAATTTCATTTACTGGCTCCAGCAACCAAGGGTCGGAACTACGGCTAGCGTCATTTGATTCGCTGACTTGAAACACTTTCGCGGTTTTCATAAACATTAGTGAGTGGAACAGATACACTGATAGTCGAACGTTTTTCCTATAGGCACTGCTGTAATCTGAGGATGCAGTTTATCGCTGCTTCAATACAGCTCTAGCTAGATGCTTGCTCGAAGGCAGCATATGGGCTCTAGCCCTTAATGCACCTACCACGGGCGTCGCATGATCAATGCCATTGTCATTAGCACCACCGAAGTTCTTTTTAAAGAAATTTTACACGCAATTAAACAAACACATTGCTGAAGACACTGCCGTAATATAGTTCAGACGCCCGTATTTCTAACCTCGAGGCAACAAAACATTAAAATTGAGCGTAAATCGCGACCACGGCAAGCGTTTATAAAACGTTATTATTGATTGCATACAGTTCAGTATGTGTAATTTCAAGTATTCTAGAGTTTCTAACAGTTACACTTACCCAAAAATACCTACCCGATTACCTTTTACGCCAAAGTAAAATAGTACAAACCATTCTTCCTAGGCGAGATAGCTTGCATACGTTATGCACACTATAACGAAATAGCCTCTTTTCAAAACGCTATGGTGACGAAGGTAGTGAGCGCACAGTTGTGGTATGTATTCACCAGGCGTTCCAGCTGTAGACAGGAAACCGTAATACACTGGTCGACAGATATAATCCAGATTGACTTTGAATTAAGGCCTCCACAATGCACTATGCACACCAAAACTATGTTGATTCCTCCCTAGTTTATTTCAGTAATACAATTGTCGCCTACCCCACGTGCTGTTTTGGAGTTCAAAAAGGCTCAAAATAATTTGTCTAGCCAAGGAAACGGTTCGTCCTACACATTAAAACCGACTTAGTGTTTGTGTCATTTACTACGAATCTCTGTCGATGGATATTGCAGTGCAGAAAAAATCTAGGCAAATTGCATAAAAGCAGCTTGAAAGATATGTGGCAATGCGATAAAAACTCCCTTCGTCACAAAAACAGCCGCAAAAATTCTAGCATGGATTTCAGAATTTCGTGCTGACCCTTCCCACTTTGTCGATATCAAAAATAACCATTCTAGCTCCCTCTCGGTAACATCGGGCGTCCCCCAAGGGTCTGTCATCGGACCCCTTCTGTTTGTAATATATAATAACGATCTACCCATGCATGTATCTTCTCACATCCGCATGTTTGCCGACGATTGTGTTCTATACCGCAAAATTACTAACCCTTCTGATCAAACTGCGCTTCAAAATGACCTTAACCGTGTACAGCAATGGATCGACCTGTGGTCAATGGAGCTTAATCCCACTAAATGCAAACTCGTTTCTTTTGAACGCCAGCGTAATCCCTTGTATTTTTCTTACGTAATAGCTAACTCGGCTCTTGAACAAGTTCAATCCTATAAATGCCTAGGCGTCACCTTGACCAGTGATCTTTCATGGCGCACGCATATCACGAACGTCATGTCATCAGCAAACCGATCTTTGGGTTTCTTAAAGTGCCATTAGCGTCATGCCCCACTGGACGTCAAACTTCTCGCCTATAAATATTTAATCCGAACTAAACTAGAATAAGCGGCTCCCATATGGAGTCCGCACCAGGTATACTTAATCAATGAATTAGAATCGGTGCAAAACCGCGCCACTAGGTTCATTCATTCCTAATATTCATATGACATAAGCATATCATCCCTTAAACGCGAAACTGGTCCTTCAAATCTTTCAGTGCGCCGCCGCATCACCAGCCTTTGTTTGCTACACACGTTTTTCTACAGCCCTGTTAATCAAGCACCCTACATCGTACCACCGACGCGCATATCTCACCGCACTGCCCACCCGTACCAAATTGCCCGTCCACATGCTCGCACTACTACTTTTCTGCCTCTTTTTTACCCCGTGTAGCAGTTGACTGGAAGGGCCTTCCCTGTGATGTTCCGGCCATCACGTGTTCATCAACATTTCAAGAGAAGGTCACCACGCACATTTCCATTTGACGACCCGTGAGCATTGATCTGTAACCCACCCCTTATGTAATACCCCCTGCATGGGGGTCTTTATAGTATTGAAGTGATGAGTGATGAGACAATTTTAAAATGGCACCAAGCCTTACTTTGTGGTACTGTGCAAATACATCGTCACAGATCTTATAGTTATTACTTCTTGATTGATAATAGGGGTTTAACGTGGGCAGCAGCACAGGCGATGTGGCCCCTACTTCACAGGTGTTGAGGCGCGCCGAAGTGGAGGCTCTGGAATAATTTTGACCATATGTTGATATTTACCATACGGTGAAATCGCGAATACACGACCGTTTTTGGTTTTCGCCTCCATCGGAAATGCGGCCACCGCGCCCCTAACTCGAACCAGTGTCCTTGGGCTCAGAAGCTATGGTTATGTCTAAGTTGAAGTTCGAGTACCAGCCGTGTTTTGACATATGTGCCTGCACTTGTGCTAGTGCAGCGTTAGCAGAACGCCATTTTTCTGGTTTATTGCCCTTCACGCGGGAGAGTTTTGTAATGTATACATATTTGTTATTTGAAGTCAGAACGTGGAAACCACGCAAGGAAGAGCAGCTGGGTATAGCGGATGCTATATAGCTAACGTTCAGCAGCTTTGCGTTCCCAGTGCAATCCACTTTTGCCACTTTTTGATCCACTTTTGCCGACCGGATGTCCCTGCTCACAATAAAAACCAGCTGCGCGTTGCGGATGCAATGTAGCTGTAGTGGAACAACGGTACCTATATTCGAATTTTCAGGAGTAGCGTTGTAAGAAAAAAAAATACCTCAGGAAAGACTCTAGCGCCTCACGGTCCCAATACGTCGGAATGAGCGCATGTGGCCAAAATGAGCTAATAAACCCGTTGTAACGTTTTCAAACATATCATTTTTTGCACTGAGCTTCCTCGACACCTTTTTTAACGTTTCCTAACCAAAGGACAACACTTTTAGCCAAAGAGATCAACGGTGAGAGCTATTGCTCCTTCTGCGGGCTAGCTGCGTTGCCACAACGGTTACTCCCTACGAGAGTACATGCGAGGCAACGAACGATTACTCTCCCAACTATTCCTTGTTAGCGTCCGAACGATTGCTCCGCGCTGTTACAACCTCGGACGCGAGCTAGAAGCAGAGAAAAAAAAGCCGCTCAGCTGGAAGATACAAGCGTATCGCAATCCGCCGGCGCGCTCCGGTCATGTTTTTTCTGAGGCCAAAATGGGCATCCGCGGAATTTCGTCCCTCCAAAACTGCCGTTCGCATGTTTTGAACAAGGAAGGACACTTTGAAGTTGTTTGCTTAGCTAAAGAACGTTCGCAAAGCAGATGGTCGCACGCTTTCGAGATGCATGCCCTGAACCCCAGTCGCCAGGAAAAATTCAAGTTTGTTCGTGTTGAAGTGAACGGCATCCCATTCGAGTTCAAGGTTGAATTAGGAGCTGAAGTTATTGTTCTTCCACGTAAATGTTTGGGAGTACCATCCCCATTAAAAAAAAGCCGGAGACGCATTTCACTGGTACAGGCATCCATCCTTTGAAAGTATCTGGCCAATTCACAGCTAATTGGAGTGGAAGGGCCGCATCTGCGTGCAATCAGTGTAGGTCATACCTGCACAGATTACTCCTCTTCTGGGCTACCCTACTATAGAATTGCTTGGGTTTGGGCGAGTTGGTTTTCCATATTGACTTGAAATTTCAGTTTGAACAAAAAAAACGATAGGGCTTAGGAAGGAAACACGGACACAGTGCTGTGTCCGTGTTTCCTTTCTAAGTCCTACCGTTTTTTTGTTCAAGCTGAAATTTCAAGTCGATACCATACTATCTTCGCATTGGGCGTCGTTAAGTTCATTGATGCTGCCCAGGGAGGTGAAAAACGATCTTGTGCTGTAAGTGACTCGGCCCTAGGCCAGGATATCTTCGAAGGTCTATGTAAAGTAGGGCATGAGTACACTCTTCAACTCAAGACAAATGCAAAACCATTTGCTCTCAGTGCCCCTCGAATGACTCCAGTTCCTCTGTACAACACGGTAAACCTCTAGCTGCACCATGAGACAGCACCAGGCGTAAACCAGGCGGCGTCATAAGGCGCATTACGCAGCCGACGCTATTGTGCGCGGGACTTGTCGCAGTACCGAAGCCATCAGACAGATACCGAATTTGCGTAGACCTATAACGAAGTTCAACAAAGAAAATGCGCGCGAAAGGCACGTGCTTCCAACGGTCGAATGGGTACTCGACCAATTGGGAGACGCAAAAGTGTTCTCAAAAGTCGACGCCCTCCCGGGTTTCCCCTAGTGCGGTTGTCTCACAAATGGGAAGAGTATGCCACATTTTTCACTCCATTCGCACGTCATCGTTTCGGACTCACTTCGGCACTGGGGTATGTACAGCATGAAATGGCTGTTATTTTGGAGGGAGAGCAAAACGTCGTCAACATGATAGATGGCATTCTCGTCTTCGGAAAAGACCACGAAGAGCACGACAAATGGCTGGCTGAAGTTCTGGAACGGCATAGGAAAGCCGGCGTTAAGCTCAAGAAGGCAAATTTAAGCTTTGTTGAAGCCCGAGTGGAGTTTCTGGGTGTTGTCATCGACAGCAACGGTGTCTCGCCTAGTCCCAGAAAACTCGAATCACTGCGCAACATGGAACCACCGAAAACTTTTGCGGTGTCAGACGCTTTCTCGACATAGCCAATCATATCGTTCACTTACTGCCCAACATTTCGCAGGTAACTGCCCCTATTGCCGCCTTGTTAGGCAAACGAAACGCATGGCAATGGGGACAACCTCAGGAGACTTCCTTTATTCAGGTAAAGGCAATATTCACATCACACCAGTGCATTGCGAAGTATCATCCCGCTCGAAATACCATCGCCTCTTGCAATGCCAGTTTATTAGGTCTGGGATCTGTTCTTCTGTAGAAATAGCCCGCAGGAGAGCAGCGCACTGAATCATTTGCGTCATGGTCGCTAAATGAAGAGGAACAGCGCTACAGCCTAACAGAAAAAGAGACACTGGCGGTAGCATGGGAGGTGCACCAATTGACAAGTATGTTCGTGGCATGAAGTTCCCGGTAGAAAACGACCGCCAGCCCTTGGTAACATTACTTGGGAACGCAAACTTGGACACGATGACCCCACGCATTCAGCAATTTCGCAGCAAACTTATGCGCTACCAATTCCGCGTGGTCTACGTTCCGGGCAAAAAATTAGCAACTGCAGACACTCTTGCAATGTCTCCGAAGGGGGAGCCATCGATTAGTCAAGTGCATGTCATTGAATAGTTTCTAGAGCTCAGGGACATACCCAGAGGGGGGTTCCGGGGGGGGCCGGCTGCCCGCCCCCCCCCCCCGGACATTTTTGGGCCATGCCCCCTTCCCCGCGTCACCTCTCCTCTCCCCTCGCGCACATTCTAAAGCGCTGCCGTATGAATGCTGGCGTTAATAGCTATTTGAGGCTTTTTTTTTTCGAAATGAGCCAAATCAACCTAAGGGGAAGTTTAGGGGAGGAGGAAACGAAAGTTTGGAACCGGACCTACATGCAGTGCTGTCAAAACTATTAAATGACATGTCTCAAATTTTAGCTAGGGGAAATATAAAGCGACAAGTAATTAAAAATTATGCGGAGAACTTGAGCAATATTAGGATACGTTCAGGTTTGGCTCGTACTTAGTTGAAAAAGACAAGTTGGTGCGGCATTCTAATGAAAATGTTATTGAAATCGACTTTCAAGAATGGTACGATAGAGGTTTAGGCAAAAAGGCAATAACCATGAACAGTAAAACTATGCATGAAGAGCCTGTGAGTACTCTTAGCAGCATTAGCAGCTATTTTCGAATGGTTCGGTATGATACATTTTTGGGCACGCCGGAAAACTCTCATGAAGCACTTCATGGCCTTGCCATAAATTTCCAAAACGCTTCTCAAGAACCCAGCTCATATCATCTTTCATGGCTTGCCATGGCTTGTAAGGGGCCGCTAATTTTTTAGGTACGTAAATGGGAAATATGGGAGTAATAACAATATTAATAACCAGATTTCCTCCTTACGGACGAAGGAAACGAGATAGTATCACACCTCTCAGTTTCATTTAGTTCAGTTCAGTTCAAGTTATCGTAGATGTGTGACGGCAGATCATTTGCTGATCGCCTCATTGCTTTCTGATTTCATGATAAGCCAGCTCTCAAAAGCAAATGAAATGATGCAAGAACGCACAAAACAGCCCGACACGTCACACCAAACGCGAAATCCCATTGGGCAAATAAATTTGGCGAAATAAATAAACCAGACAGTGCCGCAGCAGGGTCTGGCTCATTTTGTATACGAAGTAAGATCTGCGTACACGTTTGCAGGAAATTGTCTCAAGTATTTATCTGGCACATTTTTTTTTAGGGAAAAGGTGCCGAGATTTTTTTGGCAGTGCAGTTTTACCTGACTGTTTTGGTTTGTGGAGTAGATCCGTTCCGAAAAAAAGACGGCTCATTTGGGGGTCATCGTGGGATTTAAAAAAATCCAGGCGAGGTTTGTTTGCTTCGTTTACACGGAGCCAGTACCGCTGTACACTGAATTTGTGCTATGATGCTGGCCTGCCACTTGCAATTTCGCTGCACCCCCTTTACACTGTCCGTCTGCAATCGCTGCTTCGGTCCTCTCGGACAGCAGTAACTTATCGCTTGTTTCGCCAGAAAGGCGGTTTCAGCGGCTCCCATCGCATATGCTATTGTGGGGAAGAAAATTTTTATCCTTAAACATTCAACAAATCCCTCCATCCTACCGCGCCGCGGTGTCGGTGGATACTGTCACTCAAGCCTGGTGTAAGCGGCTCAACCGTTTCCTTCCCTGAGCCGAACTCAGAGCGCGTTTTTCACTAGTTTTCGTGGAAATGCTGCTTTTGCGTTGGTCCGTAAGCAGGGTAAAAAGTCTCCTTGCCGCAGAGAAACCCACTGTAGGGTTTCTCTACGCAATGCCTTCCAACGTCCGGCTCGCGCACGTGTGCAGCATCCGCCGAACAAGCCAAGGCGACACGAGGGCTTGGAGCCGCATGGCGACGAGCGGAGGGGCGCGAGGGGATGCTTGACGCTATCGCCCGGCGCCTCTAACACTACGCCCGCTTAGGGAAAGCTACCGTGGGAGTACAAATGCCCTGTTCCACAGTCGGCGCGTCCGTCTGGACAAGAAGGATCGCTAAAAAAAAAGCGCAAAAACGTAACTAAACCTGACGACGGCAGGGTGACTAAAGCGCTGGACACATGTACTACTGATGAACGCGATTTGCATGCGACTGATCGTTACGACTGTCGCCACAACTAGTTGTACGTGTCAGTTTGAGACACATGACCCGATTCGCGCATGCAATGCGTCGTCGGCCTTGCTCCGCCAACTGTTTTTGCTCCATGGTCAACTACGACGATCGCTGAGCTGAATTTGTAGATTTCGCACGTTTGTTCGCAAGAAATGGATAAAGTAGGCAATTGTGAAGCGTTTTCTGCCTTCGGAAACAGACCGCGCACACGCCGGCCGCCATTACACAGCCATTGTGGTTAGTGGCTGCTATGCACAACGGCGGTGTAGTGATGCCAGCGCCGGTGGATCCCGTCGGGGCGATTACCCTTCTCGTCTCTTTGCCGTGTCTCCAAAGCCGTCGGCGGAGGGGCAGCCCTTTGGGACAGCCTTGCCGGCGACCGTCTACGCGGCTTTTGGGAAGACTTGTTTCCTCCCGAACTTCGGAGCGCGGCGGACAGGGGCGAGCGGGGGTCAAAATTCTAATCGGTACGTGTGTTGCATGGCGGGGCCAGCTTCGTTTGCGACTGCATGCGCAATTTGGCTGAGTTTGTCCGGCGCTGCGGCCAAGAGCGGTCGCATCAAGACTTGCTCCCGTGGCAGTTTCTGCGCGCTAGAGCTTCAAGAATTCGTCGCAGACCGTGCGGCGGTTCGGCAGCTTTTTTGGCTCCCGGGCCACCATCAGGGATCATGCCGCGATACCCTTTTTGTGCGCTGCGGCACCTTTTATCTGTAATCTATTTTTCATTGTCTGGTGCTATCTTACGTTCATGCTTCGTCGTCTCTTGCAAATAAGTCTAAGTACACTTTTTCTTCATCTACTTGCCTCGTCTCGTCATCAGGTCCTTCACCATCCTCCATGACGACACCACCCGCCTCAACAACGAACCAAGCTTTACTGGCGGGTTTGCGGACCCCAAGCTGTATTCCTATGAACAGACCTCTAGAACGCCGGGCTTGAGCGGGGAAGGGCACGGAGTCAAGGCGGTCAATTGTGAACATGAGAGAGATGGGTGTGCACCGGGTGATCGGTGAAAATAAACCCGGGCCGGATATCTCGACGGACACCAACCAGACTTTGGCCGACAGAAATTTCGGCTTCAAAATTGGACTGCGAACTGTGTTTTTGTATTAGACAGGTTATAAAACCCGGGGTACATATGATGAAAATACGAGGTGCATTAAACAGAGCTTAGTCTCGCGATGTGGAAGTATCGTCAAGGTGTCGGCAGAGAGCAACGAGTTTACTTCACCGACGGGACGAACGAGAGGACAGAGGAGAAGCTCATTCTCGCCTTGCAGGACAAGCCACGCTGCGACGCCGAGGAAGCGACAAGGCGCATCCCTGGAAAAAACAAGATTGTTTACAAAACTTTCATGGGTAAGCGCTGGCGCTTGAAACCGTTTTTTAATCTATATTTACTGAAGTCCAGTGCGTCTCGATATCGATACTGTGATTTCCTAAGCCTGAATCATTGGTGCTTTAAATTGCAGACCGTTAAACGTCGAACTCTGAGGGTGTTTAGGGTAATAATACACAGAATTAGGCGTATGACATCTCAGATTTATCTAGAATTTCATTTCCTTCCTTCATAACTAGTAGCCACAGGTTTTGTTTGGAGAAAAATATGGAAGCGCAAGAGGTTTGCCATGGAGATCTGAACTCTCGAGTGCCTACATGCACTTCCGTTTCTGCCGACTTCAATTGCGTATACGTGTGGGAAGCTCCAGAAATATGCCTTAACATTAGTAGAGGGAATGTATGGTTATTGTGCAGTACGCATATTTATTTCTGTAAATATTTTAATTACTGACGTTATTTTTTTAGGTTTGCAAACTTCGCGTAGGGATCTTTAACGTGAGCACAAATCTATAACATACGAGTGTTTTTGCTTTTCGCCTCCATCACAAGTGCGGATACGCTTAATTTTATATCTCTATGCAGGTTTACGCGCCTTTATGGTAAAGGCTGGGCGTTCACTGTGTTTGTACTGGTAACGGCGGCTACCCTCGCCCTCTCCCCTAATTTGCATCGAACAGTTGCCTTGGGTTGCCCCCCCCCCCCCTCCTTCCCGAAAAAAGATCCTGGGTACGTGCCTCCTAGAGCTTAAGGTTCCAATCGCAATAAACACGAAGCTGCGCACTGTCGATAATGTTCGCAGGCACCAAGAACTGGACGGGGAATCCATCTTTTGCGTCAAGAACTGCACCCGCGGCTGGCCTGGTCCAGTACGGCTTCCTGACAACGCGAAGAAGTACTGGAGTCATATAGGGCATACGTCGCTGTTCGACGGCATACTGCTAAACCATCCGGGCTTTACTGCAAAAGGATACACTTGAACTTATCCACGAAAGCCTCCGAGACATTTACCAATGTGGCCTGCGAGCCCAGGTTTCGGAGTAGTGGTGTGGACTTTCGAAACAACTATGGGACAGAGTCTACCGCTGTAGACACTGTGCCATCATACGAGTGCAAGGAAGTGGCCGATGGTGGTGACCGATATCCCAGAGCAACCTTGCCAGAGGTAGGAGTGGACTTGTTTTCTTTCAAGGGTCACGGCTACCTACTTTTAGTGGAATATCGTTCTCGCTACCCGAAGACATCTTTTTTCGAAGCACAAATTCTCTTGGACTCATCTATGCAGTCGAAATCATTTTCGCTCGTTTTGGCATTCCCGCCGTAGTGTAAATTGATAAGGGACCATAGTTGGCATCGCATGCCTTTGCAGCTTTTGCGAAGAACTACGGCTTTCAGCACCTCAAGTCAAGCTCAAGCTACCCGCAGTCAAACGGGGAAGTTGAAAGGAAGGTGCGCACGATCAACAAATTGTTTACGAAAGCAAACAACCCTTTTCTGGCGCTCTTGTACAGAGACACCGCAGACGTCACAGGGTACTGCCAAGCACAGCTGCTGATGGGAAGGAGCTTGCGAAAGATTTTTTCCAAGATGAGGGACAGTCTTGAACCGAAGTGGCCTGCACCTGACGACGTCAAGCGCCAAGATGAAGAGCTGAGAAGGCGGCAGAAGAAAGACTTCGACCGCCGCCATGCCACGACCGTCTTTTCTCCGCTGCAACCCGGAGATACGGTGTGGGTTCGAGATGTCAATGCTATGTATGGCGTGTGTTCTCACCCCAGATGCCAAGCCCAGTTCTTACGTCGTGGAAACACCCACGGCTTTGCTTTTGCGTAATAGGGTTAATCTAGTGCCCAATTCAGAGACAGAAACGGTGAGGAACAAGATCTGAGCAAGGTAACACCCACCACCGTGACAGCGACACCAGGAGTCTCCGGAAGTGCGTGTTACAAGATTCAGGCGTAGGGTCAAGATTCCGAAAAGACTTCAATTGTAAAGTGTTTCCTTTTGTTATGTGCTAATCCCGGGGAATACATGTGGAGGGCGCTACACGCCATTCTTGCTATGTATTGTTGTGAACAATAAAGGTGGGCGTCATTCGTTCGGCTAGCACAGCTCCTGTCACTTGTGCGTGCGCGGCTAGGAGCCGTCCGCACTCATTCTCCTGCAGAACCCTATGTTATGTACAGAGAGGCTTCCGCGACTCTGTCATTTAATTTCGTTATGCGCACGTGCTCGCGCACAACATTGTTTCGGCATTACTAAGCGTAGAAACATGGTCTCTCAAAGAAACCGATTCGGGTGACACACTATTTTCAGCACAGTTCTTCGATCGATTCGCCTGAATCTGCGTGGATTTAGTTTTTACTTCTGCGAAAGGCAACTAAATTCAGTTAATTGCTCCTTGAAATGGAATGTTTTATAACTTAAAAACGGCGCGCCAATTTACGCATTGGAGGTGACTGGAAATCGAAGATGTCGACGACACTAACAACGATTACCCATTTGACGTCACTTGACACGTGGCTCTAACAAAAAGCGAAAACAGAGACAAGTGAAATGCACTTCCTCGCACCCTAAAGGAGTACTGACACGAAAATTGTGTGTTCCATTTTTTTTGCTTTTATAGATACTTTATTGTCTGGCGAACCCGACACAGAACTTTAAATACTTCAGCGCGCAATAATTGATATCATTGAATGGCCTGAAAAGCGGTTGTTTCACTTTACTGCGCTTTTATGCCGAAAGGAGCATATGAGAGAATCCCGGCATGGCGTGTTTCTATTTCAAAAACGCTGTAGTGCCAAAACTTCCGGTGACGTCACAAAAAAAAAAAAAATACGCAGAAGCCGTTTATGGAACAAGTAGTTATAAGCATGACCATAAAAAGTAAAAATATTGCTGCGCGTGTAAGCACTTGCATCGAAACGTTTCACGCATTAAAGGGGCACTGACACAAAATTTTGAAGGCGAGATAACTTCGGAGATAGATTGGTGGGAACACACATACATCATCTGCAAAATATCAGCGGCGAATACAGCTTAGAACATATTTAAAATCAGTTTTGAAGTGTGCGAAACGCAACCGAGCAGCCAGCAGAGGACCACGCGCAATTGTAAATAAACAACATCCAAACACGTCACGAGTTTGTGTTTGCCGCTTCCGCACTACCGGCGTTTTGCGCCGGCTCGCGCGGCTCGCCGCTCCAATCGGAGGGCCGGAGGGCGGAGCTTCTGCTCTCGAGAACGAACGACCCGATCGTTGGCGGCGGAGGCGCCGTGATTTCGTCAGCTAATCGGGCAGCTGGCCCCGACCAAAGTTCTACAGCGATTCCAGGCACTCTGTTTCTATTACTGTTTATTACCATTGGATGCGAAAACGCGCCGGAGGCACGAAAAGCTCACTGAGCTAGCCGCACGGTCGCTGTGCAGGCGGCGGCTACGGCCGCGAAGTGGCCCAGGCCGGCGCAGGTAGCTCGAGTGATAGCTTGTTGCCGCTGCACGAAATTGTCCCCAAGTCCCGACCATGGTGGCTTACATGAGAAAGGAGTTAATGATGCGATGGCGGGTTGCATTAAGAATTGTCATCTGCACCGCTTACGAGAGCGGCACTCGAATATCCGCCGCAGTGCTGAGCCGAACACATCTGTAGGCGGACCTGTAGGCAGACCGGCCGGCTGCTCCCAGCGCGCGTCTTGCCACCCACCGTCTCGAGCGTCGCGCGTCGTTCTTTAGCCGCGGTAGCATTTGCACTCGCAGCGCCTGCGTCACATCCACGGTCACTTTTTAATTAAGCGCTTCACGAGATCAGTACGTGGGGGCATTCGCAGAAACTGCCGTCGATGCGGATTCGACAGTGCTACGGCGGCTCTGCTCTGTGATATCCCTCCGACGGTCACGTGGTCAGCTTTGTTCACACAAAATCCACAAAATCCATCGTTTCGCGGCACTCGCTGAAACCGAAACTGCGACTGGCCGCATTGAAAATGCCTCTAATTAAACAACCGTCGCACGCTGAAGCAAATGAGGTTTCTACAGGTTATAAGTAGGCCACTAGCTACTTATCGCAACAAAAAAAAACAAGATGCAAATTTTTTGTGTCAGTGCCCCTTTAACAAAACTGGGGCGGATGCGCCACGAGCGCCTTCTAGTGGTATCAGCAGTTATCAAAAAATAAAATAATAAATAACCAAACAGCCGGTGAGCGCGATAGTACAGGAGGCGATGGCGCGCTGCTTGTGTTTACATTCTCGAGTGACAATGGTTGTGATCGCATTGTTTTTCAGCAGTATGTCAAGCGTTCCACATGAACCATTTCAGTGCGGATGCCCGCCCCAAGGCCTGCCGCCAAAGCTGTAATTATCGATGTAATTATAAATGGTATTTAGAAATTTACAGCGAGTGGTAGCCGTTGGGCAAAAATGCACACAGACTGCCTTCACTGCTCGTTGTGAGCCGGGTACGCTGTTTGGCGTTCCTCCTGGATGAAACGCTAAGCAAGGGCTTTCTCGAAATCCCCGTCACCTTTTCTACGCTTGATAAAGAGCGCATCCTCCACCTGTAGCAACTATTTTTAGTTAATCCACGTTTAGTTTTTAGTCAAGTACACAAACAAAAACACAGCCTCCACAAAAATTTTAGGTCTGGGTATTGTATTTCTGAAATGTAAGGGCGGAAAGTACAGTGCGTGATTTCTTTCTCAGCCAGCCAACAAACGGTGATATAGTCGCAGCAATATTATTGGAATAATACTGCAGTCTCTGATGTTGGGACCACTTTTACAGGGGCCGTGCTCACATTTCTAGAAGTCTTTATTTCCCCAGGACGCGTATGTATCAAAATTGAAAGGTTTGCAGCAAAAACTTGAAAATGAGAGCGTTAAATCTAAACTGCACCGTTGACTGTCATTTGCGAAAGGTGTTGTTTGTTGTCTGTACCAGTTACCAGGGGTTCAAAGACCAGAGTCACGTCACTGTTGGTACAGTGTAGGGTATGGGGCATCTCATAGCACCATTCCCTAGTAGGCTGCATTGCAGGTGCTTAAAATATAAATTTTAGCCTACATCTGAGAATGTCAGTCCGAAAACCTGTGTCGCCGAAGTCATGCAGGTGCCTTTTCAAAACCACATTACGTTTCTGAAGTGTGCTGCAGAAAAGTTGTGTCCGCGTAATCCAGGAACACACTGACCGCCAGGCTTATAGGTTAACTGCAGAGAGTTTTCTGACACCAGTGCTTAAGGTGGTTGCAGACTGCCTCCGTATCAAGTTTAAAAGGCAAAACCAATGTGAAGAGGCCCGATGAAAACAAGGTTAAAGTGATGCCGTATCTCCATAAGCCGTCGCACTACATAAAGTAAAGTGTTTCATGGCACGGTTTTCGAGCAGTGTTTTCCGCGCCATGAAAGCTGTCCAGGCTGTGCACGCATATTGAAACTGGCAAAAATTGAGGGCGGAGGTGTGGGTCATATACAAAAATTACACCTGTATGTACGTGAGAAGCACCATTTTCAAAGTATGAAGACTTGGCATGAATACATTGTACTACATTACATAGGCATCTTCAACTCTCACCGCGGCTTCATGGCTGTGAACAAGAGGTGTGCTTGAGAAGCAGCGCCTTTACAGCCCGAGGGCCTCACATCCATTCCAGCGTGCTGCATAGGTCTGCAATTCTTGGCGTGGCAACAGCCCACCTCTGCAAACGAGCAACATTAGCATCTCGAAGGGCTGACATCAAACCATTGCAAACTGCTGGGCAACTGGTTCCTATTCTTACTGCAGCTGTACAGCCAGAATATTTTTGAAAAGAAGCGACATCGGGCACTAAGGTTCTGAACTATTCTGATATGCTGCATCATTTTCTATTCTTACCACAGCTGCATAATCAGAAGCAACTGCGCATGCTTGAAAATCAGTGACACAGCACTCTGAAGCCCCTCCAAATCGTCATGGTTGCTAGAACAACAAAACTTCCAAGTGTGTGGAAGAGGTGTTGAATCTGAACAAACTAAATATATATGGGAAGTCTATGAAATAATTGTACCACTTGGTAGAATAACGGCCCTATCATTACAAGGGGACGCTGGACACCTGACTGTTTGGCAATACACTTTATAAACTTCTTTGGGAAAATTTATACTTTACTGTTATTCTGCACAAGCACCAAAATGTAATCATGAAACTTCAGCCATACCTATGAAACACAATTGCAAAAAACACATTTTTATTGCTCACGAAGGCCATTCTACCTACTCTGAAGAAAAATAAAGGAAAAATATATTGCTGGGTTCATTCCTCACAAATGCACTGCACAATTCCAAAATAGCTTTAATAGCTGACAACCCTTCAGACAGAATCCAACGCTGCCACAAAATAACGGCAATTTGAGATCAGTACCCCCTTTAGCCGGCCCCTTTATTCGGCCCCCACAAACACTGCGTGTATGTGGATTTTTAAAATCAATTTATCAAAAACACGTAAAGTAATGCCATGGGGTCACATACTTTCAGCTTTCAGCACTGACGGGGTTCAAATCTGGCAATGTCTTTGGTACCTTTCTCATAAATTGTAAAGAATACTACTGTAATGTCCTATGTATGGGCGCTGTCATCCCGTACTCCGGAAACACAGCCGCGTGTGGAAATTTTGCGCACAAAACTGCAACTGTCTGCCTATGTAGCCCGCGGTTGAACCTGCTTCACGTGTGGCCACCCCGAGGTCGCTTTCAACAGTACTGTCGAAATTTGCGTCACGGCGTGGAAGACGCCCGGCCCGAGTCGCCGAAATTGTTCAAGAGGAAGACGATGAGAGTGTCATGAACATTCTTACACTTCACACTGAAATTAAGCGTACGGGTGTCTACTTTGATGTCGGGGTTCAACCCGTTTCTCCGCCTTCATCCGCGCTCATCATAACATTTTAGTGCACACTGGCTCAGCTGTATCGATAATGGGAGAACAAAGCTTTGAAAAACATGTTCAGAGACCAAGTTGAGCTGAAAAAATCGCCACTAACATTTCTGGATTTTTCACGTCGAAAAATTACTTTGTGTGGGCAGTTCTCTGCCCTTACTGTGCACTAATCGAAAAGAGCTGTAGTGACCTTCCACATTACCCAAGGTGGAACATCTTTTCTGGGTATTGATGCCGTACAAGCTTTTGGTCCCAGATTGTGGGCACAGAATTACGCTGCCTTACTATGCCCAAACATTGACACAAACCAAGTAAAACGTTGACTCAAGGCCCCAAAATGCTACGCCCCGAAATGCATCCACAGCACTTAAACAAGTTGTCACGGCCCACCACGAAACCACCTGAGTCGGAACAAATAGTGTCTCTGGTGACGTCGGTACGTCAAGATGAACTGAGACGGGCGACAGTGGAGACTAACATTCTCCGAGAAGTTTCTCGTTACGTGCAGACATCGTGGCCGCCCCACCAAAATCGGGCACCTAAGCTGACTCCGTACTATGAAGTACGAAAGGAGTTACAATTGTTGATGGCATGCTCTTCCGTGCTAAGTGCATCGCAGTTCCTGCTAAGCTCACAGCGACTTTTGCCCAGCTGGCTCACATATCGCATCCTCGTATCGTGAAAACCAAACAACGCATACGAGAGAGGTATGATGGCAAGCGTTAGGCAAACATGGTGAAACAGCTATCCGCAGTTGTTCCATTTGTCAGCACGCAGACAAAAGTGCCAAGATCTCACCCACACCACTTCAGCCAATTCCTCTTCCTGACAAACCTTGGGACAAGATAGCTATTGACATTGTTGCTCCTTTTGAGCGTGCACCTGCAGACTACCGATTTGCCATTTGAGTAGTTGATTATTTTTCAAAACGGCCAGAAGTGGCTTTTTGCACTGACGTTACCATTCACACGGTGACGAGGTTGCTTCAAGCACTCTTCGCACGTGAGGGTTACCCTACCGAAATAGTGTCTGACCACAGTCGACTTCACATCAAAGGCATTTGAGTCCTTCCTTGAAGACCATGGAATCAACCACACCTTTTCTGCCGTGTACCACCCA
The DNA here is from genome assembly GCF_048455015.1 of Haemaphysalis longicornis. NCBI lineage: Eukaryota > Metazoa > Arthropoda > Arachnida > Ixodida > Ixodidae > Haemaphysalis > Haemaphysalis longicornis. Next base: position 148,015,551 of record NW_027526407.1, read on the forward strand.
CAAGGAAATGGTCTCAGTGAGAGATTTATTTGTGTACTGAAGTCATACATTCAACTGGCTCTGCTGGAGCAGTGTCCAGTGAAGAAAACTGACTAAGTACTTGAGAGTATACCGAGCCACCCCTCACAGCAACACCTGTCTCTCCCCCGCCGTTCTTCTGCATGGCTGACGCATGAGAACTTCTTTGCGCGTCGTTGGTCAGCCGACAGCTGACGTCTGACCAAATCCTTCACGAGAGATGAGTCCGCTCGGAAAAATAGTCGCAGAGTGTCAACGAAAAAGTAAGGCATACGCTGAGCAACAGCGAGCTGCAAGGGTTTTCAAGTTCCAAGTTGGCACCTACGTACGAGTGAAGAAACGAGTTCCTGGACCATAGGGCACTCCATGTTATGAACCACTACTAAAATCCTCAAAAAAATTGGCCGCTGTTCCTTCTATCTGGAAGACGGTCAAACTTGGAACGCTTTACAGCTATCAGCGGTACCAAAAGAGGCATCGCCAGGGCACGAAACAAGGACAACTCTTGCACGCACAACATGCCCCCGTTGACGGATTACCAAAGTAGAGCTGCACCATCGAAGACTTGGATCACTGCACCTGGGGGTCCGCCACAGACACAATCTGCGAGTTCATCCACAGATCAACTTGAGTCTTCAGGCGCTGTACCACCACATGAGCCACAGAGCCCACGAAAGCCCCAAGTTTCGCAGCCACAAAGTCTGGCTGCAGGCTCTGGCACTCAGCAGTGCAGTGTACGGCTAGAGGGAAATGGACTCGATGCCGGGGCCACCACCTGACCGGCCCAGGAGAAATCGCAGACCTCCAGTGCGCTTCCAAGATTACGTGCAGTGATTTGACAGCTGTCAGGGCTCCTACTGACAGTGACTGTATTGGTGATTTCTGCGTACTTACAGTGACCGTATTGGTGATTGTTCTGTGGAGAAAGGACTGTCTAATGATTGTTTGTTCCCAGGGAGGGAAAGATGTAGTGGCCCGCAGAAGCACCAGGTGCCGCCATATTATCCGTAGACGCCAACATGTGGCACCACCTCTGCAATATGCGTACACGCACACACACGCACGCACGCACACACACGCACGCGCGCACACACACGCACACATAAACGATTTGTTCTGAAGTGCATCTGTACGGCCGACATAACTGCTTTTGCTTACGAACAACCATAGTTCATAGCAGTCATGAAACACTATTTTTTTACTCCAGCGCATTTAATTACCTGAACAATATTCACGCTCGTTCATACTGCTTTGTTTGAAGCTACTCAGCCTCAGGCGATTGTGTACAGGATAAAAACGCATCGTTGCTCCGATTGTACTACCGCCCAGAGCAACCAACGAAACTGCTGCGTAAAGGATACCTTCCGTTGTCAGTAGAGTGAACTGGAATATAAGTTGTAACACTAGCTACGTAGGCCTCACGTTTAACTTCGGGTGAGCCCATGTTCACATTTAGAAAAAGAACCTGCGTAGCTTGTTACCACTGCTGTCGTAGAACAAAGCCACTCAAATTTTATCAGGGAGATTGCGTTACACAGACACGCATCACACCAGCAACAAATAAAGCCAGGACGTTCTCGGCAGGAGATAGGTGACGACGCTCCGAGTAAAAACAGCCCACCACGACTTCTTCACGTACAAATGACGACTTGGCAAGACACACACGGCGCCGACGACTTTAGAGCCTTGTGAGGCACTACATTCTTAACAGTTCGTACAAAAATCGCACACATTGGAAGACGCCATTGTTTTTTTGCGTGTTTACAGGTGCTTTCTACCACAAGAAGATGCTCGTGGCACATCCGCCCCACTTTCGTTAATACGTGAAACGTTTCGATGCAAATGCTTACACGCGCAGCAATATTTTTTAATTTTCATGGTCATCCTTATCACTACCTAATGCATTAACGGCTTCTGCATGTTTGTTTTTTTATTACTGTGTGACATCACCAGAAGGTTTGCCACTACAGCGTTTTGGAGACGGAAGCACGCCCCGGCATGACCTCACTGCTTTGTGCGGACGTCAAAATACCTCCGGCGGCAGCACGGAAAAATCCGCGCTGCCCCCGGAGCTGAACAGCTGAGCTGCCTGAAGGTGCTATGCCTACCATTCCAGAGGAAATTAGGTGACAGCTTCCAATAAATGTCCTGGTGGTGACTTCTATTGCGATTGCGGGCTATGTTATCACTGTATTTGCCGTGTTTGGAACTTTATTTTTTCTAACAGAGCTTTCTCATATTTCAGCCAGGGTGTTCTGTTGGATAAAGGAACCGGACAGTGTAATAATATTAACGCCGAAAATTGGTGTCAGTACCCTTTTAGGCTTTTATTACTTCTGAGTTATTCGTTGCTGAAGCTAAATGAATGCATTATTCATGAACGGTGGTTGGTTGATTTGTATTTGTGATTCACGTGAGTGGAAATACATTTTTTTATAAAAAACGAACATCTAAACCGGAGTTTGACAATATCATTTCTCTTCCATCTCGGTCGCTGCCGACGGAGGCAACGAGATCGGCGGCAGAGACAGAGGAGAAGTGCGATACGATGCCCTTGCTAAGCTTTTTTTTTCAGGTACTTTTCTGCCTTACATCTGTTTTTAGTATCGCTCAGATTCAGACGCAAAAATATTTATCAGGTCGGTGCCCAAATAACAAATTTATTCAATATTAACATCTAACAATACGAACAAATGCGGCACGGCCTACGTCACGACCGAAGTCTCCGGATATGACGATGAAACGCACCCTACTATTGGCTTAGCTTGCAATATTTTGTAAATTACTGTATCGACAAAAGGAGCCTAAATGATGCTTTAGTTTTCATCTTATTCCTTAAAGGAAGCATAAAGCTTCAGTGCAAATAGCAACACGGGCATACAAATATTGCCAGCTGCGAGCGCTTGTGTACCATGCTCACTTTCAAGCGGTGTTGCCACGAGCCGCTTTAAGAAAGAAAGTTTTTTTCATTCTTTGCATGCAGTACAATTTTACCAACTGGGCCCTTAGCCAACTGGCTAGTACTCGGGCCCATGCAGTAAAGGCTTCATGAAATTGTACGCTGGTCATAAACAATTCAGTGAAAAACCAGATTACACACATCACGAGAAGACAACATGGTAAAGAAATGCCGCTTGGCTACAATGGTGATACACACTTTCCGTCACGAAAGAACTGTTTAACACTTCTCGTAAAATATTCGTTAGTTTTAATATGTAAAGGCAGAAGATTCCGGATTACAGCTCTGGAAAACGCCATAGTACGCTTACCATAATTATTGTGGATAACAGGGAGGTTGAAACGATGGTTGGTTTGATTGCATGTTTCTTGCTGTGGCCATTGAAAAATAGAATGAGCGAACGTTACATCGTTTTCTAATATATTTTTGACCATACAAGCTAACTTGTGGTTTCTAGCATTTGTAAGTCGCATAATAATTATTCCAGAAAAAAGTGCAGCTCAACTGTCTATGTCGAGCGCTCTCTTTTGTAATAAGATACCTAGGTTTATGTAGGAGAAGTATATGACCCCCATGTCTCAACACAGTTAGTGATATGACAATGAAATATAGAGTAGTATAATATTTTGAGAATGTGTGATGGGAAAAAACGCTTAACTCTAACTAGAATGAAATAAGATATGGTTAACTTGTTACAGATGCGTGTCATATGATGCTTAAAACTAAAGGAGAATCTAGATTCATGCCTACATTTTTGTAGTCATCAATTTTTTGGATCAAAATGTCATCCATCCTCAAGTTCACTTAATAGGATTGAGTTTTAGGGGTGCTGGACAAAACCAGGTAATTTGTTTTGGATACGTTCAAGGTTAATTTATTGTTTCTGAACCAATGTGATACCTTAGTGAGATCGGCATTGGCGTGCCTTTGAAAAAACTTAGGTTCCTCACCAGTAAAAAAAAGCAGTGTCGTTTGCATAAATAATTGCGTTTCCGGGCTCTAGTACCAGCGGTAGGTCATTCATGTAAAAAGAAAATAATATTCGACCCAGCACCGAGCCTTGAGGAACTCCACAAGTAATGCATTCAACACTAGGGGCAGTTGACCCAATTTTGACAAACTGGGTTCTACTATTTAAATAGCTCTGAAAAAATTCCTTAAATATACTCCGAAAGCCATACTGCCCTATCTTTATTAACAAAATTTCAAGGTTGATCGTATCAAATGCTTTCTCGATATCAATAAAAATGCCAATTGCATAACCATGTGCATCTAAAGCTGTGTGTACTGTCTCGCTCAAAGTTTTAACTTCAGTGGCTGTAGATTTTTTTGCGAGAAAGCCATGTTGACTTTCAAGTAGTTCTTAATGTTTATCTAAAAATGGTATGATACACTGCGCTAGCAATTTTTCAAAGACTGTATTAATAGCGTTTAGGTTGGAGATTGGACAGTAATTATGGTAATCATTTACATTTCCCCCTCCTAAAATTGGGACAATCCTAGCCGTTTTCTGGGCGTCAGGATACATTGCTGCATATACTGATGCATTAAAAATTGGAGCAAAATGTACACTAAGTTCCTGAATGGGGTGTTTAGGAAAAGTGATAGATATGTTGTCTGGCCCACAACTTTTCCCTGCTGACATGGCCTGAACAGTGCGAAAAGAAAACGAGTTAGGCATAGACGGCGGTAGTCTGGGCACAGGATCTGAATTTTAATTAGAGGGTGAGCCCTACATTACAAAAGTGTTCATTTAGGTTACATGCCACATCTTCTCTAGTGTTATTTGGTGGCGCAACATCCGGTAATGTTTCTTTGGCATGACTTTTTTTAATTACTGGGTTAATCACTTTCCACATAATTTTCAGTGATCGCTGGTTGCATTTTGTTAGATTACAGTAGTATGTTTTTTTTTGCTTTTCGTATTAACGCTAAGGTGTTATTTCGGAAAGATTTGTAATGGTTTTCTGTAATATTTATTTTCAGGGAACTTTTGATGTTTTCTGAACCACTCATCCTTTGCTCTAATTGCAACAAGTACTTCTTTAGTTTCCCACGGAGAGATAGGTTTCGTGAAGTGTACTTTTGTAGGTTTATTGTAGGTTCACAATTTGTGCTGCTAACAGATTATGGTCGACATTCGTAATTACACACTTGTCCAACTCCTGTTTAAGCGCAGGTACTTGGGTAAGAATGAAAACCGGGAAGTGGTCTGTAATATCGACATCAAGAACACCTGATACAGTGGAAGACGGCTCAAACTTGCATAATATGTGATCCAGTAGTGTAGATGAGGAACACGACACTCGGGTAGCTGGTTGATTTGATTCACGAATTCATATGATTCAATCAGGTTTTTATAACAATAACTGCTATCATTCTGGGCATCAATATTAAAATCGCCAAATATTACTGCTGACCAATTGCGGGAAGATATGTACTCTAGATCAGGTTCTAGCTTATTTAGAAAACTACTATCTTGGGAGCTTGGGGGGCGGTAGACGACGCAAACTATTAGCTTAGGTTTAAGCTGAATGAACAGTACATTGTGAGAATCGCTATCCTGGGTAATTATTTAAGGATATTCTTGAAATTTAATCCTATTGTTTACCTACAAAGCAACACCCCCTCCGTGAAAACGTCCTGAACGTGGCAGAGACACCAGCGTATAAGTTGGGTTGTTAATGAATTTTTATGCTTTAACCAAGTTTCGCTCAGTGCAATTACATCACATGAAAAAGAGTGGAGTTTAACAGTAGCAGAAAGGAATCGATATTTTTGGTTATGCTTCGCAGATTACAATGGAGTAGTTTAAAATTCAAAGTGCCGTTGTTTGACGCATTTACCTCTTCGACAGACATCTTGTTAAAACATTTTTGCACAATATGCTTAAACCATGAACTTCAGATCATCTTCCGAGGCCACGTGCACAATCGGAGAGATTTCTGCCTTCCTTACTAAGATTCGACCGTTCTGCACCGAGGAGGACTTCCACGCTTTTTCTTTCCGTCACTGGCTGGTCTTACAGAGCATAATCTTGAGCTCAGGACACAGATGTTTGTTTACGTAAACTGTGGAGTCTTCAAAATTAAAGTTAGTAGTTGAAAACCTCTTTTTCTTTGACATTGCCAGCACCTTGTCACGTGTTTTGCGAAACAGGAACATGACGAGAACGTTAGACTTGCTCTTAGCTTTTGTAGGCACCCGATGTACAACGTCGATGTCGGAGTTTGTCTCCCAGCATCTGTACAAGGGTCTCAAGACACTCCTTCGCAGTTACAGGCAATGTTTTGATTTCCAGGTTATTTTTTTGGGTATACTGTTTATGTTCCGTCATGTCCCCTTTAATCAAGATAACTTCTTGTTTCAGAGTAGCGTTTTCCGCTTTTAGTAGTTGATAATTATAACTGAGTGTCCTGATGTATCCAACAATATCCAACTTTGCCTTGAATTCATCAAAGAATTCGCTAATGTGAGCAGCAGATTCCTGTACTTCTTCAACGCTGCGCTTTAGTAAATCAATTACGTCCAGCTTGGCCGACATTTCGAGAAATATCTCAGCCAGGTATGTTATGGTAGTTGGTGCCTTATCCGCCATTTTGAACAACCCCTCAACAAGAGCAGCGAGGGACGCAGTCTACCCAGACAGCAAAGAGCGAAAATTACACACTTCTAAAACTGTAGCAAAAGCCTTGAAGCAGCCTTCGATGCGTGCAATCCTGAGTCGCCCGCTGCTCTCTATGCTCCCAGCACACTCGACGTCCGGCGTCTGCGCGCTTAGCTAATATGCATACCAAATCGTCCGTCTGCGCTCCATATGACAATATCTATGCTCGGCGAATGACAGCGTCGATGCCAAACGCGGCGTAGTCGATTAACATCGCAAAGCGGATGGAGGATTCAGTGTTTGCCGTCCGGCGCGAGCATCTCCACATTGTTGACATGCTTTCGCACAGGAAAGCGCTGTTCCCTTCCCCGAAAAGCGATCACAGCTTTTTTTCTCTAGCAGCAATCCGCTGCCATGAAGCAATTTAACCCAAGCTATTTTTGTTGGAAAGCTGTTTGCAAAGAAAACTGTTCCTTCACCTGTGTAGGAAACATCGCGGCTGTGCGATAGACTTTTTTAGTTAAACTAGGTAGCTCAGGCTTCATTTGTAGTATTAGCATGGCAGGGTTAAACTGTGAGAACAGTTTGTGATGAACAAACGTTATCACGGCCAGAATATCCACCAAACGAAAAACACACACAAACATAGATAGTCATTGACGACCAGTCATTGTATATAAAGTGCTCGCAACTTACGCCGTTCCACGTGTGGCTCAGTGGTTAACTCATAAAGCTTTGCTTTTGAAGTTCGGTAGTCCGACCATGCAAAGGCCTACATTTTTTGTGAGGATTTCACAAGTTTTTTTTAAACCAGTATATGCGACTGTTCCTTCCCTTCTGTGAATCCACAACTGGAGTTCTCGTCCTGCCTTAGTAGCAAGGTTGCGCAGACACTTCACACGGCGAATCACTAGGGGCACCCTGCAAGGTAACTCATGTTATGAACAGCCTCGCTCTTAACCAAAAAAATCTCCTCAATCCACCTTGTGAAGGCGGTAGGAAAGCTAATCTGCAAACAACACCCACAACGATTAGATAAACGATGTCACTTGAATTCACACACCTGGTTCTCCAAAGACTGAAACGAGAAACAAGTAAATGCACTTAACCAAACCCTTTATTACTCCAAAGACATATTGTTCGCTAAAAACCAATCGGTATATGATCCGTGAATGGTGGTTGGTTGAGTTGTATTGGTCAGCGTTTGAGTGGAAACTTGTTTTTCATGAAACAAAAGGATGCTGAAACCTGGTGTTAGATGATCTTACTTCTCCTCCTTCTCTGCCACTGCCGACTGAGGCGGCGAGATCGGCGGCGGAGACGGAGGAGCGAGTGAGATGCCGTCCGTTGGAGTAATCTTCGAGTGTCACTAGATAACGTTAGAGTATCGGCACTCTTTTCTCTTATTGTTCCATGCCGCCACCGTTATCATTCGTCAGTTCGCATCACGTGATATTTGTTTACACTGCGACGTTGGGTAGGCGCCGCCATTTTGTTGTTGAAGCGTTTTCTGTCGGTCAACTCTGGTAGTCTCAGCTTATCGTCCTTGCTCTGCGGCATCGCGCGGCAGGCGTCTTTCCGAACGCGAAGAAAGGAGAAGGCGCTTTACAGCATTTGAGCTGCAGATGTGTGTCCCAAGTAGCCGTGTTGGTGCATCTTCGGCAGTGCTGTTGACAAATGACCTCGTCAAAGTTAGTGGCGAGGCCACAGAAGCGGCAATGTGGCAACATTGGTAAAGACCAAAATGGCTAACGTTGCTCCCTTCCGTGCCTCAGTGACGGTGCTCTGCATTTACTTAGTGACACTATCAGCTTCCTTTATTTTTGCTAACTCCCAGCGCATGGGCAAAGCCCGCCCACGGCCGCTACACGTGCCGTGGGAGGACCGCACAGCGGCAAGAGAGGTTTCGTGACACTGTCACGCGGCAATCACCGAGAACACGGGGAGTATGCCCGCAAATGTGCTCGGTAAGTGGACCGTCTGTCTCCCCTATCCCCGAATGTGCTCGTACCTCAATCGGTAACACAACGGGGTCTCACTTGGTTTCTTTCTCTATTTGTTGCAGACTCGATTTCTGGTGGTGCCAGCAACACTTTTTATTTGTTCGCGGAAGTTTGCTGTAGACACAAACGGCAGCGAAGGAACCAAAAGGGGGTAGAGGTAAAAAGTTAGCTTTCAAATAGGTTGAAGAATATGGTAGGTTCAGAAAAGTGATGTTAGCAATGCACGTCAACGCAGCGTTGGCCAGGCTGTTGTATATTTATTATACTGACAATTAACGTAACTAATGGTGACACCAATGTTGTGTCCGCCAACTAAAAAGTGGGCCAGAAGAACATTGCCAGTGTCTCAAAAACCAAGGCCTAGATTGTGTGCAGAAACAGACAACCTAGTCAGAAATAAAACCCAGTAGTTAGCGGGAAATCACTTTATTTTTTATTTACATCTCTTATTTCCCGTGACTCTGCCACCACTGCAAGGTCGTCGGTAACATAGTGATGGCACCACGCGGCCAAGATAAGGTGGAAAACCACCCAAAAATATTTAAGGATGTCATCTCACAGAACACACACGCAAGAATCTTTGTACGGCCCTAAACTGAGAAGCGGCAGGGCCGTCATCACAACCGCCAAAACAGAAAATATTTAGCAAATTGGGCCACATTGTAAAAGGACTAACCAGGGGAACAGCAAGAGTAAAAGGAAACGATCAAACTCATGCAGGCACTGATAACGAGCCCGATGTCGTAGAGCCTGCAATATTACAAACTTACTCTCACCACGAATAACCAAATAAATGCCGTCATATGGCAGCGCTCAACATCCCAATATTCACGTTTGCCGCAAAGAAAGTCAAATTGAGCATTTGAAGGCATCAGGGAAGCACGCTAGTGTGAACGTAATGGCTCTGACAAAAATTTCTGATGTTTCGCTTTGGTTATCCCAAGTGGATAGCGAAAGCTTCACTGCTCTGGCTAAACCCACCTTCAAGGCGTTGTTGAGGTGTGGCTTCACAATGACGTACAGACATCATTGCAATGATTACATTGTTTATTCATCTTTTTCGCCGCACGGAGTTTCTTAAGCCTCGCCGCTGTGCGAGGGTCCACCACTGGATGTTCGTCTTTATTCCTCACGGCCCAGAGCCGCACGTGACCTCCTGGATTTACTTTGTGGAGCGCCCTTATCGCTGCGGCGGCAGCCTCCTCGCCTTCCTCCGCCAGGTGGCGACACGGCTTTTGCGCACGTCTCCGTTTCTTCTCGCCTATCTCTCCCCTGCCGCCTATCTCTTCCCGCCATCGGGGCGCTGCTCTGTGCCGGGTGCTCCACCAGGTGGCGACACAAGTTCCCTGCACGCCTGCGTTCCCTTCTTGCCTATTTCTCAAGCGGAAGGGTTGCAAGCTGGACTAGTTGGAAAGATACATTCTTGGATAAAATCAGAGCGAATTTAAACAAAGACAAAGATAGTGAAACACAGGTTTTCTCAGCGTGCGTTTAAGAGAGCACGCATCCATCATCCCATTTTTCTTCACATTGTACGAAGTGCATCGCATGTACACCCAATTCTCCTGCCACTGACATTTTATTTAGCCACTGTGAACACGCGCTCCGCAAAATTATGGAACCATTCCACATAGCAGAGACAGGAGACAAGTGTGTCAGCCAAGCAAGCGTGTGTCCTTATCCCAAAGTGATCGCATTATTGTGTTGGCCTTGACTGTCGCCGGCGACTATCTAGTTGCCTTATCAAAGTGGGTTTTGTAAACTTGTTTCGCTCGTGCGCAGTGTTTTTTAGCGGTTTTTGTTGTGTTTTTATTCACACTCCCTGATATAAAACTTCATAATTTTAGACCAGCGGCTGTCCTCGTGTTCCACTTCCTTTGTCTTTGTTTATGTTCGCGCTGGTTTCATCAAAGAATCAGCCTATCTCTCCCCTACCGCCTGTCTCTCAACGCCATCTGGCCGCTGCTCCATGCCGGGCGCTTGCGGATTGGGGTGTGGTTTGACCTCTAGCTTGGAAGGTCGAAATTGGTCACCCCGCGAAGAGTGCCCGAGGTAGCGTAGTGTAGCTTTCGCTACAAAAAGTCTGGACGCGCAATCGTATGAAAGATAAGCACTCCGCCCCCCTCCCTCTGGGAACTAATGTGGTGACGCCACGATGGTCACGTCCCCGATACAGCGACTCCCAAGATTTTTTGTTTCCCATCCGAAATCATTGGATCCAAACCTACACGAAGACAGGGGAGTAGTCGGTATCAAAATAATTATATTACAGAACCAAATTGATGAAAGCCCAGTATAGACAGACGCTGAAATGTACGATATTGAGGCAAGGATCGTTGCAGTAGACTACGCTGGATATCTTTGTAACTGCATAACACAGGAACGGACGAAGCGGAAGTTGGAGCCACCCTCTTGAAAATCCAATTAGCGCAACTATGAAATACAAGCACAAACATCATTAGATACTCATTGTATTCTGAATCACTACCTAAATGCTTCGGAAGGATTTTCAAATTCACAATGATGGAAGTTCAAATTCCATGGACACCCAGACGCGAGGGTTTGGAAGGGATCGAGGCCGCTGACAACAAAGCAAGCGAGCTCACGTACCGTGCTCCACGCGACCACGGAGCAACAATGTCACGCGAGGACGACTGCCATACTCCCCTGTACGAAAAATATGACACGCTCGTTCGCGTACCACAAGGGGCTGTCGAGCTTGAAGAATTACAAACTCTTTCCAGGATGCAAACCAATTCAATAAAATCACCAATACAGATGTGCAGGGATGCCTGGTAGGAAGCTCTTGACCCTAACTTGACCCTAACGATATTGTACAGATTGACCACCGTGTAAAATTCATCATCTATGCAGATGATACGACCTTGCTCATTTCAAATGACAACTGCGACAAGTTAATCAACCAAGGAAATGAAATTTTAGGTAAATTAACGGAATGGGCTTCTTGTAATGGCTTGGTTATCAATACAGAAAAAACGAAAGCCGTAATATTCCGTGCAAAAGGCAAGCAAGCTAGCGCCAGCCAGAATCTATACATGAACGGTTCTCCAATTGAAATCGTAAAGAGCTTTAAAACATTAGGCGTGATATTTTCTGACACTTTACTTTGGGATATGCAATGCGATCACGTTATACACAAATTATCGCGAGTCGTGGGTTTGCTGTACCGTAATCGTGATGTACTTCCAGTTCGAATCAGGCTTATTATATACCATTCCCTATTTCTTTCTCATGTACAGTACTGTTTTTTAGTGTGGGGCATGACAACGCAAACAAATATAGCAAGGTTGACTAGGATGCAAAATAAAATAATTAGGATAATTGCTAACGTTCCATCGGATCATGAAGTAGACACGCTGTTGAACAATTTTCGTTTAGTTGGTATAGAAAATCTCTACAGCTACCGTTTGTGCAGAGCCTTGAACATGGAAAAAAAGCGGAATTCCAGCCACCTATTCAGTCTGGGTAATTTAGTCATAAACAAACATGTCCATGAAACACGTCGTGCAGAGTATTGGAAGGTGGGTTTAAATAGAACTAATTATGGAGATCAAATGTTACGAACTGTAATTCCGAAGAATTTGAACAACTTCCATGAAAAAGGTATAGATTTTTACAAGCTTACTGCTAAGGAGATCTGTGAATTGTTCTTGTAAATTTTATGGTTGTAATTTTCTATATTGTGTGTGGAATTCAGAGTTTTTTTCGATTTTTTCTTGTTTGTGTACTGTTGTCGCTTACTTTATTGTATGCAACTGTATTGTATCGTTCGAAATGCCTTCGAGTGTGTGGAATTCAGAGTTTGCTTCGATTTTTTTCTTGTTTGTGTACTGTTGTCGCTTACTTTACTGTATGCAACTGTATTGTATCGTTCGAAATGATCATGTGCGCTAATAGGCATAATTATTTTACTGTTGTAATTCAATGCGCATTGTCAGGTTATTTCTTTTGTGTTATTGCTTGGAGGGGTTTCCGGCCGGGTATCTTGTAGCATTTATAACCCCTTCACCGAGTGTTACCCGTGAAACATGTGTTGCTGTATGCTGTGTTGCTGTATGCTGTCCTTGAAAACCGGGGGCGGGAGCTGGTCAAGCTGCCAAGAGCAGCTTTTTCTTTCGCCCCCTCATGTACTACTTGGAACATGAAATAAAGATTATTATTATTATTATTATTAACTGAAAACTACTAAATTTGAAAAACAAGCCTCTTCCACAAAACATAGCCCTGTCCGAGGAAATATGCTCGCGGGATAACAACCCAAACATTACATATTCCACTTCACTAGAGAAATGGAAGGCAGCTTTAGCCAGCGCATCTTCTCAAGATCAGTGTGAGGTGTTTGAGAGGGCAGGGAACGACCTGTTGCATCTGGGGTTCTGGACTTCGCGCCTCCTTCTTCCCAATCACCCTCCATTTCTCAGTGACCGAAGATATCCTCTTTCTATCTCTCTTTAAGCAATACCCAAAACTTTCCGAACGGTCACGACCTGACGGAATGAGCACTATGGACTTCTGATAGTGTCGCCTTTTTGCTGAAACTGGCTAACACCAACCAGCCGATACCTCTCACGCCCACATCTTACGCACACAAGCTTAGATTGCGTCTGCCTTTCCTGTGCCGTGGAGATGTAAAACCGTTGAGGCTAGCCTCGCACTTCTGGCGGACCTTCAGTGCTCGGAAGGCAGCAATCTTAAACGCATCAAACCGCCGCGGTGGCTTATTGGCGAAGGCGTTGTGCTGCTGAGCACGAGGATAGGGGTGCGAATTTCGTCCGTGGCGGCCGCTTTTCTGATGGAAGCAAAAAGTTGAGATTTCTGCGCACGCTAATCATCTCCAAGTGGTCGAAATTGATCCGGAGCCTTCCACTGCGGCCCGTCTCATCGCTGCCGTTGAGTCGGCACGTTAAACCCTACGATCAATCAATTATATCGTGCCAGCGCATAAATATACATTAAAAACAAAAATTGGGAATAAATACGGTATTTTACGTTATGTCAGTGGCCAAAGTATCGGTTCTTATTATCTTTTTGGTGAAGTGTTGGTTTAAAAATGGACAGGGCACGACCAGTGACTGGAATGATTACCCGTCGAGAGTGTGGCGGTTATCGCTTAGCTACAGCCTTTCTGCAGCAGGCACTTTGTTGGTCTCAGCGGCCCGTCGTGATCGCACCGGATCATCAGAAACGGTCAGCTAAAACTCTGATTTCACGATTGCTAGGACAGCCCCGACAAAAAATAATTGTTTGGGGCGAATCTAAGTATACTTCCCTTCTTTAGTTTACAAGCTGTGTGGCCGTCAACCAATTCCGCCACTGATGTCTTGAGATGTTCGCTACTTAACGACGGTGCAAGAATATGGTTACGCGGTGCTTCTTACGATGACGACGAAGCTCTCTGTGGGCGCGCAGCCGGTAGGTATGTCAAGGCAGCCATTTAAATATTTCTATAAGCACATCGTTTGCATATCTCATAGTTTATGTCCCCTGTCCTGCCGCCCCGCAACGATGCTGAGTATTAGCTGACCATTTTTAACCTACGCTTCGTTACCGATGGCCCGCTCTGCACAATCGGAGCGTCAGAAGCAGAAAGGTTTCAGTGAGTCACGTGATTGGTCGTGCCCTGTGCGAACGTAAACCAAAATTCATCCAAAACGAAATATGCGAATTTACATTTTTGTCGTTAAAAAAATCGTGCCAATCCACCCCGTGAATGTTGTTGGAAAGCAAAGCTGTAAAGGGCACCCATAACGATTACCCATGCGACGTCACTTAAATTCACTCACATGTCTTTACAAATAGTAATACCTGAGAGAAGTGAAATGCACTTAACCACACCATTTATTACTTCAAAGAAATATTTTTGGTAAGGTTAAATCAATACATGATGCATGAACGGTGTTTGGTTGAGTTCTATTGGTGTAGCACAAGAGTGGAAACTTTTTTTATAAAATTAAAGTAAGCTTCAACCCGGTGTTAGACGATCGTACTTCTCCGTCTCTGCGCCGCGGACGGAGGCGACGAGATTTGCGGCAGAGAAGAGGGAGGAGGTGGAAGAAATACTTCTGTTCAGATTTCTGAACGGCACAGAGTGCAGCCTGGGGAGTGATTCCTTCTTCTGTGGGGCCCATACTCATTCCGCGCAGACTGTGTTCTGTCCACCCGCTGAAGCTGGGTAGGTAGAGAGGGCCTGGACAGCAGCATCTCCCATTGCTCTTGTTGGGTAGTTGACGGAAAGAGAGGAGGGTGCTCAGGGCTAAAGCCGCACACTCCGATCACGGGGCGAAGTGTTCCTACTTCTGAGCAAAATTGACATTCAGCGTCGTAGCGATTGGGATACACTAAGTGAAGACGCGTAGACTGTGGGAAGGAGCCCGGATTGTATGAGCCGTAGGGTAGTTTGTTGTTCCCTGGAAAGGTCAGGGTAAGGCGAAGGTACAGTCTGTCTCAGAAGGCCATAATGCTGGGTTATCTCCCTGAACCTGACGAGCGGGTGACTGTCTGTCCACGTGCAGCTCCATAGCACGGGAGGTAGAAGCGCAGTCTTGCAGGGTGGGTATATTTGTTGCCCTCCATTGAAGCGTGGGGGGTGTCCAGATGAGCTGTATGGAACCGTTTGGGGAGTGGTATTTTAGCACGTGCAGTGCAGGTCAGGACACCCAACTCGACTGGTAATTCCAGTAGGCTTGCTTTGATTTGGTGACTACCCTCCGAACCCCTGGTTGAGTGAGAGCCAAGGTGATGGCTGCCTCTTCTGCTGCCGTCATTTCTTGGGTCCTAAGCGAGGTACACGCAAGGAGGTTGGTTCTGTAGGTAGCCACGATGATGGCGTATTGCTGCCCTCGATGTTTGGAGGCGTCTGTGTAGATAACTGCATGAACCCCACCGAGGGTGGTGTTTAGCGCTTGAGCCCGTGCTTTTAGGTGACCCTCGTCATGTGAGGGGTTCATATTTCTACGCAAAGGGAACATCTTTAGTTTTGGTCGCCAAGACCCTGGTAGTACGTCAAGCCGAGTGACATTCTGGGCTGCCCAGCCAATCTGGTTTAGCATGCGGTTACCCACCGCAGTTCTGAGTCGGATCTTCTGGTTAGAAAGATGGCCTTCTATCAGCTCTTCCACCGTGTTGTGGAGCCCCGTTCTAAGCAGCCTCTATGTGGTCGCACTCATGAGAAGACCAATGGTCTGCTCGACCGCCTTTCTTATCATTATTTAGTCTTCCTTGTCGAGAAGAAGACAGGGAATTGACTTAAGTGACTCTCGAGAGGACAAAAGCTTGAATTAATCGAAAGGTACCGGATTCCTTTAGGCCTCGCTTCTTGGTGCCAACTCGCCTGATCATGTGTATGATTTGATTAATGCTGTTTTTGAGGCGCTTGGTGTTAGCCTGGAGATGTAGACCCAGGATCTTCATGCTGGGGCTTGGAGTGATGGCCTGGCCATCAAGGAGTATTCGAATGTATTCCTTTATTTGGCGGAAGTGCGGACGACAAGGAGCTGTGATTTTTTACATGAACACTGGAGGCCCCAGGCTTTAGCACATTTGGCGTACTAGAAGTGAGATGCCATGCATTGGTGTGAGCATCCTTTAATTTTTGTAACTCTTAGCACATGAGCAAAGTGCGCACAAGGCCGCTAGACGGGCATGAGTGGTCGCGTGACGCTTTCAAGTGGCATTCAGCGAGAACGCAGGGGGTAAACCCGTTGATGTGCTTGGTGAGTACACCACCTGTATTCCCCGTCTTCGCGTGGGCTCGTAGCTAAATCGGTAAGACGACGGGCTGTCGCTTTGTTAGTCTATTAGTTCCAGGTTCGATTCCCGGAGGTGCCAGTAAATTCTTTTATTGTTCACTGGGGTTTTCTGGTGACACCAACGGTCGCGAAAGAACCCTTGGGGGGTAGAGGTAAAAAGCTTTGCTTTAATAAAGATAAATACGGTGTTTATAAGGATATTTCCCTTGATATATACAATTTGATCTCTGGCACAATACAATGGACCACAGAATTTTAAAAGAAGCCATTCAACTCTCCAATAGCCCTGAAAGCGCTGTCTTTGAGGTAGCTGCAATGAAGTAGGCTCGCGCATCGGTCAACATTTTTCGCTTCCATGTACGACATCTTTGCCTATAGGGAAGCGCTTCAGCCGTTTCGTCGCTCACCTTTGAGCTTAAGAAACGGAGTTCGCAGTAGTGTGCTCCCCTCGCTGGAGGCACCCATCTTTTAATTCCGCGCGTAACCGTAAGCTCCGCGACTGTCCTCTTGGCAAGCACGGTGAGCGGAGCGGTGCCCCCTCTTATAAGGCCACTTATTCCTGAGAACGCCACGCACGTGCAATGGCGCTCCCGCTTCCTATCGGCGAGAGCGGAGCGTCAAAAACAAACAGCTAAAACTAATATGTATAGGAGCGAAACTGCAATTGTGGTGGTTGCGGACGAATGATCAGATAATGCAACAATAAAAACCAACTCGGGCTACAAAGCTCCACAGCGCGACGGCGAAGGAAATGATATCAGCCGGGCCTGCTTAGCAGAATTTTGATTGCTGTGGCCGCGCATCTTCTTATCCCGTAACCGCTGACCCTAGACTGATCTGCTTCGGCGGCTAAGGCGTGCTGCTGAGCAAGAGGACGCTGTTTCGTTTCCCTGCCACGGCCGCCGCTGTTCTAATGGAGGAGAACAGCAAAAACGCCCGTGTGCAAAACATTTTGGCACTAGTAAAGATCCCCAGGTGGCAAAAATAATTCCGAGCCCTACATTACAGCGGACCATATCGCCGGCTTTGCGTAGGCACGTGATAACCAATCAGATAAATCTGCCCCAAGCACTTTTTCCTTATCTTGTTTCCCGAAGAAGCGACGTTCCTCTTCCTTGCTTCTTGTTAAACTGTGACTAAAAGAATGATCTTTTCGCGGCATTTGTTACCGTACAGTCACCCTAGGTCGGCTGTTTCCGCGGCGTCGGTCGCTTTGTAAGTCGTAAATGGGTTTTCGCAAACGGAACTGGCTGCGACGTTTATGCGTATTAAAATGCGACAGGGGCAGTGACGACACAGAAACCTTTCTTACAAAATCACACCCGAACCACCTGATGTTAACGGAATTTTTGCTCGATCTGTAACCATCAGCGAAACAAGCCTATACATGGCTTGCACTGGCGTCAGTGTACCTGCCGTGCTGTTGAGCCACAAGCATGGTGAAGGGCTGAACTTTTATCTGATACTCTTTATTTGGAAGCGCTGAAAACGATGGAAGTGAGTCACAATAAATGGTTGGGATGACGAAGTGTGCAAGCTATGTATCCCAGCAACTGTAACCGTAGAATACGCTGCCTAAGTGCTGTTAGTTGCGTTGAGCACTGCTTTTCAACAGAGTTTTTATGAAAAGGATTACACGCTAGGGTACACAACCCCAGAGTTCAGGTTCGCACATGAAATGTTGCCGCTGAAACAGAGGTACCCCACCACCCTCCCAAGGCCAACTGCAAATTCCATCATTGCTGCGCTGTAAGCTGCAAGGCTTTGTAAGAACGTCAACCCAATCAGCACAAGCTGCAAGAGGATGACTGGCGTGGGGCTATAGCAGGAGAAAAAAATATTGTCTGCAGGGTACAGGTTGTGTTGCTAAAAGATAGTTTATTACATAAGAAACACATGAATAAGATTGAAACTTGTGCGAGTGAGTTTAAAAGCATAAAGTGAAGATGAATGGCAATAAATCTTGATGGAGAAGCAAGCTAAAGCGACAATTCGAACAGCCATGATACCAGCAGCGAGGATTTCTTGAACGTTCGAAGCCCAGTTTTGCATGGCAATACACGTTGAAGGAAGGTGAAAGGAGGTGGAACTGAAAAAAATAAACAGATGGTTACTAAAAACGCAAACTTCAACTGTCAAAACGAACATGTTTATTTAAAACCCAATACGCCCCCTGATATCGCCCTTAAGAGTGGACCAGTGGATTTCCTCGGTGTACACGGTTACAACGGCCGGTAACGACGAAAACTTTCCAGGGGATTTGGCTAGCACAAAGGCCAAAACAGAAGGAAGTAAGAGCATATGCGTCCTATTTTGTCATTTACGATACGTTCCCATCCCGCAACACAATAGCGATTGAGCAAAGCACGATCGGCAACGAGAACATTCAGGAACGCTGCACACACACCGCACACGGTTTTGTTCTCTTAATACCCGATTCAATACACTATTTACCAATTGAATCACCTGCGCGTACTTATTGCCTCGGTGCCGCTTCCAAACTCCTCCTTTTGGTGGTGCGGCCGGTGGAACTGCTACTACCAACACCAGACGTTGCACCAAGGGTTGACACGCTGCCTGCAAAAGCGAATACACTATTTAGTGTCTCCGTAGCAGTGACACCCGGGCCAAAGCACTTCCTAGACTCTAGCCAAACAAGGCCAATGGTTCAACCTTTCAACGCTGTCCAGCCTAGCTTAGCTCAACTCACCCTCCCTTGCAGTGACTTCAGGCTGACGAACCAGTGGCGCTGGCTGGTTGAACTCCGGTATGTTTGAAGCGATGGGACGATATATGTTAAATGATTCATCACTATCAGAGGACTCGTCCATCGAACGTCCTCCGAGGACCCGGCACTTGCAGCAGGTCCAGAGAGCACCCATTGCCACTTGGGTTTTTTCGGCAACCAAGCTCCTACGTTAAAAATCGAAGCGGGCCTAAAATTGCAACTGCAAGAGCTGCGCCAGAATACGTTTTGTAGATTCCTCGAGATTCTTCACTTTGAAAGCAGAGGCGAGTTAACGGCTGCACCTTCGGACGACGTTCATGGTGTGCAGATCGTTGTTCGCGTTTCTATATTTTTATATGCGGATTATAAGCGGCAGTTTGCCTGCATCAAGAAAACCGATTGCTTTATCATTTTAGCGGATACAATTGGCGCGCACATTCAGAAACTAAAGGTGATAGTGAGTGTGTAGGCAAAAAAAAAGGATAAAAAGAAATTTCGCTGTGATATGTAATATTTTGACACGAGTACAAGGAAAATAGTCCTTAGATTGCGTATCGGTAAAAACCAATTCACGTGCCGTTGTTACTGTTGGACATTATAGGATACGGCTATAAAATCACCAGCGGCGATGGACCGGAAGAATAGATGGTGGAGAGGGTCATGTCTCTATAAAAAATGTGCCGCGGTTGAACGTGATTAAACAACGCTTGTCGAGCGAATGCTCGCTTTCCGCATCTTTAGGGCGCAGTGAAAACGCACAAGTGCACCGCAATACAAAACATGCAAGACAATTAAAGTCAAACTGTTACAAATCAGACGCTGTTCGATGCTATCGACGCCACTGGACCGTGCCCATAGTGGACTTACAAGCCGCCTGCGCCTCGCATTCATTTCAGATGGTACTCTCCCTTACTCTTTCCCCAATCCTTTAAAACGAACGAGTGATCAGATGCTCTCACTGCGCGCAAGTGTACGAGCCGCTGCCTACACCCTGGCTGTGCTTACGTGGGCGCTAGAAGCCGTTTTCTGGTTTCACATGAATAGGACCAGAGCTTCCGCTCTAAAACGACGGGGCATAAGGGCTTTTTAAAGCAAAGCTTTTTACCTCTACCCCCCAAGGGTTCTTTCGCGACCGTTGGTGTCACCAGAAAACTCTAGCGAACAAATAAAAGAATTTACTGGCACCGCCGGCAATCTAACCTGGAACTAACAGATTAACAAAGCGAGATCCCGTTGTCTTACCGATTTAGCTACGAGCCCACGCGAAGACGGGAAGACAGGTGGTGTACTCACCAAGCACATCTACGGGTTTACCCCCTGCGTTCTCGCTGAATGCCGCGTGAAAGCGTCACGCGACCACTCATGCCCGTCTAGTGGCCCTGTGCGCACCTTGCTTTTGTGCTAAGAGTTACAAGAATTAAAGGAAGCTCACACCAATGCATGCATCTCACTTCTAGTACGCCAATGTGCTAAAGCCTGTGGCCTCCAGTATTCACGTAAAAAATCACAGCTCCTTGTCGTCCGCCCTCACGCCAAACCAAGGAATACATTCAAATACTCTTTGATGGCCAGGCCATCACTCCAAGCCCCAGCATCAAGATCCTGGGCCTACTACATCTCGAGGCTAACACAAAGAGTGACGTCTCCTTGCAGCGCCTCAAAAACAGCATTAATCAAATCATACACATGATCAGGCGAGTTGTCACCAAGAAGCGAGGCCTCAAGGAATCCGATACCTTTCGATGAATTGAAGCTTTTGTCCTCTCGAGAGTCACTTACGTCAACCCCCTGTCTTCTCCTCGACAAGGAAGACATAATGATTAGAAAGGCGGTCGAGCAAGCCATTGGTCTTCTCATGAGTGCGTCCACAGAGAGTCTCCTTAGCACGGGGCTCTACAACGCGGTGGAAGTGCTGATAGAGGGCCATCTTCCTATCCAGAAGCTCCGAACGATCAGAACTGCGGCGGGTTGCCGCATCCCTCCCCAGTTTGGCTGGGCAGCACAGAATGTCACTCCGCTTGATGTACTCCTGGAATTTTGTCGATCGTGGCTACCTTCAGATCCAAACTCCTTGCTTGTGCCTCAGTCAAGACTGAAGACATGACGGCAGCAGAAGAGGCAGCCATCGCCTTGGATCTCACTCAGCCAGGTGTTCGTAAGGTAGTCACCGATTCCCAACAAGCCTACCGGAATTACCAGTCGGGTTTGGTGTCCCGACCTGCCCTATGTGTGCTCAAAAACCACTCCCCAAATAGTTACATTCAGCTTATCTAGACACCCGCTCACGCTTCCATTGAGGGCAACAAATACGCCCACCCAACAAGCCTGCGCTTTTACCTCCCGTGCTATGGAGCTGCACGAGGGCCGTCACCCGCTTGTGATGTTCAGGGAGATAACCCAGCATTATCGCCTTCTGAGACAGACCGTACATTCGACTTACCCTGACCTTTCCAGAGAACAACAAACTACTCTACGGCTCATACACCGGGCTCCTTCCCACAGCCTTCGCGTCTTCACTTAATGTATCCGAATCGCTACGACGCTGAATGTAAATTTTGCTCAGAAGTAGGAACACTCCGCCCCGTAATCGGGGTGTCCGACTTCAGCCCTGAGCACCCTCCTCTCTTTCCGTCAACTACCCAACAAGAGCAATGGGAGATGCTACTGTCCAGGCCCTCTCTACCTACCCAGCTTCAGCGGGTGGACAGAACACAGGCGGTGCGGACTGCATATGGGCCCAACAGAAGAAGGAATCACTCCCCAGGGCTGCACTCTGGGCAGTTCAGAAACCTGAAAAGAAGTATTTCTTCCTCCTTCTCCTCCTTCTCTGCCGCAAATCTCGTCGCCTCCGTCTGCGGCGCAGAGATGGAGAAGTCAGATCGTCTAACACCGGGTTGGAGGTTTAATTTTATAAAAAAAAGTTTCCAATCTTGTGCTACACCAATACAACTCACCCAAACACCCAAATTTTCAGGGAACGGGGGAATTTGCCGGAAGTCTTTTCTGCTTGGCTTTTAGTTTTGGTCACGTGCTTCAGGTTGACATGCGGTTGTGTGTGGTTTCGATATTTTCACATTTCATGACGTTTACGGGCCCTAGTTCTTAAGTTTGTCTCATTTCTCTTTGATGAAAGCGTTTAATTCTTGGCCCGAATAAAAAACTGGACTAAATGGAGCGGAAATGACTACGTAAGCCTGTTTTTGTTGTTCAGCGACAATACTGCTTGTAGTACACGCCCTCTCTGATTAACTGAGAAGGCGCGAAGTAAATTGAACAGTTGGCGGGAACGATCACGTGAGAAATAGGCAAATTCGGCGTGTGTAAAAGTGACTTATTGTTACGTAACAGCTCCAAAATGGCGGCTGGTTTTGCCGCGAAATAGGGCAAAAACATTCGCCGAGTTTCGGCGCCGCGAAATGCCGGGAACTTGCAGCAGGCGCAGTTTCGCATGACGCGTGGTTTAAAGCATGTTTTCTACCAAAACAGATAATATTTTCGACTGTTTCCAAGTTAGCGATCACGGAGCGTACAAGTGACGTCCAGTATTTTGCTGTTGTGTTTGGCAACAACATAAACAAAATATGAATTATTCAGCTCGTTGTTTGGAAGAATTTGAAACTTAGTAAATCCTATGGATATTTACGAGACTGTTTACACGAGCAGTAATAATTCATATTTGAAATTTCAAAAGAAAGAAACTGCCTGGAGCACCAATACGTGGGCCTTGTTTGAGGCACTTGCGGCTTCGGCAACAACCTCTTCATCAAAGAGGCGAGTGAATGCTTAAGAGTAAAGTAGTGCAAACATTTTTGTTTTTGTATATATGACGGAATGCACACGCTCCGCAGACGTGATAGAATTCTTGCTTTTGCACTACTGTCACGACAAATGCAAGTAAAAGAACGAAACACAATGCGGGCTAATTGTTGGAGGCCGAGAATGCCGCTAACAAACTGAACGAGCCACACTTGCAAAATGGAAACGTGAATCCGCTGCCATTCCGGCCTACTTTGGTATTGTTTTAAGTACACATTTGTATACAGTGGCGCGCAGGGTTGCGAATAAGGACAAGCCAAAAGAACCTAGCCAGAAGGAATGCCTAAAAAAGAGAAGGAAGTGTGGGTAAGCTTTTTCGGCATCACGATTTTGCCGACGCACACTAGCTAACCGTTTGTAATGGCTTTCTTTATTCCTGTGTTTTTTTGTTATTTTGTTGCATTTCTATGTGCTTTCCTGATTGGCCAGACACCACAGCAATGTACACATTTTTTTAGGGTTGTTGTGTCTGGTCGTTGAAGCGGTTTTTTCTGTGGTGCTACGAAGTATAAGAACAGAGGTTACACCGTTCTTACGTATCAATGTCCAGGAACAAGGTAACAATAACTTTATGGGGTGAACGTTTCCAACAATGATTCATAGTTGGTCTCTAAAAAACCAAACGACGCAAACTTGTCCTTCAAGTTGGGATCCAATAAAGTTCATTCAAGAAACAGTCCAAAAAAGCAGACACTTGACACCATTGTAACTCAACCAAATGAAAAGTAAAAACTGCATGCTTTACGCTTTTTTACTTGATGTATGGTGTACTAACAAATAAAGCTAACAAATAAGGCAGAGTAGACGGGGGAGAATTTCCGGATGAGAACGGGAGGATGGGGAAATAAACAAAATATTTTTATTTTACAGAAAAACCTAATTACTGGATGGCAAACAGCGCGGGTGGGTTATGGAGGCAATGCCACAGTGCTTATAGGAGGGATGGTTAAAGAAGGTTGATTTGGCGAGAATAATGCTGGTTTGAGCAGATGATTATTTAATTAGAGTTCGTGGTTTCGGCATTGATTCCAGTATATGTGGCTGGATAGCCTAAAATATCTTGGTAGGTTTCCCTCTGAAGAAAAAGTATAATTTCAAACAGACAAGCTTTTATTTTTAGTCGTTTATATTCTGGTAACAGCAACTACAGTTGCAAGATCGCCTAAAGCAGAAGAAAAAAGGAGTTCCGCAGATAGGAAAGCTAACTTCTATACCTTCTATACAGCTGAGAGGAAAGCCAGCTTCACCTCATCCACGATTTTCTTTTCGCATCATTTCTAAAACTTACAAAATCGAATTTGTTTTTGCTATACTGTTTAAAGCATCGAAAGCGGGGTGGTTTCTTTGCAGCTAAAAGCTGCCGTGAGTGACGAACGTAAGGTATTACGACTGTTCCAGTGCTATATATCGCGTTCACTCTTCAAATATAAAAATGCCTTGTATGAACGTAACCATTTTAAGTGAATGCCATTCAGCTTTTGTCCGCTTGCCTTCACTGCGTTATTTCAATTAAAGCAATAAATGAATTTATGATGGGTAATTTAAAAAAACTTGTTGGGGGGCTAGTAGGTTCATGGTACTTAAAAATATGTTGAGCGCAAAAAACCAAAGACAGTTCACAAGAAAGAGACGGGACAAGGGCTAACTTTCAACTGAACTTGTGAACTAAACTGAACTGATCTTGTGGGCGCTAACTTTCAACTGAACTGGTTATATTTTTACTGTGGCGCATGCTGTGCCTGCTCCAGTTGTTTCTATATTTCCCGGCTCCGGCGGTGAATAAAGTTCAGTTGGAAGTTAGCGCTTGCCTGGTCTCCATTCTTGTGAACTGTCTTTGGTTTTTTGCGGTAAACATATTTTTAAGAATTAGTGATTCTTTATACATTATAAATACTTAATCGTCAATGGCGCTTTTGTCTTTAATGTTACATTATCGTTCATTCATTTCTGCACAATTTTTGAGTATGGCAGCTGACTAGTTTCGACTATATGCTTGTGGTTTTACTGAAATAAGAGATATATTCAGATAGAATTGAATAGGGAGTTTGGCGCTTTTAAAAGTAATTGGTAGCACATTTACCTAGGTCACAACAAATTTTCCCAGTTGATCGAGGCAAACAAACCGCACGTTGGATTCTTTAAATGTGACACGGCCAGATAACCCCACGCTGCAAGTTTTACCGCTGCTGGGATTTGAAGCATACAAATGTTACACCTTAGGAAGAACTTCTAATTTCGTCAAAACCACCAATGCTGGAACTTGAAATCAAAATATTTGTCGAAAAAACGGCGGTTGACCGCTGTGGTGTGACGATTGCAGTTTCACAGTACAGAAGTGAAGGAAAATATTTGGCTGCATTATTCCGGGCAGTCATAACTGAACTTAAGTTTTCACCGTCATAACCTCGCCGCCTATTTGAAGAAGGCAGGAATACCTCAAATCTCCGAAATAGTTATTACAGAGTTAGTGTTTGCTCATTTTTGCTAGTTTTCAAACAACTTTCCCCGACCAACATCTAATCCTTCCGTCATCCAAGCCTGGGATATGAGTAACAAATAGGCTGGCAGTACTTCTTTTTTGATTTATGAATGCGCAGGTATTGTTCTCCTCTGTTAGAGCAGACATCCAGGTCACAGGATAAGTGTGCAAAAATTGCCAAGTATCTCTCATTGATAGATGCTCTTATCAGAAAGATGAACACATAACCGTCAAATATAAGTATGCTTCATGCGTCCGCCCGTTCGTAAAGAAGAACGTGGGCACACACTAATCCTGAATCCTTGGCTGCCCTATTAAAAGGGCTTCAACAGCGCACTAAAAGAGATAGGTGTATGAGCGAAGTATCGAAAAAACGATTCAAGTGTGACCATACACTGTGCTTCCCACGGTGAAGAAAATCGTGCAAGCGTAGACCCAAGCCTCGCTTGGATCTTTCGGCGTCGTTTTCTTCAATGTTGAAAATACACAATAAAATATGTGCCCGCCCTATGTAGTAAACAAAATCCGACGAAAAGGGTGCGGCGCTTGTAAAACTGCTACCGTTCGTAACAGTGAAAGAAAAATGTGATAAAAATATATGCATTAAAAGAATGAATTGGAAGAAGCAACTAAGTGCCTTTTAAAATGTATCTCCCGCCCATTGTTCTACTAATAAAACGTTACTTCTGGCCCCGCTGCCTAAATTAAACAACCGCATGCTGCAATGTTTCCGCCCTAACTGCTGTGATATTGAGTTCGTTCAGATAAGTTACAATATATGTGATGAGCTTTAGGAGTGCCGTTCTGTCCGTTGAAAAAACGTATGAAGATAATGTAAATGTAGACCAGGAAATAGCAGCCCATTAGGCTTTCACGTTGCTTATACACAATCACCCATAAACCGAGGCGCAAGAGAAAGGTTTCCACTTTTGTCATGTGTACATTCTTGCCATAACAATGGTGACAGTTTTGTTGTGTAATATAACTTATTTTCAGGTTATCTCACTATTACTGGATCAGAGCACATCACCAAAAAAGGACTGCCATCTTCCGCTCCTAACCAATATATGCATTGAAAGAGAAGAAGAAATATATTGCTGGCAGTGCAATGTGAAAAGTTCAGATCTCATTAGCAGGTGTTGCTCAAAAAGAAGAGAAGGTGGCCTTTGCAGCAGGTAATATCAACACTTAAAGGACTGTAGTGTCAGGATACCCTTACCTTATTAAGCTGGCGATGTCCTCGTAAACATGTTTTATGATACCTGCGCCTGAAGACGGAAGCCAGTTGCGACTGTAAAATCACCAGCGAGGAAAAAAGACGTGCTGTGCTCTTGTGGCCAAGACTTTCGTAACTTCTCGTTTCTAAAATCCCAAAAACGCCTGAATGGGGTCTTCGAAAAGGAGCGCGCTCCAAAACCACTGCGGGGTGCCGCATCCACTGCGGGTGTCTTGTTTACCAATCTGCTGAGAGAACAGCACTAAAGATCTTAGACCCTGTCTACCATCTTGGCCTTCGTCTGGCTACAGGCGCTTTCAGAACAAGCCCTGTTTATGCCTGTATGTAGAAGCCAATCACTGGTCTCTTAAAACACAACGGAAGTACACTGGTTTGAATTATGCTCTAAAAGTGACATCCTTGACCCGACACCCGAACAGCACGCTAGGTAACCAGGCAATCAAGGGTTTTGAAAAGCGACCTGCCATGGCAGAGCCATTTCTTCTGTCGGTGAAGGCACTGGCCACAGGCGTGGGAATATCCTTCACTGACGCTCAGAAAACCACCTTTGTCCCTCTGTGGTATCTCTGCCGTATCTCTTGTGATCTTTATTTTATAAAGATTGACAAAAGAACCGCTCCAAAGGAAATAATTATGCAGCACTTTTTGCTGTTGCAGAATAAGTACACAGCATCTGAGTTCTACACAGAGGCTTCCAAGTCAGCTAGTGCAGCATTATGTGCTGCACATGGTCCAAACTTTTCCACGTCAAAGACTATGTCGAAAGCCACACCTATATTCACTGCTGAAACACACGGCCTTGTATTGGCTGTAGAATATATTATTGAGAACAATATCCAAACGTCAGTGATATTCACTGATTATCAATGTGCAGTGCAGGATTTAGCGTCAGGAAAGTTACAAAAAAATCAAGTCTTTAATCAATTGCTAAAACTACTGTGGTCAGCCCACAAACAAAAACTTGAAATCACAGTCTGTTGGGTCCCAGGTCACTGTGGCATAGCCGGAAATGAGCAAGCAGACAGGAATGCTGTAACTGCAGTTCTTCGGAGTGACCTAGATATTCAAAGCGTCCCGTACGAGGATAGTAAAGCGTACGTACGTAAGAGGCTGCGCGACCAATGGCAGGAAGATTGGAATAGGCAAACAGGTAACAAATTTCACATGGTAAAACCCAAGTTAGGTAGATCGATCCCTCATAAGCCGGACAGGATTACAGAGGAAGGTTACTCTCTGTAGGCTGCGCATAGGCCATACCGACGCTACACATGTGTGCCTATTGAAAGGAACAGAACAGCCACACTGCTCAAGGTGTGGAGGGTAACTATCAGTCATTCACGTACTGGTAGAATGCAAACTTCTTAAACCGCAAAGAAAGCTTCATTTCCCCGAATTGTACACACGCATGATTCCTCAACACCCAGTGCTGTTTTTATCAGACGAGCCACTTTTCTCGGTTAATCATGCTTTGAAGTACCTCTCAGATGTAGATTTTTCAAGGTATGTTTCATATCACCCGTGAGCCGAGCCACCATCGCACGCTAGAACACTGTACCGCCTTTCACTGCTACTGCAAAGACGGTGGCAAGGGGTGAACGTAAAAATTCCTGAAATAACGAGAGAGAGAGAGAGAGAATAAACTTTATTTATCCAGAAACTGCTTGAGAGAGGCGTCCTGATTCCAGGATGCCTTGATAGCGACAATTGTTTTACTTGGCTCTCTACACCAATTCATTTTTAAAATAAATTTTGAGATACCTTTTATTATATATTCTGTACTTTATATTCCAACTTGAATAATCCTAACCATAGTACTGGCGCTCTTTGGCCTTCATGCCCTTGCACCAAAAAAACCCAACATCTTCATCATCAATACGAGTGGGGAAATGTTTTCACCTGGCTATCGTCGAGTAAGCTGTCAATCACCACCGTCCTTCCCTGCTGCGGTGCGATCCTGTTGGCGAGATGTTTCGCATTTCGTTGACGGAGTTTTGGCACAAGTTTCGGATTTTTCGCATTTTGGTTTCTAGAACTATGCTTGGTTTTCTCCAAGACACCAAAGAATTCGAAGTCCTCAAAAAACAACTGATTTCCCACGACCCTCAAGCCTTTAGATTTGTGTAGCTTGTTGGTTTATTCCGTTTAGAGAGAGAGAGAGAGAGAAACATCTTTATTTGCCCTTCTATAAAGGCTTCTGCGTTGCTGGGGGAAGGAGCTGCTGTTACCAGTCGCCCCCAAGAACTGCCTCAATGTGTTGGAGGAGGGCCTCCCAGTGCTCTTCTTCTGTCAGTCGTAATGAGGAGGTGGTCAATTGTCGGACTGAGGGCGCGTACCGGCCGGCGCTTTTCGTCCGCTTGCGGAGAGCGAGTTTGAGTTGTTTTTGGGGATCCTCTGGGGGGTCAAGCCACTCCGCCCAAGTGCCAGGAGTAGGGGAAAGGGAGTCTGTGTATATGTTTCTTGTCTGTATAATCTCTAAGCAGTCCCACATGTAGTGCTGGTTGTTAGGGTACCCGTGACCGCAGCGTGGGCAGCTAGGGTGGCCAGGTTTATTTTCTATGTAGTGCATGATATGTGGGGTGCGTAGGACACCTGCTTGAGCTCGGCGGATGCAACTTGTCTTCGATCGCGGCCAAGAGATGGGAGGAACGCAGTGTGTGTCTTGATCGGTGCGAAGGTCTACCAACTTTTGGTGCCTGGCTTGTCTTTCTTCGACGCGGCTGGTGTGGCGGTCGTATTCCTCCGGCAGCGCAATTGGAGGCTCAGACTCGCGGAAGAGAGTTTCGCGCGCGAGTTGGTGAGCCGCCACATTTCCTGGTATCCCTTGATGACCTGGGATCCAGCGGAGTTCAACCGAAAGCTCTGGTTGGGAGGTTAGATGCACTTCGAGAATGTTGCGAATGTGCGTGGCTATTTTATTGCGGCAGAAGAGGCGGATCGCATCCTGGCTGTCAGTCAGTATAAGCAGTTTCCGTCGGCCGGTGAAGTTCGTGATGGCATCTGCTATGGCTAACGCTTCGGCATGACCGGGATCACTAATTCCTAGGAAGCGACGAGTACTTTGTCCGTTCCCGTAGTACGCGGCGGTAGCAACTATACCATCGTCTGATACGGCGGCGTCGGTGTAGACCGGAGTGTAACCCTGGTCTATCTTCTGCGCCACTAAATGACGGGTGGCACGCGCTCTGTGGGCTCTGCGCTCGTGGTCGTTTCCCACACTCATGTGGCGGGGGATAGGATGTACAGTCAGCCTTGGCAGGTGTTCCCAAGGAGGGCGTTCTGTAATGTAGCCTTCTGGTTCCTCGATTTGTGCCCCTAGGGAACGGAGTATAGCTCGTCCCTGTCTAGAGGCGCGCAGCCGAGACTCTTGCGCTTCTTTGTGGATGTCTATGCGGTGTGATATTGGAGTGTGAACTCCCATTCGTCGAATATCATGTAGTGGGGTGTAATTCGGGAGTCCCAAGGCAACACGAATAGGTTTGCGCAGTTGCGTTTCTAATTTTTCTATCTGAGTGCGTGTTAGCCGCATGTAAGGGGCTGCGTACATGATGCGCGGAATGATGAACGCCTCGAAAATTCGTAGTAGTTCATGTTCTTTTACCCCATGTCGCTTCCTTGAAATCCGTTTCATCATGTGCGTGATCTGATTGATCTGTGTCGTGATTTTTTTAACCCAAGTGTCCGCTTTGCCTTGTTGGTGAAGCCAAAAGCCGAGCACTCGAATTTCTTCTTTCCTTGCTATGTTTGTGCCGTCTAGTGTTAATTTGATTAAATTGCGGTTATGGTCAGAGCGGCCGGCTGGACCATCCTCCACGACGATGTATTCGGTCTTAGAGGGGGAGCAGCTGAGACCAACGTCTTTCATGTATGCGGTGACGACATCAATTGCTTGCTGTAGTTGGTGCTCCTGGTGCCCGGGGGAACCCTGACAGCACCACAAAGTCAGATCATCAGCATATATGTTGAAGTGAACGTCGGTGATAAGGTCTAGTTTGGCGGGCAGGTCTTTGAGGACTATGTTAAAAAGAGTTGGGGAAAGAATAGAGCCTTGCGGCACTCCTTTACTTGGTTTGAAAGGGCCTACCAAGCGGCCGTCTACAAGGACCTCCGTTGTTCTGTCGCTTAAAAAGTTCCGTATGTAATTATATAATCGCTCACCGCATTGTATACTTTGGAGCTTTTCTAAGATGGCTTTATGACTTGCGTTGTCGAATGCCTTGTAGATATCGAGCGCTACAATTGTCCTTAGTTGTGCACTGCTGGGGGAGTCGTAAATATCGTGCTTGAGGCGGAGCATGCAGTCTTGAGTCGACACGTGCCGCCTAAATCCTGTCATGTCTTGGTGCAGCACTGCCTTGATGTTTATCATCCACGTAAGGCGCTCTAGAATCATCATCTCCGCGAGTTTGCTACAGCATGACGTTAGTGATATTGGGCGGAGATGCTCAAGGCGATTGGGTGGTTTCCCGGGTTTTGGTATGGGTGTCATTATTGTCTCTTTCCATTCTTTGGGAAGAACGCCGGATATCCACGCTTCGTTTATGTACCGAAGTAGTTCATTCATAGCGTTTTCTGGCAAATTTTTGATAAGTTTGTATGTGATTCGGTCCTTTCCCGGTGCCGTGTTTTTCTTTATATTACTTAAACAGTTGTCCAATTCTTGCCTGGAGAATGGTGCGTTGATACCTTCCTCCAATGATTCCCCAGGACCAGGAATGTAATCGGCTAGAGTTTCTGGCTTGTAGCTGTCGGGGTGTATCGTTCGGTGGAACTCCTTAGCGAAGTCTTCGTCGGAAAGACCCATGGCCATCTGGATCTTCTTCGTTGTGTGCCTAGGCCTGGCTTGTCCCAGCAAGCTACGCAGGATTTGCCACGCTTGCTTCGTGTCTAGTGATCTGTTGATTTTAGTGTGGCAGAAATCCATCCACTGTTTCGAGGCCAGTTCATTTGCGTAGCGCACCATATCCTCTGTAATGTTTTGCACGATCTTTTTTAGTTGTTTGTCTCTTTTATTCCTGCTCCACTTCTTCTTTAGTTTCTTTTGCTTTGCGAGAAGGTTTAACAAGTGCCGGTCTGGAACGGCCTCCTTGAATTCAGCAGGGCAAGTCGTAGTGTGCTTTTCTTGAGCCTCTAGGACCAGTTGGGTCCAGTCGCACAAGGGAATGTTCACTGTCTGTGCGTTTCCTATGGCCTCTCGGAATTTATCCCAGTCAGTGTGTTTTATTTTGGCCGTATTCCTCTTTGCTGTCGTTCCCAGGTCTAAATCCGCAAGAAGTACGCAATGATCGCTGCCTAAAGTTTCTAAAGTGTTGCTCCATGAGATTTCTCCTTGTCCCTTGTGCCAGGTAAGATCGGGATTAGAGTCTCTCTGTACACTGTTCCCGTACCGGGTGGGCAGCATTAGGTCATTTGTAAGAGTCATTTGGTGCTGTTCCATGGCATGTTCCAAGAGTCGCCCGGATTTTGATGTTGAGGTGTAGCCCCATGCTACGTGCGGGCTGTTAAAATCTCCTGCAATGACTACGTCTTTGTCTCTATGCTTCTGTAGCAACCCATGAAGCCAATTCTTGGGGCTGCGATGCGATCCTCCTGGGAGCCAGTATGCGTTAACTAGGATTACATGGCGATCTGAAAATCCCGGGTGTACTTCTACGGTGACATGTTCTTGTCTGTCGTTGTTGCAGTGCGTTGAGTCGTGCTGAATGGCTGCCAGTGATTTGTGTACCAGCGTGACACACATTGTGGGGGCGCTTTTTTCTTCCCGATTGCCTTTCCGCGTCTTTTGTACGATACTCTTCTGGGAGAAGGTTTCGTAACCTGAGATTCCAAATTCCCCCCTTGTTTCTTGCAGGAGTATAATCTGTGGTTTTTTCTTTAATGTATCCAGATATTTTGCCAGCAGATTCCTTTTACGCTTGAGGCCGCGACAGTTCCATTGCAGTATGGTCAGGGTTGGTCTAGGGAGGGGCTGTCGTGGTACTGCGAGATCATTCGGGTGGGAACCTCTGATTATGACAGAACTTGCTGTTGTCGTGGGCGTAGTTTCTTGCGCGCTTTGCTGTGTATCGGTGGCACAGTCCTGGTCACTCATCATTGGGTGAGTGACTGGCTTCTGGCGCAGACGATTCAACGGCTCGTCTCTTAGGAATGATACCTATACGGGCCTCGATGTCATTTATGCGTTCTTCGAAACGTTCGGAGAGCCTGGCGACTACAGTATCTATTACGCGCAGTGCAATGGTGTCTATTGTAGTCTCGATTAGGCGACGATGGGTTGCCTCTATAATTGCCTCAACTGTGCGCAACTGCTCCTCTTTTACAGCGTTCATTTCCGAGCGTAGTTCTTGGAGCATGGTGAAAACATCGCTTATGGGGGGGACGGGCGATCCGCTCGATGCATCAGTTTCCATTTGAATGGGTGGCGGTACACATTCGTCGGTTTCTTGGACTGGCTCATTCGTTAATAGGGGGTGCGAGTTTGTGTCTAGTCCTAATGCTTGCTTGTATGTTTTGGTGGCTGTTATTGGTGTGATGTGTGTGGTCCGCTTGTTTTGGTTGTTGCCCTGTAGGGGAGGGGAGTAAGGACGGAGTGGCTCGCTCACCTGAGATCCGGCACCCGCCTCTCGCAACCTCTGCGGCGCCGTTGTCACAGTGATGGTCTGGTGGGGGGTACCCGTATTTTCTTTGGATGCTCCACAAGTGTTCGTCTCTCGGCTTGTTTCAGATGAGGCACATCGGGGGGGTCTAACCGGTTGATCAACTGCAGTTCTTTGGAAGTTACCGCTGACTGCACCTCCTGGTGGCTGCTGCAGTTGGACACGTCGTGGCAGGCGAGGTTCTTGTGCGTCGGGCTTTGCGTTCCTGCGCGAAAGGCTAGGACTTCTTCGCCGTGAGTCCGGGGGATGCTTGAGCCATTTTCCCAAAAATTCATGAGTCCGGGCTGGTTTATCTTCTATTTCGCGGGCATTATTAGCGGCGATAAGGCGCTTTCGACGTGTGTTTGCCAGTCTTCTTGCATTCTCGTCCGCGGCAGTTCTCGCTTTGCAGTCGGGGTCTGTAGCAGGGTGTTCACCGTTGCAGTTGTAGCAGCGTGTCTCGCAAGAGTGGGCCACCTCCAGCCCCGGGTTGGCTGCAAAGATGCCTCCGCAGTTGGGACAGGTGACAGTAATGCCTTTTTTGGGACATACTTCGGATTTGTGTCCGATAACCATGCAATTCAGGCATAGTATGCTTCTTGGGCGATGAGGATAGCAGCGCATGGCGGTACGGTGAAATAGCACGTAGTGGGGCACCCTTAGGCCTTCAAATGTCACAAGGATGGTGTTGGACCGACCCATGGGACGGGCGAACAGAATGCGGGTTTGTTCTGATTCCAGGTGTTGCCGAAGCTCTTGTTCGGTTGTTTCAGCGGAGATTCCATGTACGACACCCTTGCAAGAGTTCTCGGGCGTGGCTGTGTAAGCCGAAAACGGATGTGGACCGTCCTCTAGAGACACTTGCTTGATGGCTAGAATTTTATCCTTGGCGGACTTGCGGTAGGTGTCGATCACCGTCAGGTTTTGTCTGGGGCGAGGTTTGAAGTAGGTGTCACGTCGTTCCGCCGAGTTCAGTCCCGCAGCATTCATGACAGCATTGGCGAGAAGTCCGCGTGGGACAGATTCTAAGTCGGTTCCGTCGGTTAACTTTGCGATGATTGTAGAGCTGGTGGCATCTTTCTCTCGTCTGTAGGAGACTGTGACCCAATCGTCGCCCATCTTCGTGAGGAGAAAGCCGGTGTTAGGACAGGTGCTCGAAGAAGGCGAAAGGGCTCGCGCCCTGGCCGCCGCTATATGGGCGCCCCGGGGTCACGTTAGGCTTAGCGCACGTAGATGAGAAAATGGGCCAAAAGGCGAGAAAAGAGACTTGCCGTCGCCGAATTTACGCTGTCCAGGGGTGCGGGAGGATGAAATCGGTGTTTGAATCCCAAAACTGGCGTCAAGGGAAGCGTTGGCACGGAAGAAACCAAACAATTTGCAGAGCGGCGTGTACATGTGGCCGTTCGAACAAGAAGAAGAAGAAGATTCCGTTTAGAAATGTCTATTGTAACAAATGACCGATTGGCACACTAGTTGTGTGCCAATTCCAGCTGCATTTTGCTCCGTTTAAGTGGACTGAATGCAAAAATATGGTCTTCGCTTACGATAGTGAACTATAATTGTATATTGCTTCAGGGTTTGTTCATGCCACGACGCCATTTGGGTCCTACACATATGTCTATCTCTGGATTGCACCGCTGCAGTGTACGCCTTAGAAGCATTAGCATTGTTGATACTTGCACGGCTTACAGCACTTAGACGAAGCAGAAACAGGCGGCACAGCCTCTGTGAGGCATGTTGTCATGAGTTACGCCGCAAGCCATGCCGACCAATCAGGAGTACATCAGGCTGACTGAAGGCTCCCTCTGCAGCGGCGGGAGTTCTATCGATCCACAAATGGCTAGCGCTTGTTTTCGTGTCGCCACTAAGCATACCTAAGCTAACGAATGTGAGAGAAAGGAAATGGGAGTTCTATTAGGTCCTTGCTGGCGGGCCAGTTGGTAGGACATCTTTTTTAAATGGTTGCGCTGGGTACTGTTCACTGAAACACACAAGCAATATACAAAAAAACGTAAGCTGTCGTGAAGACGGAGCTGGGGACGTGGATCCGTC
This sequence comes from Haemaphysalis longicornis, assembly GCF_048455015.1. Lineage (NCBI taxonomy): Eukaryota > Metazoa > Arthropoda > Arachnida > Ixodida > Ixodidae > Haemaphysalis > Haemaphysalis longicornis. Next base: position 148,050,851 of record NW_027526407.1, read on the forward strand.
ACGACAAAGTGCATCCTTTTCTATTCTTCTACAATTATTTATGGCACTCCACAAGATTTTGCCGAGGTAGGGATGCCTCAATCGGAAAAAGGCAAGCTTCTGGTGACCTAGATGCCCATTATAGGTAAGCCCGCAGCGAACCAGGTTGCTCGTCAAATATACCCTACCCGCTGAAGCGCAGCCTCTTCAAAGCAGTCTACGGTAGGCGTGACCAACTCGACATGATGGCATCCATGGATCAAGACTCGAAGGCATGCCACCCAGTGGTACACCCCTTATAAAAGATACATCCCTTGGGCTACGAGCTTCCTCGTAAATATTGTGAGCATCAATCTGTACGATGCGCTAGTACCCACTTCGAGGAGGCATAGACAACTGCGCTTGTCCTGTTGTGGCCAATTCACCATGTATTTCGTCGTCTTCTGACGACAGTTATCACCGTCATTTCGTTCCTCGTCTCTTCCTCATACCTATCCTCATCCTCATTCCTGGTGCTGGTGTGACGCCTGCCCTCGACGTAGTCCTCAAGTGTTAGAGGTGGTCGTCGATCCCGTCGTCTGTCTTTTGCAGTCGCACAGCAGCAGTTTAGTTCCGGTAGGTGCTGGCCTCAGATGGTGCTGCAGGAGAGCGGGAATAACAACTCCGGAGCATCAACTACAGTGACTTCAGAATTTACCATCACTAGCAGGTAATGTAATCTGCGAAGTGTTTGTGGCCTTCGAGCTGAGGACATCGACGACTAGCTGTATAGTTGTAATCGGGTCAGCAGCTTTAACCGGTGGGCCGACGCACCCAAGCTCTAAAACGTTTCCGTCTCCCTGCACATGATGGCTGAGACGTGCTTCCCAAATCACGAAAACACCATCACAGATTGGGCTAACTTTACTCAATAGCTACAAAAAATATTTGGCACGCCGTCCTCTCCTTCCAACGTCGCCAAATAAAGCCTTGCCTCTCCCACTCACAGCTCTAGTAAGCATTCTCCTCCTACGTTATGGACATTCTCGCTCTCTATCACGGTGTGGAAGCAACCATGCCAGAAACTGACAAAGTGCGTCAGATATTGCAAGGTACCGCTCCATTTGCCTTTAATGTTCTGGCTGTTGAACATTCTAAAAGCGTTAGCGACGGACGCAAGACTTGACAACGGCTAGACAAACTACCGTCCATTCGCCTGCGGCCGGAGGTTTGGGCCGCTTATTATTACGCGGAATCGGACCTGCGCAGTTCTACCCCCGCGATCATTTGCGAAGAACTGCAGAAACAAGACCCGCCTTGCGCAACGCGTGACAAATGTCACACTAACGGCCCCTGAGCTTCGAGATATTGTCACATAGCCAACGACAACTCAGCTGTTTTGAAGAAAAAACAAGTTTATTGGAGCGAACTTGTGCTCCCGTAGCAACTCAAAGAATACACAGGCGGCGAAACAGTAGCCAATAAAGTAACGCGCGTAGACTGGTGTAGGCGGTTCGAATGCCGCGGCATCTGCTCACCGGGAATTTATCACTCGGCGCGAGGGTTTGAGGAATAGTCGAATTGTACCCAGCACACTCTCATTTAACGAAGATTATTCTGGGCTGTTCACGTTTGTTCGGAACGCTCTCCCTATCACAACAGATAACACATGCGGCATAGAAAGATAGAACGAAACACGCGCTTCCATTGGCACACCCAACACCGATAACACAGACCGGCGCTGCCGGGCGTCTAAAGCAAAACACAAATAAACAAACCCAACGCAAGGTTCACGTCAATATTTTCAAACAGGAGCTAAAATCTATGACGGGTTATTCACCCGCACGCTGTCTTCTTGCCACCGTCTGCACGCAGTCCTCTTCACCCATGTCCCCTGGCCACCGTCTACGCGCCGTCTTACTCTGCGATTGCACCCTAACCACCCTTGCAAGTTGAGCCACCCTCGCTGCAAGCCCATGTGACAGCCATTGCCGCAGCGCCTTCTTTCCCGAGTTATTACACGTCCATGCGACCGCGCCGTCAAAGCTTTCCTGGAGATATACCAGTGGGCTACTATTGTGGGATCACGGGGCCCATTTATCGATTGTATCGCCGGCATCAGTAAGACGGGCGAAAGGGTACGCCCCATTTGATCGTGACCACTCCCGTTTTCCTTACTGTTATCGACGCGCCGAACATATTTCTCCTCCGCGCCGCCCTTTGTCGAGTCCAGGGCCACTGGATCCCCCTATGCCTCGCAGTCATCGTCCTGTACGCTGCCCGTACCGTCGGTACCTGCCGCACCTCCATCCTTCCACCCAGGTTACCATCACACGCCCGGTAATCTAGCTCCTGCAGTTTTTGGAGGGAACACTGCTCCTGTGGGAAAATCGACAACTGCTCCCGGCAGACCCCCAAACACTGTAGGAGCCGATGCAGAACGTGTTATTGTTGATTCACTTGTAAACACAGGAGCCAGTTTGCCAGTGGTTGATGAAACTTCATGATTGAAACTGAGCAAAGTGAAAACACCGTAAACTGGTCTCTCTGTATGTCACGCGAATCAAGGTGCCCTCGAGCCTAGCGGGTGTTGTACAGGGCGTGGTTTCATTTCATCGATGGAATTCGGCGCCACATACAGTGCACGGTACTCCCGCATTGCGCCCATCAGCTGATTTGGAAGAGAATCCCTCTCGTCGCCATCTGGTATTGTCTCCGGTCACTGCCCAGACATGGAACAGACGGGAATGAATGATTCAACTGTTGCTGATGCGCCGCAGCAGCGCCTAATAGCCAGCGCGGATTACATCCTTGATCTTGACTACGAGGACGTCATCTCGGTAAGTTCCAATCACTTTTGCGATGGGGACGTTCTCGTCACTCCCGCTCCACGCTTCGTCCTAAAGGTCTGGTGATCGCTCTGAGTCACGTCCGCTTCTTATAAGGAACTGCTGCTCTTATCGTAGCTAACACGAGTGGTGAGCCAATGATCTACCTCGGCGCACAAGAATTGCTAATGTTGCTTATTCGGCAGCCGGCTGTATTTTCCCTCTGTGTACGGTCTCAACACCAACTCATTACAATTGCGACTCTCCTGACTCTGCTCTAACCGCCACAATGATATATGACCTTTCCCCGGATGAACATGAGTCGTTACGGGAGCTTCTGAACAAGTATAAATCTTTATTCGACTCTAATGGTACTATCCCAGGTCAGACATCGGAGGCAGCGCATTGTGTTAAAACCGACGGGTCTCTCATTATCCACCACCGTCCTTACAGCATTTATTCATCAGAAAGGAAAGATATCAGTGATAAGGTCCCCGAAACGCTTCAGCGGAGCATAATACGGCCAGCAACTGGCCCGTGGTCTTCTCCGGTTGTTCTGGTGCAGAAGGACAGATCGGTGCGATTGTGCTTCCATTATTGCGCAGAGAACAAATTTACCCTTAAGGACGTTTACCCGATGCCACGGTTTGATGACGCCCAATATTGCTTACAAGGCGCCGAACACTTCTCCAGTGCTGATCTGCGCTCAGGGTACTGGGAGATTCCCGTGCATGAGGACGATAAAGAGAAGACGGCGTTCGCCACCCACAAAGGGTTCTGTGCATTTAACACCTTGCAGCTTGGGCTTTGCAACGTCCCTGAAAATTTTGAACCCTTGATCGACACTGTCCTCGACGGTTTCAAGTGAACAACATGCTTTTGTTATCTCGGCGGCATCTTCATCTTTTCCTAAAGATTCCCTGAGCACCTAAAGCGACTGCATGAAGGTCTCACCTGTGTTTCCAATGCGCGCTTTAGCTAAGCACTAAGATGTGCCGCTTCGCTACTCGAAGCATTAAAGCATTAAACAAAAGAGTCTGCGCCGCTTCTTAGGTGTGGCCTCGTACTTCCATCGCTTCGTGTGAACTTTTGCTACCATAGATTCCCCCCTCAATGCGTTCATGCACTCTGGAACACCCCTTGTGTGGTTTGATGAGTGGGAAAAGGCCTTTCAAAAGTTGAAGCGAGAACTTACTTACGGCCCAGTACTCTGTCCTTTTGACGAGTCCCGACCGGTTATTCTGCACACTGACGCCAGTAGACATGGCATCGGTGCTGTGCTCTTGCAGTCTGATGACCAACACAGGGAAAGGGTTGTTTTCTAAGGCAGCAGCTCTCTTAGTCCCACTAAGAAGAATTGCACAATTATCGAGCAGGAGTGTCTCGCTGTTGTTTGGGGGGTTCAGAAATTCCGCCCATACCTATGGTGCCGTTCCTTTACAGTGGGGACAGATACCCATGCTCTCTGCTGCTTGCAGTCACAGAAAACCCTACCTGGACGTTTGGGTTGCTCGATTCTTCGGGTACAAGAGTATGACTTTACAGTCATTTACAAGTCCGGAAGAAGGCATCTTGATGCAGGTGCCCTCCCACTATGCCCGCTGGAGTCATCTGAAGTTCCTTCTGCGACCAGGTCGCGTGGCACGGCACTTCCTATCGCCCCTCACCCATATAGCACCTCACAACGTGTATGACTTGGCAGCAGTTCAGCAGTACGATCCCTACTGACGTGCAATAATTCACGCTCTTACCGGCCCCAAACATCCTGTGAACAGCCACTGTTGTCGTCAACTTCAGCAATTTTGGTTTTTAAATGGAATCCATCACCATTCCAACCACCACCCCTCAGCCTACAGGTGGTTTGCCGTTTGGCCGTCCCGCTCCGCCTAAAATACTACAAGTCCTGAATCATGATGCCTCAGCTGGATATTTTGGCTTCCATAACACGTATGATTGCGACCGCAGCAGCATTTGTTTGGCCTGGCCTTTCCACAGTAGTTGCCCGATACAAGGCGTGTGCATCTCATGCCAGCAGTGCAAATGCTCCACTTCCGCGCGTCCAGAACTTCTACAGCCCCTTCCTTGCCCATCGGAACCGTTCGACACCTTGGGAATAGACCCCTACGGCACACTACCTCCCACGACTGCCGGATATTCCTGAGTCGCAACAGCTGTAGAATACCTCACAAGGTACGGCGAAACAGCTCTGGTTCATTGTGGTTGTGCTAGTGAGGTCGCGAATTTCTTTCCACGCGCAATCCTGTTGCGTCATGGTGCCCCTCGAATATCCTTGAGCGGTTGCGGCAGGGCTTTCTTGTCCAACCTTCTTGTCGAAGTTCTCCGCGCTTCTCATACAGTCCACAAAACCACATCCGCATACCACCCACAAGCAAATGAACTAACCGTACCTTGTCTGCTATAATTGGGACTGAATTCTCCAATATGCCACATTCGCTTACAACAGCGCTGCTGAAAAGACCACTGGTTATTCGCCCTTTCTACTCGTTTTTGGCCGTCACCCGTCTTTTCTTCGCGATACCACTTTTTTGTGCTCCCGTGTCTTCATCGAGCCCCTTCTCCGAACAGTTTGTTTTTCGTCTTGACAAATGTTGTCGTCTAGCTCGCCTGCACGCTGAGGCCTGCAAAACGACTGAAAAATTTGATATGACACCACGCATCATGATGTTCAGTTTCGCCCTGATTCCAAGGTACTCCTTTAAACGCGAATTCGTAAGCCAGGACTGTGTGAGAAATGCCTGCACCGATTTTTTCGTCCCTACATTATCCTGACAGAAACCACCCGCATCAATTATCGCGTCGCGTCTTGTTCTCCTCCTTCTACCCGCCTCAAGAGGGGCACAGACATCTTGCATGTGCCCAGGCTGAAACAGTCCGCGCCTCGCACTCCATAAACTGATCCCACGCGGTCGCTTCCGCGAAGAGGGAGAAAGTGTGACATCGATCTGTATGATTGCCTAGTTGCCACTTCGAGCAGACATGGACAAGTGTCCTATTTTTGTGGCCAAATCACCGTATATTTCATCTGCTTCTCACGACCATTATAATCGTCAGGTCGTACCTCATCTCTCACTCATACCCATCCTCGTCATCATTCCTAGTGCTGGAGTTCTACCTTTGAGACGTCCCTCATGTGTGACGGCTGTCCTTGACGTAGAACTCAATATAGAAGCTAACAATCATCATTCTTCGACCGGTTTCCGCGCAACCCTTTGGAAAGGAGTAACGTTCTTCGACCGCCTCCAACGCTGCTGAGCCATTTTGCAACACAACCGGTGTTAAGGTTTTTGTGTCTGCCTAATGAGTGGACAAGTATACACGAACACTCATTTAGTCTGACGATTATCAAACTTCTTAGATATTACTGGCCAACAAAATGTGTCGAACGGTACTCCGTCGCTGGATACTTTCGGGAAGTGGTGGCGCTATTGGTTGGGCTGCTAATGTAGCGCAGTTTATAATTCCGCATTTTGGAGTTTTCTGTGCTGTAATGCAATATCATTGAATATAAATAGGCCTAAATACTGCCGAGGCATCTTTAAAAGAATGGTCAGATAACGACAACCTCGCAAGAATTAGGCATATGAAAATATTAGGACAGGAAACATTCCTTTTAAGCTTCACGTGCAGTCATTGCTGGTAATGGTACGGTTATGAGAGTGGAGTGTTGAGTACGTGCGGAAACAACTATAGGCTGTCTAAGCCCTTGCTGACGTTCCTCAGGAACCTAAATACCGAACAACATTTATTTAGCTCCAGGGATTTGTGGGCGTTTCTATATCTAAACCCATATGTCGACCGACCATGGTGTCTCGACCTATAAAAAGTGGAAAAAGAGGACAGCCCGCTAATAATTCGGACTTGTATATAAGTCTCGATCCGTATCGAACTCGGCGATTCGATGGGCGTGTGACAGGTAAGCGAAACTGTGCAATTTTGTTATTAGAAATGATAGCAATACGAACTTGTCTCCACTTGAACAATAAATTATGGTGATAAAGGCTGCATTCCTGTTCAACTGATACACAGAAAAGCAAATGGCCGGTGTTGTTCCTGATAAATCTGATCAGCCTATTGGTTTACCACTTCATGTTTGAGATATGTGAAGTCCTTTTAGCTGATAATAGGGTTTTCGCGGTGTTGAACGCCAAAATTACGTTTGGGGCACCATAGGGTGCCAAATTCAACCAGTGTATCTCCTAGACGGCTGCAACTGCCTATTCCAAAGTTTCCTTCTAACCCTTCTCCCATTTGCTTCTCACTTATTTTTTTATTACAGACTCCCCTCAGAATTGTGAAATGGGCTGTTGGTAATTCGACGTCCTCGCAGGAAGTGTCTACAGCCTCATCATCTTAGCTAGCTGGTGGCGCGCGGGCTTGTACAATCTTTAGCCTGCATCTCTTGATAAGCTTGACCACAATGCCTTCAAGCATTTCGTAAGGCTGAAGAATTACAGCAGGTTCACTGCTATTTCTCTGTGGACAATGTATCCCTCCACATGCTCTTTGTTTTCTCGGGGTCCCAGGTAGCATAAAATCTGCCCGCTAGCGAGCTCCATGAAGCCTTCTCCTGTTGTTCTAACTTCTCCTAAATCCTCTAATACCTCAACTGATGCCAGAGAACTCCTGTAATGGTAATAGCTGTTTCCCTCTCTAAACGGCGTTCGCCTATTGAACTTTGTAGGTTAAACTTCTAAAAGCTTCCTGTACGGAGGATATCTTCGTTGTAAATTTACTGTAGAAGTCAATATATTTATGTATACTGTATATTTACAAGAAGCTCATGATGCGAAAATAAACGTGAGTGTTCGAGAACGCAAGCGTTGCTTTGAAATAAACCGAAATCAAGCAGCCAATACAGACAGCGACTCCGTCCGCTTTGCCTAATTCTTTACGGGCTGGTGTCGAACATACGTACGTCTCTGTATTTCAACCCATGGATGTTCTTGCACAATGACCTCAAGGAAGGCCAACGAAACGTAATTACCAAGACGTAAAAAAATGTTAAATTGACGAATAGACCACTGTCACTATTGTGACTGATTGGCATGACACTTTTCAACTTGACGTTTTTGAGGCCTGGAGTAGTTCACCGCAGTAGATATTGAGTCTAGACCAGTTAGTCTTCCTCCGACTGGTAGCACGTTAAACTCTTGCAGAAGTTTTGTCATTCATTTTAATATCTCAACTGTCGCCAGTGTTCCTCCACGTCACATCCTTTTCCCTGGGGTTAGAGCAATGGTGAACATTAACTGCTGTTAGTTGGCAGGAAGTTGATTTATTCGTAGGTAAACTGATTAGCGAATGTTCCTTTTCTTGTTATCCTCCCTCAAGGGGATTGGCACAGCATTTTTGTCGCTTGTATAGTTACAGCTGTTAAATAAAATGAAACACATGTGTTCTGACAGCTCCTTTCACTTAGACCCATTGTTTGCGTGTTTTGCAGAACACCCCTTGCTGACAGCTCACCGCTGCAGCCAGGCAATATTTTCACCAACATTTTTAAACTTACAACTACTTCTTTAAGGTTATCGGCTTGTGTACCCAAAAGTGCTCATGAACACTGTGCATTGGCTGTGAAGGCCAAGCGTTGGCGGTGGGCGTTAAGAATAAAAATTAATAGTAAAATACATAAATAACTAAAACAAGTAAACAATTCAAAATTAGATAAAGAAATAAATAAACAAAGAAACAGCACTCAGGTGTTCATGTAGACGTCTCAGCTTTGTTTTGTAAATTCGATGTTATTTATATTCACAAAATTTTGCCGCACATGCGATGGGTAACATCCCCGATAAGTTCGTCTCAAAAGCATTACGCAGCCACATCAGAAAGTAACTTCTTCGCTGAGGGAGAATGTGAAATACACACGCTAATTATCAGTCACAATGCCGCCGCCTCTTGAATTATGAGGGCCGAACTGAGCTTTCTCATTTTTATAGCATCATTCAAAGTTTCAGACAGCAATGGGTAAATACGTTGTTCCAAATTTAACATATGCAGATTAGAACAGTTTACAATCTTTCGACACCACAGACTACAATGCACGGAAGATAGAGAGAATCAACTTTTATTGATCACAAAGGTATTGGCTAGTGCACGCAGGTACCGGATGGGGTGGAACCCTCTTTTAGGGTCCCGTATGCGTCGAGCAGTTCCTGGCCCCTGGCTGCCAGCGTGAGCTCGATCGTCAGGTCGGGGCTAGACAACAAGGTCTCCCATCGCTCTCAGGGGTCGGGTGTGGGAATAGGGGTTGGGGGCGGGCGGATCTGAAGAGACTTGTATGCAGCCACGACGTGTGCCATAGTGCCTTGTCTGTCCTTGCAGAACGGGCAACTACTCTCGGACCTCTCCGGGTACATCTTGTTTAGATGTGTGGGATGCGCTAGCAACCCCGCCTGTATTCTTCGCATTACGGTCTGCTGTTTTCGGCTCAATTGCGGGTGAGGCCTGGGAAATCTGCATCTACGCTCTCTGTACATTTCCGTAATTTCTCCATAGTTCGTGACGGGGCGCAGCTGCGCCGGCTCGTCCTCGGCCCGGACTGATAACTCTCGGGTGTGGTGGTCGGCGAGTTTGTTTCCTTCCACTTTTGAGTGAGCCGGCACCCACACAAGCTCTAAGGCTCGCCTCAGGGGCCTTCGCATGGACAATATCGCATGTGCCGCGGGGGACGCCCTCCCTTTTCGGAAGCTGGCGTGCCCCTTCTTTGAGTCCGTGACTATAGTGTCGGCCCTCGGATGTGTTAGCGCGAGGGCCACGGCAACTTCCTCTGCTTCGACCGATTGGGTCGTGCGGACCGATGCGCAGGTCACCAGGGTGTCTACCGTGGTGACCGCCGCCGTATCCTTGGTTCCGTACTTGGGAAGCTCCACGTCCGCGTAGAGGACGTCCGGGTCCTCTTCGACCTAGCGGGCCAGCGTAATTGGCCCCACAAATGTGTGCTTCACATAAAAAGTATTGGTTATAGTCTAACAAATGCGCCAGTGTTAAACATTCGAAGAAATTTACCCTGATGGGCTCTGGTAGAACCCTTATTTTTCTATATATTCAGGATTGGGATTAGCTGACACCGAGGATGAGGACGAAAAACTTTTAATTTTGATAATTTCAGCGTGAAACGCCTTAGTTGTGCCTGGCTGCCTCTTCACAGGTTTTCACATGCTGCCTTCGTCCCTGGCCCTCGGTACCAGCCGTAGCTGATCCTTCAAGGTGGAGCTGGACAGCAAGACGTCCCATCACTTGCCAGACGAGAGCGCGGGGTTCTGGCTGAGGAAATGCGGAAGGGGGGACGGGTGTTTTGCGCTGAAGTCGCACTCTCCTATCATGTGTGAAAGAGTACCATGCTGCTTACATAATGGACAGGTCTTGTACTGACTGGGAAACATGCCATACAGCAAGCGAGGGTGAGGGAGCGATCCTGACTGGATCTGTTGATACATTACTTGCTGCTTCCGCGGAATTACAGGGTGCAAGGTAGGAAGCTTCTGCCTATCACCTCGATGTAACCTCGCTATCTCCCTGTGGGTGACCATAGGTTGGCTTCTGGCCTATTCCTCAGCCGTTGGACAGTACGGTAGCGCGCGGGTCGTTCGGTGATAAAACTCCCTGCCCTCCGCAGAGGTGTGGGCTGGAATCCATACTAATTCAACATACTCTCGGAAGTCGTTTTGCCTCTCAGTACTCGAAGCACCCGCCGGAACATCCAGCCTGACTCGAAGTTCCTTAACGCCTGCTGCGAGTCGGTGACAACCTTGGAATTGACCGGAAGGGTGAGGGCTAGGGCAATCGCCGACTGTTCCGCTTCTTTTACGTCTCTGATATGAAGCGATGCGCTTGTCAACACCTCGCTCCTGGTTGTCACCACCGCCACTGGTCTTGTCGTTGACTTGTTTTTGGAGGAGTCCGTGAAGACACCGTATTCGCTCTCCAGTATCCTGTTGAGAGCACGAGCCCGGTCTCACCCCTGCCGCTACGATGAGGCCGTTTCATCTTCGATGGGAGATGCTTAGTCCTGATTGCGTCTAGCCATTTGTCCGCAAGCTGTTCTCGATCCGTCGCTCGTGTACAGTACAAGTATGTCCTCATAACGCTTCCTTTGCTTTGTACGATATTTTACCGCCAGATATTCAAAATACCAGTACATCGTCTATATCTTCGTGCAAGAGTAAGCTCTGAGATCCAGCATAGATTCTCAAACAGCCTGAATAAGCTTCCTAACCTGGACGGTGCCCCACTCAACTTTAAAACTGCTGCCGTGGCCTCAAGTCTGCTTGAAAGCCAAATTTACTTGGACTACTGTCTGTCCCTCTTTCACGGCCAATAACTTTGCTCACCAGAAATTCTGCGGAATGTCACTTTAGGCTACTGAGGAGACCAGACCATCTATCCCTCTAGTTATTCTCCAAGATATACAACTCAATTTTACCGGTGCGAAAACAACACTTTCCTCCGTTAATTCCTCAACTCGCTTAACTCGCATTTTCTTTGCCAACGAGTGTTCATGATGTTAGAAATGTTTTTAAATATGACTTTCCCGTTATGTTTCCTATTGTTTTTGAGCCCTATGGTATTATGAAAAGTATCGAGTCGTTAAAAATATCTTCGTCTTGCGGCATCGATATATAAACTCTAAATGCCTTAAGCAGACTTAAGTGTACTCCTCTCTTTTTTAACTAAGTTATTTGAGCAGTCACTTCATTACGACATCTTAGCATTACAATGGAAAATAGGCAAAGTAGTTCCGCAGTATAAGGCCGGTAATAGACACTCTCCACACAAATATCGACCAATTTCACTGTCCTGTATACCATGCAAAATTAAGGAGCATGTACTTTCAACTCACATTTTTAACTTCCTTGAGATCGAACTCGTTTTTTTCTACCGCTCAACATGGTTTTCGTCGAACATTCTCCTGTGAAACTCAGTTAGTCCTTTTCACTCATTCCTTGCACAACATATTAGATAAAGGTTCCCGGGCAGATTGCATTTTTCTTGACTTCTGGAAGGCATTTGACAAAGTTGACCACGCATTACTAATGTTAAAACTCTGTAGAATGAACCTTGACGAGAAAATAATAACTGGGGTAGAATGCTTTCTTGCTAACCATGAACAGTATGTCTCTATTATTGATGACGACTCGCCGCTAACACAAGTAACATCTGGTGTACCGCAAGGTTCAGTATTGGGCCCTTTACTGTTTCTCATTGTCATTATGATTTACCCAGCTGTGTTTCTTCCCATATACATTTATACGCAGACGACTGCGTTATTTACCGCGAAATTCATAATGATCACGAAAGATTTGTGCTGCAACAAGATTAAAAGAACAGTACGACTTGGTGCGAAAATTGGAAGATGAAATTTATTCAGATAAGTGCAAGGTAATGCACGTCTTACGCCAGAATGAGGATCCCCTTATATATAGATATAAACTACAGGACATTAACTTAGAAAACGTAACGTCTTATCGTTATCTTGGCGTACACATAACTTCTACATTATGATGGAACTTCCACATTGAGACAATAACTTGTAGTGCAAACCGAATGCTTGGTTACCTGCGGAGAAATTTCAGTAAAGCCCCTGTTTCTTTAAAATTGCTTTTTATAAAAGACTAGTACGTCCAAAACTTGAGTATGCCGCGGCTATATGGGATCCCAGTTACGCTAATATCCAGCAAACAATTGACATAGTACAAAATAACGCCTGTCGCTTTATCCTTTCTAATTTCAACCGCACTGCTAGGGTCACATCCATGAAGTCCACACTATCTTTACCTTGTTTGTCTCTTCGTAGGAAGGTTTTTCGCCTTAGCCTCTTTTTTAAGATTTATAATCATGCTTCCATTAAAAACGAACTTATTTTGATGCCTGCCTACTGCTTAACAAAACTTGTTGCTGAGCTAGTTGGTATATAGTTCAAACAAAGTTAAAAAACGTGGCGCAAACTAGACGGGACAAGAGAGTTTGTCTTTGGCGCCTGTATCTGTGTTTCTTGTCTCTCTTGTCCCGTCTAGTTTGCGCCACGTTTTTTAACTTTGTTTGCCTACTGCTCTTCTCGGATAGATCATCAACTTAACGTTGCGGTAACACAATGTCGCACGAATGCCTTTTTTAATATATTTTTTCGAAATACTTCCAAAGATTGGAATCATCTTCCCCGTGACATCGCCCAGATATCGGACTTTTCTCTGTTTAGACAAACTTTATGCGCCTTCTTTTTGGGCGATGATGCCGCATGATTGAATAATTGTCGGGTTTTGATAATTTCACGTGGGCGTGGTTTTTGCTGTGTTTTGTTGTTTCTGTTCGTTTACTTTTGCATACTGTTATCAAATCATTGACAAAGTAAGTCACGATTTTTTTATGTTTTTGCATCATTTGTGTTAACTGTGTTTTATGTAACCCGCCCCCTCTACAATGCGAAAGCGATTGAGGGCATTTCAACTAAATAAATAAATAAATATATAAATAAATAAATAAATAAATAAATAAATAAATAAACAAGTAACGACACTACGTTGCCGACTGCAGAACCGTGCCTTCCGACATCGAGTCCGCCTACCTCCTATGTCCCCTACGCAATCTCCTCCCGAATAAAAGTTGTGTTTACAATCCGCACTCTTCTTCATATTTTATTAGAGTGCAAGAACAACCCCTACCACCCCCTCTGCAATCCACCTTCCCAATCCTGAGCAGTAGGACATCCTGGTGACGATCAGGGATATCGTTGTCCAGACACTTTCGGCCGCAGGAACCCTAAAGTCAGGGTTCCTGGGGGATCAGAATCAGGAACCCTAAAAAACAGTTGGGACACAATTTGGAAGCCTGACCTCTTCGTGACTAGCTTTTGCGTCTGGATATTGCCGCCCTCCAATTCAGCCTTTTTTCCACGAAATTGAGCTGCCTGCTTCCTTCCACAGATCCGCTTTGGCTCAACAAAGCCTACTTTAGAACACATTTTGCTGAGTCGCGATTTAACAAGGAAGCCTTAAGTTTAGTGCGTGATGCGCCACTCGTAATTTTGTACATGAATGATATATTGATAGAACGTATCCCACTTGCCTGCTTTGGGATCTTTGCGTACAAATGCCGTGTCAGTGTACTCCAGGCTAACCCGACGGAGCAAAATACCAGTTCTATTCATATAAATTCCTATTGGTATTTTCTTTTATTCAGTAAACAGTATTTCAGATTAAGATAACATTTTTTGTATATTATATTACATATTACATAATTTATATTCTTGTTGTTTCACAAGGAATATAAATTTGCACCTTTGTGTGAGCGTCGTCTCTTTTAGTAGGTTTTAAAAATCCGCAGGTATTCACGTGACTGCTTTCTTTTCGTCACACAAAAACAGTTTACAATACGCCAAATGTACACTTCTAAAAGGTTTTTACTAAGACAAATGTTTTCTGTTTAAATTGTGATATCAAAACTAATACTAAGAATATACTGTTAATATTTTAAACAATGCCAACAAATCCAATCCACTGCGAGGAGCATTGCTAGAGCTAAGTGGGGGAATCACCCGGCGTTTATGATTAAGCAGCACTCAGCTCTGGCTGTGAGTCGCATTCTTTACCACTTGCCTCTGATCTCCCTTTAAGAATAATAGTATGAGAGCCACGAAGCGTTGCATAGGGAAGGGCTGAGGATAGCAAATGGAGTTCATCAGGGACTGGCAAACGAGACGGTCGTACGGTAAGAGCCTGTCCGCAAAACTCCGCTTGATGGCGTCACAGAGTTTACTGACGCAGGTAATGCGTCTAGGGGAAACCAGTGCTGGAAGAGCAACAATAAGGCGGCTTCGATGAAAGACGGCCTCTCATGCGCACACTGCTCTTAACACTCTGAGAATATTGTGCGATCAGTGGCCAGGGAAACTGGAAAGTTGCCGTGCAGGGAAAGTTGCCGTGAGTTGCACCTTGACTATTCCCTGAATTAAACTGCAAGTCACGGCTCAAATTGAATTTCGCTTGATTTTCACTAGAAGGTATTGAGCGCACGGATGGACGCGGACGGACATTGGGTGTTATATAAAGTTACTCTAAGTTACTCCGCACCGTTACAGGTGAGGGAGTAAGCCGCTTGACTCCCGGGTAGTAACTAAGTGTGCTTGACTCCCGGGTACTAAGTGTGTAAGACGTCTGACACTAACTTTGCGTGGTCTACCAGTCACAGGCTCGAATCTTGCGGTGTCTGTGTGATGTTTTGCGATTTTAAATGCCATACGCACGGACGCGGACGGACATTCCGTGGCGCTAGGGTACTCCGCACCTACAATGCCTGTGGGAATGCTGGGACGTTTTGAAGCAGACACGAAGCTGACAAAAAGTATGTCGCTGATCCATCAGCTAACAGACAAAGTATTTACATTTACACCAAAGTCATAATGAAGTTTTTTTCGCGCTTTGCCTGCAGTCGGCCTTCCACAATGAAAAACAGTCACGATCGTCTACAAAGGGTAAGCCCTTAGCATGTGGCGCTGTTCTGTAATGATGATAATTGATATAATGCTCGAAATAAGAAACCACAAAGCAATGGTTAGAAACAACAGCACGAATAATGCGTATGAGAAGAGACAAACACCACTGGTGCTCAGTGGTAACTTCAGTGTTTATTGGCATGTGCACTGTATATGCTTGACAATCATTGGGGTGGAAAGGGTGAAAAACGGGCAAATAACGGCCTCATTTGGCGAGCCGTTTCTTACAACAATCAAGCTAAAATAGCGTGGATGGGGCAAAAAATAGAAGATACATTCGTTTTACAGAACATAGGCGCAAGACTTCTGCAGATTTGTATATTCAGTTCTTATATAATCTCATGACCACTATTTATTGATTGTGCAACACCCTCCAACCTTCAAGTGCGGACTGGGGGTTTTGTTATCCTGTTTTGTATTGGGGGTATTACATGCCATTTTGCGGGCTTTTCTTGTAGGCATGGATCAGGATGCGGTTAGTTTCGATGATGAGCTTCCCAGAGTGCTTCTTCTCCAATTCTTGAAAAAACACTTGCGTGAAATTCCTGAGGTCTTCTTTCTCCATGTCCGATAGCAAACGATAGATGGGATTGCTTGTTGTGTAAAAATCTACAAGGGGAGAAGAAAAAACACGCTACAATTTGTTATTTCGCATAAAAAAATCAAACCTGGTAGTATTAATTCCTCCGGCATTCGATCCTCCAGTAGGAAAGATCCGTGAAAGCGATTTTTGTATGTAAATGCATTGTGGTATTTTCCACACAAATGAGTAGACGAAGCACATGGTGTAGATGACGGACTCAGAATAGTATCCCGAAGAAATGTGTGGTGAAGGAGTGAGCAGGCTTCTGCTGCAGAATGTTGTAAACAGGGCTGCAGAGTTCTGAGCCAAGCCTTAAGGGCGAAAACTATAGAGAAAGTTCAGAAGATTTCAAGTTAACGAAGCTTGACCTACGAGCAAACATACCACCCCCCCCCTACATACTTTCTTGAAGTACCAATAGGCGGTATACATGCTTGTTACGCCCCTGGTAACCTCCGTTTGCTGGGGAGAATGATTAGGTACAACGAGTTATTTATTCGAAATGCCTGAAACACCAAACAAAACGATTTATGAATGAGTTTCCAGCAATGTGTGTTTCTCGATTCCTGAACTATATTTTTGAATATCGCTTTAGTGTTTGCACTTAAGTTGTTTTGATGTTTTCTCAGGCAAACATGTACACACGTATCTATGCATTAACCACTCTGCTACAACCCCTTTCATTGGGGTTAGCAGTAATAATAAAAACAAAATAAATAAAGACCTAATGCATAGCAAGAGGGTACTTTCTCGGGTATGCTTTTGTTCTATCACAGCCGTCGCTCAACTAATCGAAGGAAGGAGCGAACCTGTCCCGGATGTCCTTGGTAATGTTTTCTGGTAGCCGAACAAAAAATATGGCTATTCATCATCTCGGTTTAGTCATTTCTTACTAGGTAAATATCGGCGGTCACGACAGCGTCAATGTCGTCTCTGGTGGTGGTACGGACCCGGTAATTGTGGGCCAAACTATTTACAGGTTATTGCCGGAATAGTGCTACGGGAGGTACCAAGCGCTTCGTACACTCTTAGTCACGCCCCGGATGGCGTCTTATTTATATGCGGAGGGCAGTCTCAATACTGTGATATAAGAGGCCCTGACAGACTTCTTTTCCGTGGAAAAACCTCAGGTATTGCAGCACGCTTATATGTTGCGCCAACGCCCTGTGTCACGGCTTTAAAATAGCAGACAGCCTGACGCCAGGAAATACATAAAAAAGGGGGGGGGGGGGAATTGTGAAGCTCCGAGCAATATGTGTGGCTTGCGGCGCATGCGCATTCTCCTCACACAATGGTCTGCAAGCTTCCTTTGCGGTTGCCGACGACGCGCGCCCGACGACGCCGCGAAAGCGGAAAACCTTCCAAAAAATCTTACGTGCACATGCGCAGTATGAGTGTAAAAAAGTTCGCGCGCGGAAAATTGTTGTCCGGTGATTTTTCTATATCGCGCACGTGCGCAGTGTGAAGGACGTTTAGCGCGGAGCAAGTTGGGGTCCCGCTCTTTGACTTTTTCTCTGTGTAGTTCATATTCAATTCCGAGCGTTCACACTTTCCTGACCACGTTCGCTTCCGCTGACGTCAAATGTGTGCTTCGAGGTCGGTGTAACAGTTGAAACAACTGCGAATGCGATGGGTTTATTAGTGCCACAGAGAACGCAACCCAAGCAGCGGAGCCATGTCACTCCGGCTAGTGTATCTATTGCGGGCATAGCCTGGTTGAACACGAACGGATTTAGGTAAGTCCCTAAATTTCTTGTTTTTTTTCTCGAGGGGTGGCGGGGGGCGCCGAATGGAAGAATTAGTGTTTGAAGACAACTAGTAACGGCCACAAAATTGTGCCTTTCTCGTCATCTTAACATGCCTGCGCCAAAACCGTTCTCTGATACCCGGCTTGTACGGTAAATTTGAAGTGCTTTATAGAGAGGTTTCAGTTTCCCAGTGCGGCGACCGTTTTGGGATGAGGGCGAAAATCGAAAACGCTTGCAGATGTGGGGTACTTCCGTTACCGTAATGAGTACCGTGGGTTCATAAAGAAATTGCATTTTTACACGCGTTTCATTATCCAGGTCAGGGCACATAAAACCCTGTTTGAATTTTGCAATTTTCACTATTTCATGGCCACTGCTTGTCATTTTCGGTAGGCGCAGGAAAAAGGTAGGTAACGTATTTTTGTAATTAGGTTTTCGCGTCGTCGTTCCGGCTTGTGACTTCTCTGGCACGTTGAGTAGTCCGGATTCTGTGGCGATTCGTAAACTTCGTTACGGTTCGTCTAAGTGGTAAAGTTCTCACATGAAGCAACATTCATGAGTAACACTAGCCCCCATCTTGTTGTGTTTGCCATGGCTGTAATCTATCTGGAGTGTCAGCTCGCGGTTTGCAGAAACATGATAGCATTGTCAGCGCAAACGCGGCGCGTCGCCGGCGTGGAGGTCGCTCGAAGCGGCGGCTCATAATGTTGTTACAGATGCGCTGGCTATTGCTCGGTGCGCGCAATTTACCTACGCTTTAGCAAGCAAAAGATATGGCTAGCAATTTTGTTCGGTCTTTAATAAAATGTATTGCGCCATACTATTGGTGGAAATTGTTTATGAAAAGAAACTAGGGCACATAACCCTCCGAAGTACCGACGAAAAGAACTTTTTTACGACGTTCAATGGTCTTGTCGGCGTCAAATAAAATTATACAACGTTTTCTCGCACGCCTTTAGACTTAAAGAGGGCTCCCCCTTCCTATGTAGATGAAAAAAACATCCTTTTGGAGAGCGTTTGAATCTACAAGCAGTTAGAAAGGAATAATTGCCATAACCACAGCGATGCACTCGCCTAATTTATGATATTTTCACATACTTTCGCGCACCGAGCGTTGGTTATACTTCTGCTGCGCCCCTTCAGGCTATATTGTTATACCGCCGATAAATAACGCCACCCTTTTGTACCTGGGCACTTTTTCACCTTCCATTTCTGTTCTTCACAACACAACGTATTGCTAAGTGTGACTCAACGTTTTTGAAATGTTTACAACGCTGTTTCTTTTCCAGTGCGACGAAATTCCAGAAGCAGCAGCTCCCGTGCCCAAGATTGCTTGGGGCGATGTTACAAAAACCATCTACATCATCGGAAGTAGTGTACCTGGACCATAATATATTGTTACGTGACGGCAGTGCACAGGAAATGAACCATGGAAGATGCGAGTGATGTATTTACACTATACTACACGATGTCAGCCATGAGGGAGCCCGCCCAGCTGGGTCTTCGTCTTCTTCTCTAGAGATTGGAGATTGCTCTCTTCGTCTTTCCGTGACACGTCCCCCTCGTCGAAAGCGACCATCCCGGTCGAGGCCGTCGGAAATGTACAGATGCGGTGACAATGGACGATTAGAGGAAAAGTGAAAAAGTCCTTGCCGCCACGGATGAGGATGATGGTAGTGGTGAGAACTGGCCCCGGTGCATCAATGCCCGCCGACACAGTGAAACAACGTCCAAAGACCTCGGAGATGCGCCGGAGTTCTGGGCAGGGGAACAGCGTCGTCTTCTATGTAGGTCGCGGCTGGTCACGTCGTTTGTTCTCGGCAAGTCACAGGCTGGGGACACGGGGCTGGGGAATTGTGCGTCCATGGCTCACAGGGGCTGGGGCGGGCCGACGCATTCCAAGAGCCTTTCAGCGATGTTCAAGCAGCCGAGACGAAGCGAAGCTGGGGCCAGGTTGAGGATCAACTCCGCAACCTCCACCAAAACATGTTACGTGACGGCAGTGCACAGGAAATGAACCATGGAAGATGCGAGTGATGTATTTACACTATACTACACGATGTCGGCCATGAGGGAGCCCCCCCAGCTGGGTCTTCGTCTTCTTCTCTAGAGATTGGAGATTGCTCTCTTCTTCTTTCCGTGACAATATGAAGAAGCGCGGAGAAAGTAATTTTTCTTTGGTTGGTAATATATTACATCAAGGACATGAGATACCCGTCAGCTTTAGGCCAAACGTTGGGCTTTATAGAGTCAGTAGCCTGCAAAAAAGATGAGTTCTCTCCCTCTCTTGTAAGGAGAAAGCTGCTGAAAATTCCATAAATGAAAACAATAACTTTAACTTGGCAGGTCCTTATTTGCTCTTCCACAAAAAATATTTTCATTTGCGTGTTTCATATTTTTATTTGAGCGCAATCTGTTAATATTTGTATTTGTTATTTCAGTAAGGTATTTGTGTTCATAGTTGTATTTTGGATATCAAATAAAAAAGAAAGCATTGTTCCTTCGACGTCATGTCATTTATGTAAGTTTCATCTCACACATGTGCATGCACATGAATTTTAGAATGACAAAATACCTAGCATTTACATGCCCAACTACGTTCTTTGTTCGTGTCCCAAGCTTGTATGAGTACCCTATCACTTCAATGTCGGGATAGGTTTAAGATAAACAGATACTTGCTTTACAGGTTGCAACTTGGGATTATGAATATAGGGAGTTTTTTTATTTCGGGGTATGTGCATTCAGGCCTGATAAATCAAGAGGCAAAACACTAAGATTAGAAAGGTAAAACCTCATTGCATGAAAACTGGGGTCAGGAAGATGTTCTAAAATGTGTTAGTACAATTGCAGCCATTGCAACCCATTTATTGGTTTCATTGTTTTATATGGTCTAAACTTCCGACGCACAAGGGTGAGTTCGTGCCCAAGTGCTAGGTATGGGTTAGGTGAACGGCCTTGAAAATGATGAAAATGCTGAACCGCGACCTTGCGCTTCGGCGTACAATAATATAACTCGTTAACAATACAAGCGCAAATGAAACCAGAGCACTTAAAAAAAAGGCAGACATTCAGAGAATTGTCTACTAATGCGCAGCATTCTTATGCCGCTTCTCTTGAGTGCGAGTATTTTTGAGCTAATTTTCTTGGTTTTTCCATGTCCGGTCCGTCTAATTATCTCCATTTACCCTATTATAACGATCACAGGTGTTACTTGCGCCAAATCTGCATTTTTCGTAAATGAGGGGCATTACACGGCTCACCATTTTTCGCATTTTTTATATATTTTTTGTTTAGTTTGTTAAACTTTTGTTCGGCCAATTATCTCCATCTACGCAATGCTAACGATTACAAGTGGTACTTCCGCGAAACCTGCATTTTATGGAAATTCAGGTCGGTATAACGTTCGCCATTTCCTGTCATTTATTTGTATGTTTTTTTATCTTTAGTTTCTCAAAATTTCCCGTCCTTTATTTGTATGTTTCTTAATCTTTAGTTTCTCAAAATTTCTTCATCCCAATAATCCTCATTTACGATATTATAACGATTAAACGTGCTACTTCCGCGAAACCTGCATTTTTCTGCAAATGCAGGCTGTTACAAGTTCCACGGTCGAGTGCTTATGCGGTCTGCTCGAGAAAATGCTAAGATATCCTTTGTGTGCTCGCTATACATAAAAAAACGCAGTATCTAGAGGGCCGTCCGACCACTCTTTACTTGGGCGTTGGAGCGCCGTCAACGCAGCGATTCTGCAGACGTCGCGACCGAATGTAATATAGAGTGAGTGATTTAATATTGGTTCATTAGAATACCAGATGCGTAATTTATTACCCTACGCCTACTACAAAA
Organism: Haemaphysalis longicornis; assembly: GCF_048455015.1. Taxonomy (NCBI): domain Eukaryota; kingdom Metazoa; phylum Arthropoda; class Arachnida; order Ixodida; family Ixodidae; genus Haemaphysalis; species Haemaphysalis longicornis. The sequence goes on from NW_027526407.1 coordinate 148,072,325, forward strand.
ACAAAGGTCAAGGGATGTAACCGCACCATCAGAAGAACTACGAGGACCAGAAAAACTTCAGTACTTCATTTCACGCTTCGTATACATGCCACTAGTGAGAAAACAGCTCTTGTTTTCAGCACGACAGTGTGCCTTACGTGCTAGTTATTTGCAGGCATTGTCATAGGGGCAGTTTCCGCCAATGTTCAAGAATACTTTTGGTAACAAGGCAGGACTGTTATCAATTCCGTTTGCACCGATGAAAAAAATCCCTGTACGGTGCATCTTACTGTTGGAACGGGCACACAGCATCGTTTCCGCTCGTAACAATGTACTTAAATTCCCGCAAACCGTATGATTATGCCTCTTTGGTATAACGATTCCAAAACGGTGGTTGAAAGAGAGCCACTCACCACCGAATGTGTTGTTTAAGACTCCTGCTTGACACACAACAGCATGCAGAATACTTAAAAGCCAATCTTTGCGCTCCCTAGCATCCCGTGGGTCGTGGCACAATGGTTGAAGTTTGCCTCTTAATGCGTTGTAGTAGACCTAGGTTTTATTCTCCTTAGGGTTACGTGTATGTGTGTATATGTACTTTGTGTGTTTTGTATGATGTCATCATCATCATCATCATCATCATCATCACCAGCCTGTCTACGCCCACTGCAGGGCAAAGGCCTCTCCCATTATTCTCCAATTACCTCGGTCCTGTGCCAACTGTGACCAATTTATCCCCGCAAACTTCTTTATCTCATCTGCCCATCTAACTTTCTGCCGCCCCCTGCAGCGCTTGCCTTCTCTAGGGATCCACTCTGTTACCCTTAATGACCAGCGGTTATCTTGCCTTCGCATTACATGCCCTGCCCAAGTCCATTTCTTCTTCCTAATTTCTACTAACATGTCTTTAACACCAGTTTGCTCCCTGACCCACTCCACTCTCTTCTTGTCCCTTAATGTTACACCTATCATTTTCCGCTCCATTGCCCGCTGAGTCGTTCTCAATTTAAGTTGAACCGTCTTAGTGAGCCTCGAAGTTTCTGCCCCGTAGGTGAGTACCGGTAAGATGCAGCTGTCATACAATTTCTTCTTCAACGGCAATGGTAGGCTGCTATTCATTATCTGATAATGTCTGCCATATGCACCCCACCCCATTCTGTTCCTTCTAATTATCTCTGCCTCATGGTTGGGATCTGGGGTCACAACTTGGCCTAAGTAGATATATTCGCTTACCACTTCCACTGCTTCGCCATCTATCTCAAACTGCTGTGCTGTCCCGAGGTTATTGATCATTACTTTAGTTTTCTGCATATTAATTTTCAGGCCCACAGTTCTACTCTGTTCGCCCAGTGCGGAAAGCATGCTTTGCAATTCGTCCCCCGAGTTACTTAGCAAGGCAACGTCATCAGCAAATCTGAGGTTACTGAGGTATTCTCCATTAACCCTTACTCCCACCTGTTCCCAATCCAACGTTCTGAATACTTCTTGTAAGCATGCTGTGAATAACATTGGAGAGATTGTGTCTCCTTGTCTGACACCCTTCCTTATAGGTATTTTACTGGTCTCCTTATGGAGGGTGATGGTAGCTGTAGACCCATTATAGATATCCTCTAGTATTCTTACATGTATGATGTAACTTGTGTTAAAGCTTTCGTCACGGGGTGTTGGTTTTGGCCTGGAAATGCGAGCGATAAAAAAACGGATAAAATCAATTCGGCCCGAGTACCTTTTTTTTTTGGTGAAGAGCAAGAAGTCCGCTTATTTGAGGCGCCATATGATTTGGGACCGCTTCGTAAGCGGGAATAGATTAGCAAAACGGGCCGCGTAGAAAAATTACGGCCATCGGCCCGCCAAACACACGGCCTGGTGCTTGGGTGGCCCTGAGGTTAGGCGGCCCTCAAGAGGGCTGCGTGTTTGGCGGGCCACCAGTGCTCGAGGCCGCCTAAACCGCCGCTTTATAAGCGACTTCAAATTGATGCAGCAGCCCGCCTGTATTCGGCTCGGATCACGTGGATTTGACTAAGACTGTACAGAGGTGAATACATGTCGCGCACAGCACCTCATCTTTTGTATACTTCACTTCGTTATCCTGCAGTGGAACGCGCACAATCGAGGCCAAATGGTCAACTATTTTTCTGTCAACAGTGCAGGCACAATGTAGGCAAGGGGCGCTTTGGTTGCCCTTTTTACTCTAAGCACCCAGGGCTGCTTGTCTTCGCCGTCAAATCTGCAGGCGTAGCGTTCACACACAGAAGACCGAGGGAAAGACAAATGATCCAAGCGTCATCATCATCACCAGCCCATCTGTCCGAGAGGTGTCACGCGCAAGTATGTCGCCTCACCTCAGCAGGTTACCCTGAGAATCTGATCGTGGCAGTGGCTGACTCCATCCGTAGGAAAGAAAAACGAGCGCAGACTGATCTGAGACAGGACGGTGATCAGGTGGCTGAAAAGGACCAACAGGTAGCGGTCATCCCGTACATGCACGGCTTATCACACAACCTGAAAAGAATTGGTGGTAAGGCCGGCGTGAAAGTTGTCATGTCCGCCCCTGACAAGCTGTCCAGTCTCTGCGGCAGAACGTGCCCCGTGAGGAAGGGAAAGACTAAATGCTCCGTCAACCACAAAAACCAGTACGTGCATTGCGCGGAAGGTGTTGTCTACAAGTTACCCCTCTCCTGTAAAAGAGCGTACATTGGTCAAACGGGTCGATGCCTCAACACGCGCCTGCGGGAGCACCACAACAAAGTGCAGAAAGGAAAGGAGGGCAATCTGGCAATTCATTGCCACGAATGCGGCGAGTGTGAACACTTGATCGATGCATGAACTGCGCTATTTTGAGACTCTGATCAGCGCACGCGGGAGATTATCGAAGCAGTGGAAATGCAGAAGATTGGTGACTGCGTAAGCACGACGTCCATATCTTTGACCTCGAAGGAGCTGGCTTTCTTGGATGGACGCTGCTGATTATGCACGCATGACGAGGTGGCTTCGCAACCTTTCGTGATCACATGAGCGTGTTAATCTTTCCTATTTATATGTTTTCGTGTTGTTAATAAAATTCAGTTGTAAGTTAGCGCTCGTCCGTGTTCCTTCGTCCTGTGTCTTGCCTACTGCGCTATACGGTGTTTAGATTCTTAATCTCATCTGCCCAGCTACATTGCTGCTGCACCCTCCTACGCTTGAATTCTGTAGGGATTCACTCTGTTACCCTTAATGACCAACCGTTATCTTGTCTTCGCAGTGCATGCCCTGCCCACGTCCATTTCTTCTTAAATAATGCTAGTATGTCCGTAACACCAGTTTATTCCCTCACCCACTGTTCTTTCTTCTTATCGCTTAACATTACACATATCATCTCCCATTCCATTGCTCGCTGAGTCGTCCTCAATTAAAGTTGAACCCTCTTAGTTAGCCTACAAGTTTCGGCCCCGTTGGTGAGTACGGGTAAGATGCAGATGTCATATGCTTTCTTCTTAGGGACAATGGTAGGCTGCCATTCATTATCTGAGGATACCTCCTGAATGCCCTCCGCCCAATTCTTATCTCTCTGGTTATCTCTGCGTCATCGTTGGGATCCGGTGGCTGTAGACCCATTGTAACTATCCTCTAGTATTCTTACTCAATGCTTGTATACACCGTAGTTCCGTAATACATCAATGACAGCTGAGGTTTCCACCAAGTCAAATGCTTTCTCATAATCTATGAAGCCTGTATATAGAGGTTCAGTAAACTCCGCGCGCTTCTGATAACACCTGATTGATCATGTGAATATCGTGCATTGCTGAAATGCCTTTAAAATCTTTGCTTGTTCTTCAGGTTTACTGAACTCTAAGGTGGCACAAATTCTGTGAGTGATTATCTTGGTAACTACCTTGAGAACGACTCACAGTAAGCTGATCGACCTGTAATTTTTCAAGTCCTTCGGGTCCCCTTAATTATGGATTAGGATGATGTTCGCGTTCTTCTAGAATTCCACTACACTCGCGGTCTATAGGGATTCTGTATACAGGTTTGCCAATTTTACTAGTACAATTTGCCCGCCATCCTTAAAGAGGGCTGCTCTTATCTGATCTTCACCAGGTACTTTGCCCCCTTTGATTTCTTTGAAAGCCTTCCTGGATTCTGTAAAGCTTCTGTAAATAAAGCCTTCCTGACTTTATTTTAAATCCAGACATCCTATTTTACTGTATTTATTTACCCGTTATACATTGGTAGAACGGGAAGGGTTTCTGTGCATGAGCCCGTTTAATAAAGAAGTCGTTACTGGTGGGATGTCTATCACTTGTGAACTACTTTCTTGATCGGCGTTAACCTGGATGTTTCGGCAAATGCACAGATCTCTAAAGAACTACTCGGGTACTATGACTATTTTATGCCTAATTGTGATGACATTGCTTTGCTTGTTTTTAAGTACATTTATATGATTTTTTCGCACGACTAAACTCCTCTTCACTGCTTTCAGCTGCTTCCGTTCCTTACAACATATTCGATCCTTTCCATATTATACTTCCGTATGTCAGCTGTCTTACGGTTCTAGATTATTTTCGAAAGCCCCTCTATTTTTATTTTGTCAGATGAGGTGGAATTCGTGATGGTTTGCTTTTTTATAATTAGATCTTTCGCCTCCTGGGGACGTTTACCAGTATGCGGTCTAGCCATCATGCCCCCGTATTCTACTGCACACTCCGTGATAATGCGTGTAAGATTGTCGCTGGCTTCCCGTGTCGTAAACTCTGCTACCTCGGTAAGAGCTGAATACCTGTTTGGCAGCGGGATCCTTAATTTCTTAACTTTCGAAATTCTCCTACATAAAAAACTCAATTCGAGATCTCACCATACAGTGGTCGCTAAACCTTACCCTTCTGAGAACTTCCCCATCCTTCCCGACGCCAGGGTTATCGCTTGCACGTCTACTTCCAGCTCTCCCGTTTGGAGAATAAGGTATTCATTATGCGTAGGGTATTCCGTTCTGCGAACTCGACTAGCAGGTGCCCCATTGCTATTTCTACATCCCAGACCATACTTCACAACTGCCTTGTCTCCAGCCTGAGTCTCCTACTTTAGCATTGAAGTCTACGGTATACTGGGTTTTTACTTTAGCCATTGGTGAATCCACATCTTCATAGAAGCATTCAACTAGCTGGTCGTCATGGCTGGATGTAGGCGCATAGCCGTGTACCACCTTCAGTTTCTACCTCTTATTAGGCCGGATTGATTGATTATGAGGTTTTACGCGCCGACGAAACGCAGGTGATCAGACGCGCCTGCGTTTGACCACCTGGTGATCTTTCACGTGCGCCGAAATTTCGAACACACAAGGGCTTTTTCTTTTCGCCTCCATCATAAAAGCGGCCGCCGCGGCAGGGAATCGTACCTGCGAAGTCGTGCTCAGCAGCACAACGCCTTATCCACTCAGCCACCGCGGCGGTTCTTCTATTAGGCCTAATTACAAGACCAGCTACCCTTTCGTTAATGCTATAATATTCGTCTATGCTGCCAGCTATGCTTTTATTGATTAGAAATCCAATTCCCAGTTCTCTTCTGTACATTAGACAACGTTAACACAGCATGTGTCCAATTTTCAGCACCGTAAAGGCTTCCCCTGTCCTCCTAACCTCACTAAGCCCGATTAAATCCCATTTATTGCACTCTATTTTGTGTAAGAACACCAGTAGACTGGCTTCGTTGCGTAACATTTTCGTGTTAAACGTTTCCAGGTTTACATTCAAACGGCGGCCTGTCCAGCTCCAGGTCTTCTTAGCACCCTCTGCTGTATAACAAGTCTGACCAAGGCCGTGGCCAGTTGCTTCGCAACCACTAGAGACTGAGGGCCGTGGGTAAATTGGCTTATTCATGGTTACTTTCCAATAATTTGGTTAATTCGCTTATTCTTGGGAGCAACACCACGATGCGGCTCACGAATGTTTTTCTTCTCTGCCTCTTGCAGTTGCCGTCCGTTTTCGACGCATGCGCTGTCGGTTTGCCCAAGTGGCTTTCTGGTCACGCTTCCCCTGCACCGCCCATCGTCCCCGAACCAGCGAAACATGACGTGTGCTCCGACGTGCCGTGGGAGACCACGCTGACGCAACTCCCTGTGGCTCCCCCTAGATCACCCTGGACATCTTCATTTACGTCAGCAACGCCGCTTTGCATAAGCACATCACGCCAGCCGCGGACTTCAGTGGGCATGTGACCAACCCTACGATGCGGCTCTTGCACGTTTTTTTGTCTTTGCCTGCTACAGGGTAGTGACAAGTTCTTCTAAACGCTCCAATAACGAATTTCTTGTTGTATTTCTATGTCCACAAGTGCTCTTACAAGATGGAAATGAGTGCTTCGATTTGTTGAAACTGTTACAGTCGGGGGATGTATTGCTTAACCCGGGGCCTGCGAAACCTCGCCAGGGTGCGATGCAGGTACCCGAAGAGCCACCCGAGCCTATGAACGAAGTTTTGATAACAATACTGCGGGACCTCACACCCCGTTCAACGTTGATCGAGGAGGGTCAGGCGCGCATACTTGATTTCTTCGAAAGCTTAACGTCGAAACACGCCTAACAGAACGCGATGCTCACTAGCATATCTGAAAGGTTAGGCTCCATGGATAGCAGGTTGGAAATTCTTGAATAACATGGTGAAGACCCAACAACAGTAAATGAAACTATTAGCACGCTTGAAAACGAAAACGTTTTGTTAAAATCACGTTTGTCAGATCTGGAAGATAGAGCGAGGAGGGACAATCTTGTATTTTTTTAATATGCCTGATAACCCATCGGAAACATCAGCGAATTCAGAGAAAGAAGTCAAGATGATTGTGCTTAAATAAATGTTGATTAATCTTGTCGATCGCGATATCTCCCGTGCTCATGGGGTTGGAACACGGAATCGCGGCAAAGCACGACCAATAATAGTGAAGTTTCGAAACTACAAAAAAATTTATTTTGCGGAAAACCAAACTTAAAGAATCAGACATCACAATCAGTGAAGACTTCTCGCCAGCTACCCAACGTGCGCGTAAAATGCTAGTGGGTTTGGCGAAACGCTCCGCGCTGGATGAAAAGTTCAAGCTCCGTTATAACAAGTTCACCATAAACGATAAGTGTTGCGATTATGGCGAGGTAAGCGGCGAAGCAGATATCGTAGTTCCCCTAAAGCTGCCCATGCAACTCTTTTTTCACATGCTTCCACAGATTAGCTCATCGGCCGTTCACATAACTTGCTGCGGAGGCCAAGTAACATTTCAATTTTTTGTACTAACCCTCTGCAGCTTTCCCGCTCATGGCAGTCTACTCTAGAGTGATTACTCTGTATTTGCATAGCAAAACATGTAATTTTTTGCGCAGCTACTCTTCAGAGTGAAAACGTGTTTTGTGCACAGTTTCAAGTCTCGCACATTGCGCGATTGGGTTTCTGAACCATGGAAACTATCCTATAGAAATACATGGGGAATACAATTTGACGTTGAATTACACACACAATAGTCTGAATCTTGGAAAGTTTTTTTGGTGCTGTCATCTTCACGTTGACTTCTTGCTTTATGGAAAATATCACGTTCGTGAAGTTGTTTTGCTAGGTTTCTGAGAGGTCTGAATTTCGAGCGAGAAAGCTGGGTATGATACGAAGTGTAGCCCGTAACCACGATTCTATTTCTTGTGCTGCTGACACTACTGGCACTGACATTGGTGTATTAACTGAGACTTGGTTGGACGAATGCGTACGTGATAGTCAAGTTTTTTCTGCTCAAAAGTGGTACAATATTTTAAGATGGAATCGCTCCTCAAAGCGTGGCGGTGGTGGTTTTGTTGCTGTGAACCACACTTTAGAATGGTAACCACACTTTAGAATGGTAGATATTTCTTTTCACTGACCTAAATTTTCACATTGATAACTGGGAATCACCCACTATCTCAAGCGAAGAGACATCATCATCATCATCATCATCATTACCAGCCTATCTACGCCCACTGCAGGGCAAAGGCCTCTCCCACTATTCTCCAATTACCTTGGTCCTGTGCCAACTGTGACCAATTTATCCCCGCAAACTTCTTGATCTCATCTGCCCATCTAACTTTCTGCCGCCCCCTGCAACCCTTGCCTTCTCTAGGGATCCACTCTGCTGCCCTTAATGACCAGCGGTTATCTTGCCTTCGCATTACATGCCCTGCCCACGTACATTTCTTATTCTTAATTTCTACTAATATGTTTTTAACACCAGTTTGCTCCCTGACCCACTCCGCTCTCTTCTTGTCCCTTAATGTTACACCTATCAATTTCCGCTCCATTTTTCATGGGAGGTTGTGGCCATTACTACACCAGGGTGGCCAATCCTGTTCTGGTGAGGGAGTGCATTACCGGCAATGGTCGCCGGGGTCAGGCCGCACCCCAAGCACCCCAATCCCCAAGCGAAGAGACATGTGAATCATCAAATTTTGTAGCACTCTTCTAAACCTTTTCGTTAACTCAGGTAAGCACTGAGGCAACAAAAATAACTGATTCCACCTCTAACATACTTGACATATTGTTAACAGCTCCCGATCTTGTCGCCAACATCACCTATGTACCAAAAATAAGCCATCTCTACGTAATACACTTATTCTTGAACTTTCCATCTTTTTCGTTGTTCACGATTAAAAAGCTAACTTTTCGGCCATTAATGATGGCCTGAAGACTTTTAAGTATGCGTTTCCTGTTGGTTTCGACGAGAGATCGGTAGCTGAAAACTGACACCTATTAAAAGTTCAATTCCCAATTTAATTAAACATCATATTCCACAAAATGTCATTACCAATAACCGTGAGTTTCCACTGCTCAGCCATGCATAAAACACCTTGCTAACTAAAAAGACATCTCTTGATTAGTGGAAAGCATTCTTGAAAAGTGGAGCACTGGTCAGGAGCAAAGGATGTCGTATGTACTTTCACGAAAGGTTTAGAGCAAGCAAAACACAAGTTTATGAACGTTACACTATCTGAACTGCTTACCAAAAACACTAAAAAAAATTGGAGTATGATTAGGGATACCAAGGGTTTAACAATTTTTCTTGTTGAGTTGAAGTCAATCCCAATCAGCAAAGATGATTGCGCCGTCGCTCTGAATGACATGTTTGCAAAATAATTTTCTTGTTTTACTAACCCGTTATTCTCTGCTTGTCACACTCCTATTGATTTCCATATGGATCCTATTCCTTTTGATTTTGATGGCATTGTACGCATAATTGAAAGCCTTAACTTGTCTTCCAATTTGGTACCGATTATAATAATACAAAAGTGCTTCGAAACACCTAGGCTTATTCCGCGATTATCACGTCCAAAATATTTATTAAGTCTCTTCAATCACGGGATATTCTAGATTACTGGAAAATATGCAAAGTGATTCCACTTCATAACTCTGGTGACAAACATTCCACTTGGAACTATCGCCACGTATCGTTAACGAGTATTTCTGGTAAAATATTTCAACACATCATCGATTTCTCACTTGGCACGTTTTCTTCAATAATTCTCCTTTTTTAACACCTGAGCAACATGGCTTTAAGAAATTATTTTCGTGTGCAGCGCAGTTGGTAGCGTTCACAAATGACCTTCATTCTGTACTTGACGAAGGTTCTGCGGATGATTGCATATTTACAGACTTCTGATAGCGTTCGATAAAGTGCACCATAGCCTGCGTCTTTAAAACCTAAGCCAACTGAATATTGACCCCAATGTTCTTAAGTGGAATGAATGTTTTCTAACAGAACACTCTCAATTTGTTCATGTTAATGGATTTAACTCTTCAACTCTTCCTGTCCCTTCAGTCGTCCCGCAAGGCTCAGTTTTGGACCCATTGCTTTTTTTATATATAATAATGATCTGCCTACCAACCTGACTTCTTCTGTAAAACGTTTTCCAGAATATTGTGTTATCTACCGGGAAATAAATAATTCTAACCACGTTTATTTGCTTCAACAGGATCTTGATGCTATCGATAATTGGTGCTGGACTTGGCATATGACGCTTACTATTAATAATGCGGTTCTCACGCCCTTCCTTCTACAGTATGTGCAGCTCTCCACTGCTACTATTGTCGTCGTAAAATACATTGCCGACCTTAATTGGAATATGCCCGTCTCTTTTATTATCTTGAATGCTAACCGAATGCTTGGTTTTCTTAGGCGACATTTTTCCTTATCCCCCACTTCGGTTAAACTGTTATTGTACAAATCACTTGTCCGCTCAAAACTCGTATATGCGTTTTCGGTATGGGATCCACGCAATACATTACTAATAAATGCACTTGAAGCGTTTCAGAACCGAGCATCGCGTTTCATTCTTCCCAATTATAGCCGATTATCAAGCTTAAATCAAATGTAAACAACTCCATCTCTCGTACCACTAACATTGCGCAGGAAGAAATCGCTCATATGCCTCCTCTTTAAAATCTATAAATTGAACGCTTCCCTAAAAAATGCTCTTATGTCACCCCCAGTCATGTTTCTTTGCGCATATATCATTCTTGTTTTGTTGGTATCCTGAAATGTCGCAGTGTATCGTATTCAAACTGATTTATTCCTATAACTACATCGGAGTGGAATCACCTGCCACCATTCTTAGTGCTTACTAAAAAACTGAACCGTCTTTGGAAAACGTGTCTGATTACTCCACTTCTGACTAGCTTGTGACCTTTTTTCCCACAGTGTTCATTTTCCTTCTTATGTGTTATTTCCATTTGCATGCGATTGTCAATGTTAGTTTTGTTAGCTTTCTATGCTAAAGGCAATACCTGGGTTGATTTGTGTTAAACCTTTATATATATCTGCGCACCGTTTCATACTTATTGGTTTAGTGTTTTTGAATATTGCTTTGTATGTATACAATGTTTGTACAGTTCGACCATCTTGAACATGCAGATGTACCACTCCCTTCAATAATCTCTCTGGGCCTGAGGGTACCTGAACTCAGTGTATAAATAAATAAATAAATAAATAAATAAATAAATAAATAAATAAATAAATAAATAAATAAATAAATAAATAAATAAATAAATAAATATTCGGCCGTGCCATTCCCTCGTGAATTCGGGGTTACCTAAAAAAACAGGAAGCCACCAGTAAAAGTAATTTGGCTGCTGATTGTTTATCACCGATTTAGCTGTGGTGAATATAATCGATTTCAAAGGACAGAATAGGCATCCACGCCACAGTCAGCGTAATGAACGCACAGTCATCGGAACACGTGTAACCCAAGTAATTAAGCGACGCTGGAGGCGTTTAAATAAATGTTTCGCTGGGTAAATGAAGCTTGTGTACAAAACAACGCTAAGTATTTACATTTACCCTGAAACCGAGTTAATTTCTTTATTCATGTCGAGGTTTCAAATCGGCTCCGCCAATTGATCCACAGGTTCGACGGCTTCACTCATGCTTCCTGGCAACCCGTAGCAACATAAACAATGCACCCAGCCAAAAGCACTCGGCCAAGGGAGGCAGTGTTTCAGAACCCCCGCACAATTTCCTGCAGCCATATAAAAGCCACCTTCTTTCTTTCCTGGCCTGCACTCCTGTCACTGAGCAGCGACGCCGTTGTTAACACACCTAGGGCGCATGCGCCGACACGCGCTTGCCTTTCTCTTACTGGCTCAGCAGTATTTCTCTGACAGGTCTTATTTCACAAGTCTAGGCGTACGCTTACGGTATATTTAGTGTCCGCACAATAACAGTTGCCATGCTAGGATGTTAAGCAAACTATTAGTAGCACTGCTCGATGTCTCTGACGGACAACTCAGGTTTTTGATGAAGTGCGTGGCGAAGTTCTGGTTTTTTTTATCTTCACGCACACGCGGTCGGGAAATAACCGCCTGCACTTTGGTTGAACTTACCTGTGTTTTTATTTAACGCTCATTTTCAACAAAGCGCCGTTCTCACCCTATTTTTAGATGCAAGGCATCTCTTACACTCGGCCTGTCCCGCGTTGATCGGTGTAGTCAACACTCCTCATTACGCATGCGCAAACTCTCCTCCGTTCTTCTCTCCGACAGCTGTGCGTTATGCGCTGTCTCCGGCTCATTATCATAACAGTTTTCGCGCTTCGCCTACGTTCGCATGTGCTCTGGAGCGCTTGTGCGCGCATGTGTGCGCATACGCAACTTTCCTCCTCTGTCTCCTCTCCTTCAAGCGCGTATATAAAGCGGTGAGCACTCGGCGCCCGTTCAGTTCAGTTAAGCGTGCGCTTTCGCGTTACACAGTTGCTCGACTCCGCTTGACTTTGCTCGTGCTTCGCTTGACAACGACGACTCCGTTTAATCTTCCGATGAAGACGGTCTTTACGTACTTGGAACTCTACATGTGATTGAGCATCATTTATTGTTCACTACACTTCAACTACATTTGGATAACCACCATAACGGAAACGCGAATTGAACCCCGTGACATGCCTTCCATCACCCCAGGGTTCTCGTGGGAAGGTGGCGGAATTTTTTTTTTACTACTAGTGTTTAAGCTGTAATTCCTATAAACGCAGTCAGCGGTAACTTGAATTTGCCTTCCCTAAGCACCTTTCATTAGATAAAATAATAACCTTAGTCCTCAAAAGTGTATTTGCGAGTTCTTCAAAATTTGTTCAATTTTGGGCACTAACGTCTTAAAATTATTGATAGATGGAATATGTTCTGAGCAAAAAGTGTTTACTCTGTTGGAAGCAGGAGCTCTACGACAATGACACACAGAACAAATCCTGCTAGGGATCAGGTCACGTTAACATCATATGCGAGCCCATTGTACATTCGTATGCACAAGGAGTATGACCCTAGTTGGTATAACTGTGCACAAAGTACAACATTTTTTATTTTAAACAATATTTTTTTGTTTACTATCACCTGTTGCACGGAACAACAACAATGCGTCAAAAATTCGGCTATTCACTTTTTCACACACAGCTGTGGGCAGAAGGCGGACAGCGCTTTACCACGCGAACATTTGGTGCCCGTTTTGGAATTCTAGTTTTCTGAGAAAGCATGCCTAATCTCATAGATTCACACAATGAAAGTATCAATACTGAAAATTTCTGGCTCTCCGGTGGGATGTATTATATTTACCCATTCTTTATTTTATAGAACGTAACTTAACAGTTTGCTATTTTCTTCGAACGTGAATTGCTTGAATAAAAAATCCCTTCCTGTGCTGGCGTTCCTAAGTTCTGATCACGCTCACAAACATTTCCGGACACAGTCTGCTCACAAGAATTGAGGGCGAAAGCATGGGGATAACTAGTAAATCTTCTTCGGTGCTTCATGGTGGTTGTAGCATTTGGTTCGATTCGGTGTCTGTATTTTAGCGTTAAATACTTGGGCCTTCTCATTTATTTTTACATGCTGCATTAGTCTCGCTGTACGTCTGTGTGTTTTTTTTTACATAGGGAGTGAACTAAATGAACAAGCAGACTAGTACACGCAACACTTTCTCTGGAATTAAGGTTCGGTGCTTCTGGGAATGCACATGTTTTGCTCACGTTTCTATGTCACGCGACAAGCACTATTCCACGAATATTACATTTTGACCTCCTACTTTTGTTAATTTTTAATTACTGTGCATAGCGGTGACTATTTTTCTGAAAGGCGAACAGCAAAAACTCAGACAGTTTTTCTCAGAATGGGACGTCCCAATACATTGACGAGCTATGCCAAACTCACTGTCGCTGCTTTTTGAATTGACCAACATATTCGATGACTGCTTCCAGCAGTATAAGAAAATGCGGTAAAAGATATATAAAATAATTTGCATACCAGCCAACTCTTCCGCAGCGATGCCCAAAACGTGGTTCACAGAGAAAACTTCAAAGGCCAGGGGTGTAAGATCCAGCCCGTCCAAAAGGGTGGCGGTGTAGGAACGCAGTTCCATTTTGTTCATCCCGTTAGTAACCGGAACCAGATTCTGAAGATGCTGTCCCGGAAAGAAATTCAGGAAATGTGTTAGGGAAGTCCTGGGCCTAATTCGCAAATATTGGGCTTAAAACTTGGGTTTCATTCGCAAAACTAGCGTCTGGACAGCAAATGGATGGTTCAACAATTAGAAGCGCTGTGTTTATCGAAGACCCCTGTTTTTTTAGAAAACCGAGAGGTCAAGCTGATCTTTCCCGGTTAAATAAAACGTTTAAGTGTAAAATCTTGTGAGGCCCTCAGCTCAGCGCAAATCCAATTTTTAATCGTTTATAACAGCGTTACTGCGGAAGCCTACCCTTTCGTTTATAAAAAAATAAATTAATCGTGCTCAGCGAGATATAAATGTACAACCCGCCATGAGAAAAAACGTTCGGTTCAGCAAAAGGGCATTTTTTTAAACGAATGACGCTCCGGTATACTTATTTTTTATTTATTTATTTATATTTAGTTTTTATGTATTTGTTTGTTTGTTTGTTTGTTTCTTTCTTTCTTTATTTATTCATTCATTCTTGCATTTATTTTTTTACAGTGGCTGTCAGTACCCCATGGGGATTATTGCAAGGGTGAGCATTCCTGTCACAACTTTTGACCTCTTCAATTCCACAATTCAGAATAAGAACACACAATCACTGTGAACGTAACAGTACGGAATAGTACAATCAGACGTAGGTATTTGTACCGTAACACAACCAGGAATTTACCAAAAAGAAAGTGAGGTAAAGAAGAAAAGTGGCAAAGAAAGAAGAAAACGCAGAGCGGAAAGATCTATTCCGGTAATAATATCAAGGAACCGCAAACACTATTAATATCTGTAGAATCCTTGGTAAAACAATTCAAACAGGGAGGGGCCGCCTGAAGAATACGGTAAATGACTTCACATGGTAACTGGTTTAGTGTAAATTAGTACCTTCCATATGTTTCATATAATTGTCCAATATTGGCTGCTGTGTAATGACTGCATCCAGTGCGTTCTTGAATGGCGCGTGGAAAGAACGAATAATCAAATTAATATCACTGAATGAATATTCTTTGGTTCGCACGCTTGCATTCGCCTCGTCGGTGTTTTGTGAAAGTTCAAGTAAAGATCTGGGTTTCTGCAGAATGATCTCTGGAGAAGTTGATAAAGAAATGTAAGCCCAAAAACCTTTGCAAAATTTTCAAGGGTAGCTAGACAGGCCCGGGGTAATAGAGCGGTGGGCAAGTCACTGCTCCCGCAACTGTAGAAGATAAAGCGCACGGCTTTCCGTGGAACCCTTTCCAGTTAAGCTTTCTTTTCTGTTCGCAGTGTGAGAAAACCACACAATACTGGCAAATCTTAAGACCAGGATGTGTCGTAAGCAAGAAGCTTCGCTTCATGTATAGCACTTGACAGGGCCCCTTTCATAAAACATAATTTGCTCATCTCTTTTTTGGGCACTTGACATACGGGCTCTGTCCAGCTAAGGTCAGACGCAATTGCAATACCAAGGTATTCGTACTTTTAACTCATTCAAGGGGCACATAATTAAAATGGTATTGAAAATCAAACTTAGTTCCCTTGTTTGTAATGAACATAACGGCGGTTTTGAGAATGTTTATAGTCATTATTCAATCTGCACACCACTGAACTATTTTATTTAGTGAATTACTTACCCCCACCTGATCATTGTGCTAATGCATTTCATTGTAGATCACGCAGCCACCCGCAAAGAGTTTAAGTTTTACGTCTGCGTTATTTGTTCTGTCATTTGAATATATTAGAAACAAAGTCGGGGCTAGTACATGTTTTTTGCTGGGGCTATAGATGTTTCAAAACGAGCAAAAGAACAACTAAGACAACCTTAGGAAAATACGATTGCTCATGAACCCCCCCAAGACCGCAAATTTGGAAAAAGTGTTGATCTAAGAATGCAAGATGAGCAAGTTGGGTTAATCTCGTTTTTATGCCTCATAGTGATTGCAAGAATGGAAAAAGTGTTGATCTAAGAATGCAAGATGAGCAAGTTTGGTTAATCTGTTTTTATGCCTCATTGTGATTGCACTTGAACCAGACCCGTCAGGGACTCTTCTCCAACCTTTGGTTGAGCCGTCGGTGTGATACTTGAAATCTGTTTTTGTTCCGACTCGCAAAACCTGCGAGTATGATGTTACGAAAGAGGGCTAAGCAGGCAAGGTTTTGGCGGTGACAGAAAGGTGAAGAGATGTACGCTGTTTTATTTCTGTGGCGTTTGTAAAATGTGAGTTGTGTGAAAAGGTACATCTGACAGCTCGATTTTGCACGGCTACCAATGGTGGAACCCGGCGCTTCTGATGCTTCTTTGTGCTTAGACAGTGGCTGCACATTGAGGGTTTGTGGGCGTGAGTGGTGTGGGAGCTGGTAGTTTTAGTTCCGTAAGGGCACGGTCTAGGTATAGTTGGAGAATACCGAGGCGCTTAATGGCCGGAAAAACAGCGACGTTTATATGTACGGTCCATGTAACACCTTTTATACGTAGGTTGATATTTGCCGTGTGTATTTGTAACCATATCAGAATCCCGATAGTGTGAAAAACGTAATAAGAAAAGCCACACTATTTAAACTCCTCCAAATATGCTAAGCATCAGGCAAAAGATAATTGAGCCGTGTAATCTTTTGAAATGTTTTCAAAACAATTGTCATGATTGTTCGCAGCTTACCTGAGCATACTTTGTCCAGCGCGGAGATGCCACCAAAGCAGCGAAAAGGTCGAACACAGACGCAGTTCCTCCAAACGAAACGAAACATTCTCCGCCGGGAACCATGAGCTTTTCAATATTTCGAATGGCTTGATGCTGATCGGGAATCCAGTGGAGGGCAGCAAAGGAATACACCATCTCGAAGCGGCCCTCTTCCGCGGAGAATCGAGCAACGTCCTTGTCATTAGCAATGTCCAGCCGCTTGTACTCAACCTTGGGGTGGGGATGTTTTTCTCGGGCCAATTGCAGCATAGCCTCAGAGTTGTCCACGGCCAGAAGCTTCTCGCACCAAGCGGGTAAACAGGGTACAAGGTGATCAACAGTAAACCTGCAGTTGTGTTCCGAAAGCCGGGTTAGGATACTTATGGGATTGAACTTGGGAGTACTATTAAGAATTGTAAAAAAGGAAATCCGAGATGGCTATTTATATTTTCTTCACAACACATGAGCACTTTTGTTACCTAGTACATATTGATTGATTCCCTGTAGTCCTGTAACACCATATGCATGTGGCAGCTTAGGCAAGCTCTATTATTTAAGATAGAATGTGTGGTGCATTTTTGAGTAAGTTGTTTCGGTGCAACCGATAGTCGAAGGCACTCGCTGTTTTCTGCTATTTTTCAATAAAAGTGCCACTCATTGAGGAAGCATTGCGTTAGGTATTGGCTTGTATTCAACAAAATATGTTTGTCTCAAAACCAAAAATAGAATCGGCGCTTATGCGTTCTTTTTTCCCACAAACTTTATTTTGCGAGAGCATCTAAAAAAATTCTAATCCGGCGGCTTGGCTCAGTGCCTAAGGTGTTGTGCTGCTAGCGCAAGAGCGCGCGTTCGATTCCGGCCACGGCAGCCGCTTTTCGAATGGATCGAAAAGCGAAAACGCCCGTATTTTAGAGATATGGGCGCATATTAGAGATCCCTAGTGGGTGTGTTGCAGCACCCTGGCAACTCAAAACTATTTATACCTTAACGTTTTTGTTGCTATGCAGTTGTCAGAATACCAGCAATTTACAGGCCTGTCCAAAGAGTAAATCCTTGTACAAGCGCACATTTAGGGTTGGCCTCTTCGTCGATTATTGCCATCAGCTGAGCACGAGGTCGCGGGTTTTATTCCCGGCTGCGACGGCCGCTTTTCTGCTGGAGGCGAAAAGCAAAAATGCCCGTGTGTTTGAGATTTCGGCGCACGTTAAAGATCCTCAGGTGGTCAAAATTAATCCGGAGACCTCCACTACGGCGCGCCTTATCGCCTGCGTTGCGTCCGCGCGTTAAACCCTACAATCAATCGATTAGTGCCATCAATGGTGCAAGAATAGGTCAAAAATATCGGCTTCATAGTTTGAATTGCAGATGCCCTGACGCATACTACCAAAAGCAGAATAATACGAGACCTCAGAGAAGCTTCGATACTTTAGCACCCAAAAATATGCTTACTTTTATTAGGAACCTAGGAGAGCCAATGGTAAGGGGTAAGGTCAAAAAGTTGGAAGATGGTACTATAGTTACGTATATATGTATATATTGCTATCACGACGTAACCGATATCAGAGAAATTGTTTTTTGTTACACGGTATTGTATATAGGCAGCACTAGAAGGAGAAGTGCCTGAAGTGGTCGTAGGAAAAAGCGATTCGTGTTCTTAGAGAAAGAAGAGGTAAAGGTGGACTCGCTTTGATTGCCGAAAAGAAATACCTATTTACCAGCGTCCTCGGTCTCGCCTCCTCCACGGTAAATAAGCCCAGTTCATCTGTTACACCCGCAACGATGGTTTAAGTGTGCAATGTACTGCCTACCTACATGCGTCGGAGCTTCGAATGAGACATATCACCGGAATTATTCTGGAGCCTAATAATATTGCACCCGTATATTGCGATGCAACCATGTGCGACAGAGAAGATGATGTACCACCATTTCTGCCACCGACGCAGCCTCGCCTCACCAGCGGGAGCCACGCGTTTGCTGGCAAGGACGAAGAAACGTGGGGTAGTGGTTAATGTCCTACAAGAGAGTTAGCAACCATGAGCGGTGGGATTAGGCGGTGGAGCTTGCAAATAATTTGAAAGGAATGCATTATTAACCAAGTCGATCCGAATGTCGCCACCACCAGCAATTTTATCGTCATTTGACCGCAGCTGCGCCGTAGCCTTAGCAACGCATCAGGTGACTCGGCGTGCGTCATGTATCTCTGCGGCAACCATGTGGCCCTCACTGACGACGGATTGCCGCATGTGCCCTCCGCAGCTGCGTGGCCGCCTGACCTTCAACAAGGATGCCAGCGAGTCCGGGGCACCCTCTATGAAAGTCGCGCGGGGCCAGATGGCTTTGATCCGTCGTCGGCAAGTCGCGTCTGACCGCCCTCGGATATCGCCTGATCAGCTGATGAACTGCAGTAGGTTGGCAATACCAACTGCGCGAATCCAGCCTCGGTGAAAAGAAAGAGTAAGCTGTTCGCCTAAGAAATTGAATTTACCAGGCTAACCTAAGACTTAACGACACTGAACCCAGCTCTCACTTTGCTTATCAAGAGTTAGCTGAGATCAGCAGCACCCATGTTTTTTTCTTTTTCCAGGCATCATCCGCCCCTAGATTTCAGAATCCTGAGACCGCTGATCTAACAAAGTTTAAAATTTGCCGACGCAATAAAGACATGCTTTGGCGACTCGATTTTCAGCAAAAAAAATGGCAGTGTGAGCTTTGCAGCCACGAGCAGAGGTTCCGGGTGCAGCGTAGAGAAGTGCTGATGCTGCGCAGCCTGGTTAGTCCCGTAATGTTTGACGGAGATGAAATCGCTCCTTTTAAATTGTCTCGTTGAAGATCTGAACATTCTAGTAAACAAGAAAGATATAGTATATATCAGTCATGTGGTGTACCACACAACTTAAATATACTATTTCCCCGGGTTTCAGGCGCTGACGACTTCTCTGACCCTGTTCCTTTCACATAGGCCCTTTAAACAGGGATTGAGCCGGTCCAAAACAAGCTCAATCCTGAACGAGCGCTGCGGCGCGACCAGTTTCAATTGGAACCAAGCCTGATCCCGCTCCAACACAACCCTGGTTCCCCAAGGGTGACCGGAAGGGTGCTGTGATATTCTCGTCTCCGTTGAGTAATGTTGTAGATTGGGACAATTTTAAATAGCACCACAAATGGTATCAATTAAATTTATTCAAAAAAAGCCTGCCTATTATTTGCGCACTGACACGTACGTACGTTTAAAAAGGGAATTTTTATATTGTAAATGGAGATAATTTGTGTAACAGAATTTTCAGAAAAGCGGAACTAGGAAAAACAGAAAGACAGAAAACAGGGCAAACTGTGCAACGGTCTGCTGTTCCACAGAACTGCAGATTTGGTGGAAGTTGCACATGTAATTGCTAAAATAACGTAAGTAATGAGAAATGGTCGAACAGAATTTTGAACACTTAACAAGAAAGAAATGTACAATAAAGGCGAAAAAGACAAATTGTGGAATGCCGCACATCTCAAAAATGCAGATTTGGTGAATGTTTCACCTGTAATCGTTGTAACAGTTCAAATGGATATAATAGGTCAAATGAAACTTTGATTACCAAATAATAAGATATAAGGGAAGGAATAGCGAGAAGTGACGAAAGGTGTAAGGCCCTGGATTTTCATAAAAGACCAGACTTGGGAAGCGTTCCGCCTGTAATTGGTGTACTAGCGTAAATGGAGAGAATTGTTGGAACATCACTTTGAAAAACCAAAAAATCAGAAATACAGAAAAAATTGCGAAAAGTTGCGGGCGGGGTAAAGGGCTAAAATTTCCACAAAATGCACGTTTGGCCGAAGTTCCACGTGTAAGTACTATAACCGCTTAAAGGAGATAAAGGGTTGAAGAGAGTTTGGATAGACATAAAAAATGGAAAGAAATAAAGATAGCAAAAAGTGGCGCACCGAGTGACGCCCCGGAATTACACAAAAAAGCAAATTTTGCGTTAGTTGCTTCTATAATTACTATATAAGCATAAATGAAAATAATTCGTCTATCAGAGTTTGAATAACGAAAAATTGAGTAATATATAGAAAAACACCGAAAAGTGGCAAACCTTGTAATGCCCGACGATCTCCACAAAACTGCAGATTTGGCGGAAGTTCCACGTGTTTTTGTTATAACAATGTAAATGAAGATTCTTAGTCCAACAGAAATTTAAAAACCAAAAAAATCAGTCAAATAGAAAGAAATGGCTGTAGTGTTGTACCATGAAACGCCCGCATTTTCCAAAAAAACGCAAATTTGATTGACGCTCGGCATAGAATAGTTATAATAGCGTAATTTGGGACAATCAATAAAAAGAACTTGGAAAAATAGGAAAAAGAAAAGGTGGAAAAAGTGGCGAATTAAGTAACGCCCGCATTTCCACAAAAATGAATATTTGGCGTAAGTTCAACTTTTAATTGTATAATAGCGTAAATGGAGATTATTCTTAGGACGGAGTTTTTAGGAACTACAAAATAAAAATAAATTAACTGGGAAAAGTGGCGAACCTAGTACGGCTCCCATTTTCACAAAAATGCAGATTTGGCAGAAATTCCATTTGTAATCGGGAAAATATCAGCGACGCATATTATTCGTCGAAGTGAATTTTGAAAAACGAAGAGAATTGGCTTTAATGAACCGACACTTTAGAGAGGCGGCCTCAGAATTCTACAAAGTTGTGGAGAACTTTTTTAATTTCTGCAGATTTCTTTTCTGCGCAGTACATGATGGTCTATCAAAAAAATCACAAACGAACAAGCGCACGGACTTTTGCTTACAACCACTATTCTCCAGCCCCGTATTTGTGTGCTGCTTTTTTGCCAAGAATGCATTCCAGCTGGCTGGACTGGAAACTGTACAGTGCTTCGCAATGCAAAGAGCGTCAACATGATAAGGGGCACAGAGAACGAGGACGCGTGAGAGACACACAGAAAGTAATTGCGCCTCTTCTGTGGGTGTGTCTCTTCTTCGTGTATGAGATTCTTCGTACGTTTTCATCGTCATCATCATCATCACCACCCTGGCTGTGTTAACTGCCGGACAAAACCCTCCCTCAATGCTCTCCAGCCACGTCTGTCGAGTCCTAACTGAGTTCGCACTTTCCCCTACATTTTCGCAGCGCATCACTGCATCGATTTTTTCGTCGAACTTCTTTGCGTATACGGTGAATACACAGCAACTCCGTTGAACAGATGGTCCACGCATTGTCCATAATGCGCATGACGTGACCCACCCATGCCTATTCACTTAATTTCAGCTGAAATTATATTCCACACCAGTCTGTTGCCTTATCCACGGAGCTGTTTTCTGATCCATAAACATAACGTTTTAGAATGCAAAACAATTCATCGCGAAATGAATCAAACATACGCGCTGAATTTACACAGAATTCTTTGAAGAACTGGAGAAAATGAGGGTATCTGGGTCTATGTCCTGCTTACAGAAAATATCAAACATGATAATGATTTTTGCCACCGGTCTCTCGGCTCGGCAGCAGACGTTATACAGCAATATAGATGCAAGTACACTGAATATTTTTGCATCTACCTGTGAAATGTTTGTAGTGGGTGCTGGCTTCTCCAATCACGGTCATTAAAAGCAGGTGTACAAATGAGCCGTCAGGTGTGCATAACAGCACAGTCCCTGCTCTCAGCTCTGCTCCAGCCAGTCATTCTATATCACCCGGTTACCTCCAACATTTTTATCAATTGATGACGTGGAAGCTGGTGAGTATGATCGAATACGGAACTTGTTAAAATAAGTCGTGGTTACCACCATACAGCAAAGAAATTCATTCCGCATCACGGTGCCGCTTCTACTGAAACACGCAGTGAATACACCGGGGCATGCTTTCTTTATGCGTTCTTTGGCCAAGAAGTGACGCGGTCAGAAAACTTCTACCGCACGTGCTAAAGGCATTGCAAAAGGCGCGTGTTCTTGGTCACGAACAGTTAAAGCTCCGGTGATATCATGGTGCGCTGCTGACGTTTCGGACAGCCCAAATGCCGCAGCAAGGCTGAACAGTTTTCATGGTTCCCAAATACCACCGCTACCTCACCTTGTAAAAAAGTGCTTCTCAGTTCCCACTTCCAACCAAAGCTCCCCCACCACCTTCACTAACATCTGCAGCCTTTACGTCGCTTACCAATGCGAGAGTTCCTATGTAGTGACACTAGGGTAACGAATGAGTGAATCTGTTCATATTTTATCGCACTTGTGTCTATAAACCAGAGATATGTATGGCCACTAATCTGAATGATTTATATTCTTTTTAAAAATACATTACACAGTCTGTATGCAAACCTTTCTTGCAACAAGTATAATGCTTCCCCTCAACACCTTCAAGTTGCCAAATACAACAAAACTTGCAAGACCAATCTGCCTAAATAACGCAAATGTCAAAGCCGGAATTCTTGATTCTGTTCGCATACACAACGCAAGCCCCAGGAAACACAGAGCACGTGCTCTCCAAAAATGCCTCACCGATCGTTCCGACGTGGTTTATGTAGCTGCTGCAGAATACAGGCACCGCCCCGCATTCGCTATTGCATTTATTAAAAACTATGATAATTCCCGCTCGATTTCCTGACATTACGAGCATCCCGTTCCTCCACGTCGGAAAAAGGTGGCAATAGCTTTAACCGTCTCCCAAAGGCCGACACCTCGAGAATAATCTCCGATTCCAAAGCGGCCATTCAAAATTTCGCCAGTGGACTTGTTCCACAGGGAATCCAAATTCTCCGGCGCCACCCAACCGAGTTCCCGGTAAAAATTGGTTGTACTTCGGCGCGTGCTGGCCTTGCTCGTAATCAGGCTACCCAGAACACGGATCGAGAGCTCGCAATTCGAGCTTCGGCAAGCGCCGAACCCTGTCACGGGACCAGATGCGCCAGAGATAAATTTCTTACGTACAAAGAAATAACCGTCCATTACCGCCTTGACCACCGTTGGTGCCCCGGCTCACGTCAACCTTACAAATCTCGAAAAGCTCTCGTGTCTCCTACAGACGAATACATTCTCACATGCCGCTACATTCTACCCAATCCACCCTTCATTATATTCTTCATTAAAATGACCTGCATGTGGCGCCCTCGCCATCCTTACCCCATTCTTCTTGGGGTGCCCTAAAAATCCGTTTCCCCTGATATGCTGCGATGAGCCGTGGGAGGAGGGCCTGAGAATCTCAGTCCTAGACATACAAACCTCATCGGCACCAGAGCCGCCGATGTCACCGCCCGACACCAGTGAGCGGCCACAATCACCCCTAACCCAAATACAGCCCAATAAAAGCGCCTTTTTTGTCCTTCTGAATTATTTCACAAATGCGAAAAGCACGATTTTATATCGCAGAAATAGATTCGCTGGCGTTGTGTTTGTTGTTTTTCTATTCGTGACTCTTTTTTGGGTCAAAGAACCATTGCGACCTAACAAAAATTTCTACCATTCTTTGTGTGGGCCTAATTGTCTATATTTCGGTTTTTCTAAGCATTTTTGTTTTTTTCTACCAGATTAAAAAAGAAAGCACTTGCTTTAGAGCTTGATTGTTTAGGATAACCCAGGACTAATTGTCACTAGGAGTTGCGGCTGCACGTAGGCCACACTGTAAAATAATAATAAAAAAATAAACATTGCAAACGAACTCGACAGCTGGAGCAAACTGAATATCCGGAAAAAAGCCTGAGAAATGTTAGCGGCGAGACAGCTACGCGCAGTATTGATAGAAAAAAGAGGCGCCTTTGTTTATTTTTACTGAAATGATTTACTGTTGTATTCATGTCATTTAAATAAACTAACCATTCTTTGGCGCTCTTTTCACTCCGTCAGCCTTGCGCCATAAATATTCCCAACATCACCATAACAAAAAAGGCGCAATAACATACACAGTTTAGGAATAAAATATTTTCACTTTACCCGCCTGGGCCGCATCCGATGTCGAGGCACCGGCCAGGTACACGCTGGTTACCCTCCAGGTCCGTCGGTGATGGACAACTTGAGGGAAACGCCGCACTAAAAAACTTCAGGAATGCGCCTCTAGAAGCACACATGTCTTCAGTCATACGAGCGTATGCCTGAGCTCCATCAGAAGTCTCAGCCCAGTCACCGATGTACATCTTGTCTTGTCCCATGGCGCCCTTAGTTTGATCCATACTGTTAAGGAAAAGTGGCAGACTTTACTCAGCACCTCTGGAACAGAAACGTCAGGCATTGTAGGGAGTCAGCGACATGAACTCAGTTCCTTTGCATAACTTTCGAGTGGACATTTGGCTCGTAATGTTTGTGCGTATTGCTTACGTACACGTTCTCACGCGTGACGGATACACGACAAGCACAACCCCTCTCTGTGTACAAAACGTTTTTTGTTTTTCTGGTAATGTAAGTGTAACCAGGAATTCCTACACATTTTTTTATTTGTGGAAAATTTTGCTCATTTTAATGCAGCAAAAAGTAATGGTTACTCTTTCAGATTTGCAGCGAAGTATTTGTTGGCACTACGTCTATTTAGTTAAAACTAGAAGTCTAGAGGTGAGCTCCTTACAATACCATCTGGTATAACCTCGACACGTGCCCCATTTACACACAAGTCCTCTCAATCATGTTTGTGCTGCAGAAATTCAAGGCCAAAAGAGCCATATATGTATATGTACGAGGGGTGTCGTTGTCTGCCGCGATGTAAGTTAATGCTTGTCTCCTACGGAAATATTTCGCGCCTTATATCTATGATAAAGAAATCATGTACAGCAGTCTTCCAAAAGCAGGTGCAAGAGCCGGTTAACCTCGAAACACTGTGGTAAGTATTATAAAAATTTCGTCTTATTTTTTGCTTCAGTGTAATATGCATATTTTTGGAGTTCCTGCTTCTAGTTGAGGCTGTCACTGTCTTAATCATTTCACAAGCGTTTTATTATGTGCTGAATAATTAAACCCACAATAGGTCAGGGCATGTTTGTTCTGTATAAGCCACATTACTTTACTTTTGGTGTTGCGTAAGGCCATGCTATATCTTTCATATTTTCTATTATTATATATACGCTAGAATATACTCCTTGAATTTTATTTTTAATGCTTATAGTTTTCCACTTCGTGCACTCGTGCGACTGTCTATTGATTTGTTATTTCCACTGTGCCAAAAAAAAAGAAAACTGGTTCGGTAATGGTTTCGGTTCCCGTGAAATAATTTTGTTCCTGTTTTGTTTCGCTTCGTCGAAATCACTACCCGAACCGATTCGCGAATCCGTTTGCAAGGTTGAACCTGTTTGCGAACTGGTTCAGTTTGTAAAATTATTTTCGCACTGAAAAAAAATATTTTCTAAATCAGAGTGTCCATAAAAACTAACAACAATTTTGAAGCATTCAAAATACTGGTCTTTCCCAATAAAAATGTCCAATTTTAAACACAGCAGTAAGCATTTCGCCTAGAAGACAACAGATGAAGTAGGGACGATTTACTATCTTCTTTTTTCCTTATCCTTATGTTTTCCAGGAAAATACTTAACGCAACAACCAAAAGTCATGCCATCTATTGAAGAGAGTTTTTCCCGCTCTTTTTTGGGTGCTTTTGTTGAAATGACAATTGCCTTTCAGGAATCGCCAATCACCCTGAACCTTGAGCCTCTACAGCTTGGCTTAGGTTATCGTGTTTCACCTACCGACGCTACTGGGGCGGATGTTTTAAGATCAGTGTTTTACTTTTTCTTACAAGTGAGCTGTAGTGGTGCAATATAGGGGTGGGCAGGTCTTGGAATTTCCCTTGAAAATTTTAGAAACACCATATTATCCTTTTCTTGCAGAGCCAAAAGCCTATTGTGATTATTTTGTGAGGTTGTTCCCCACACCAAGATTCTTTACGTCAGTTTTAAATAGAATTAGGAATAATACATGTTCCTTTGCACCCAGAGCGGTATGAATTTTTTTTTATAAAGACATACATCTGTTCGTGCGAGAGCCGTACCTAAATGATTTACGTGTACTGACCAGTTTAACTGTTCTTAGAACGAAACACCAAGGCACTTTTGTTCATGTACACGTGCAATAACAAGGCGATTTTGAGATTTATCTTATTGATTGGGTGGAAAATTATATAGATTGTCTTTGCGGCGTTTAATCGCAGCTTGTTTTGTTGTAACCAGTTTGAAAGATGCTCCAAATATTCGTTTTCAATAAATTCGACCAATGTTAAAATGTTTCTTTGTCTACTGCATATGTAAAAATATCAGAACAACCTGGTATAATAACAGTATCATTTATGTACACAAGAAATATTAATGGGCCAAGTAGGGATCTTTGTGGGACACCTTGGTTCAAGTTCATTTCGGCAGATAATATGTCATTGATGGGAGCTATTTGATATCGATAATGCAAATAGTTTTCCAGAATTTGTAATGCTATCCTACGAATCCCACAGCACGATAATGTTGTTAACAGCAAATAAAAATGGGTTGAATCAAATTCCCTTCGAACATCTAAGAAATTACCGAGTGTTTATAACCTGTTTTCTATATTTACGATTATCTTTTCCTTGATATATGCCAGAGCTGGGTCAGTAGACAATGCTTTCGGAAGCCGTATTGGTGGATTGCAATTATGTGATGCTTGCCGAAAAAAGAAATGAGTGGCTTATGGATTACGCCTTCGAATATTTTAGATAGAGTTACAAGCATCGATATAGGATGATAGTTGGACAGGTTATTAGTCTTAACAGATTTGAATATAGCAGTGACTTAGGCCAATTTTTAATTTCTGGGAAAAATAGCTGTGGTCAATTTGAGGTTAATAATAAAGGTAAAAAATCATAAAGGTAAAAACTTCTTTCAAAGAACTCCTAGAAAATACCCAATAAATCGCTGATTTTAAATCAATTACTGTGTTTTAAAAGGGCCTATGCAACTCACTCACTCATTTAAAGCAACCACGTAACAGAATTTTCTTGTTTCCTAAAGGTACATGAGGTGAGCAGAAAGTCTTCTCGAGGCCCGCTTATTCTGAGAGAAGGGACTGGCGGCATCAACATTGTCCGCAAGAAACACATCACGGATTCGCCGCTTCATTGTCACTTCAAGATGTGGTCTTCCTCTGCACCGAAAATGTCATCTTTTCCATCGTGTCATCATGTTCTTATGGTTATGTGCCTTTGGAGAGTTCTTGGGACTTTTGCGGGAATTCTTGTAAAGCATGTAAAATTTGACAGTGGGCTGGTGTCATTTAAGTTGGAGTCTCGGTTGAAATGCTTGAAGTGGTCAGCTCTACTTGTGATTTTAAATTATTGGTAGAGGTTAAAGAGTCTGTCTAAATGCATGAAGGAGGTCAGGTGAAAGGAATGAAGGGGGTCAGGTCTTATGAAGAGGTTTAAGTTACTGGCACATGCAAGTTGTATGTCAGCTGAACAATAAGGTCGTGTCTTGTATTACAATTTTTTAGCATTGGCACGACGTGCGGGCTGCCTTTGAATCTATAGTTGATGTTAATGTAGTTAATGACACCGCATTGTAACGTCTTTATTATTCAAGTATAGCTCATGAGATCTTTTTTCATGGCAGTGCTGCTGCTGATGCAAAAGTGACAGTGCTTATTTACGCAGACGGCTTCAGCCTTCATTGATAAATTTTAGTACTGTATGTAGGCTGACACCCATGTCCTACGAGAATTGAAAATGGGGGTATTTGGCTTGAACAAGTTTTCTCCTTTGAACAAAGTAGCATTTCTTGCTTGGCAGAAGTACGGCTTTGTTCACAATTACACTGATAGCAAGACGGGATAGTTTTTATTGTACGCAACTGTAAAATGTTGAAGCTGGAAAAATGTTGAAGCTGGAAAAATGATTTTATGTCTGCTTTGTAAAACTGGCCACCTGTATGTTTCAATGCTGGCTTGTTTGGTTCTTCAGGATGTCCAACTTGTTCACACTTGAATTGATGACGTGTATATAATAAGTCTGCTTGTTAAATTTTAATATGGGTAATATTTTCCCAGCTACCTTATTTGCGAAATTATATGAGATTCACGGTGGGTTTTATGAGATTTCTTGGAATGAAATATTTTAAGCTACAAATTGTTTGGGCAAGTAACGTACCTTACGGGAAAGGCGTTTTCAGGGCGCTCATAAAACGCTCAGGACGCTCATATAATAACAGCTGGTTTCGTGAGTATTTTATTACAAGTATATTGTTTCTTTTACATGCAGCTGCAACCCAGAACAGGATTCTGCGGGTGAAGCCAAAGCCGCTCTAGGTGCCTCAGACGAACTTTTATATATAACTGTGCTACTATACACAACTGTTCGAAACTGTCAGGGACCCCATTGCTGCGGTGGGTTCTGCTTTCCCACTGTTGGTATCACTTCGGGTTATATATCAAGGCTGTGTTAAAATGATGCTTGAGGTTTCTTGAAGATAACAATGCATCCGCCAGCCTTGTATATGACCTCGGTGTATACCGACAGAAAAGCAGAAATATTGGAAAAGTGGAGTCCCATTGACTGCTTCCCAATGTCTAAATGAACACCGTTTTATATAAACACCTGGTCTGAAGGTACCTGGAACAGCGCACTGGATAAATTAAATACTATATTTACATGCATAATTGTTCCAGTAACACTAACTACACTTTCATTTGGAACAGTGATCGGCATACTTTTATTTGGAACTCCGATCCAGATAATACAGTTGCAATATAAGTCGTTGACTGTTCTACCTAATTTTCAGGTTATGTGGAACACGGTTGCAAATGTATAACTGGAACTTTTTTGCAAAAAATTTCCAGTTACTAAGTGGATCTTATGTGGAACCAGATTAAGAGACACAGCACAGCAAAACCCAAACTGACAATGCTGAGTAAATAAAGTTTTGTAATACCGGGAGAGTCTTAGTTCAATTAGCTTTTCCAACACCTTATCCAAAAATGAGAGAACGGATTAGGCGCATAGTTCTCAATGAAGCGATGATGCGCTTTTTTTAAATTCTGCAAAAACATTTGCTATTTTACATTCCATTGGAAATAGAGCCGTCTGAAAATCCAACTTGAAAATGTGACTATGAGTATTAACATAACATTTCCGGCAAGCTTAATATGTACACCGTGTGTGCCATCTAAACCAGGGCGTTTAGCAATAAACAACTCAGTAACAGACTCAGCTTCTTCTGGAAAGGTAGGGCGAAGATAGAAGGATTTATCCGAATGGCGAAACAGAGCCGAATATGTATGAGAATGTGAATCAGGAATAATATTTGCCAAATAAGTGCGGAAAGTGTCAGCAGTGCCCTTCGGCTCAACAATACAAGAATCATAAAAAAATTGAAGTAATCGCTTTCTTTTGATCACTGTTAATTAAAAATTCATTAAGTAGTTTCCGGCTTTTTTTGGTGTCATGGCCGCACAACAGCAGCTGACGTTCATATTATTGCTCTTTGGCAGATATAAGTAGTGACGACCGAGTTGAAGCAAGTTTCAGAATCAGAAATCAGAAATATATTTATTACATGAAAAACAGGTATAGAAAAGGGGTGAAGAGTCCTCTGGATCTTTAGCCGACATTGCTAGTCATGGATCCATAAGAGAAAAACTACAATAAACATATAAACAATCCAAAGAAATTTTTTACAATAATTACATATAGTGTGAGCTAGGTAAATATATTTGTAGCGTTCTTTAAGGTTTCAAATAAAAGGATGACGCTTCGTGTTGTTGAAAAGGTTTTGTTTCTTGGGTAAACAGCGTAAAAGCGATTGCGAAAGCCAGGGATAACGAGGGGCGTTGTATGGCCTGTTTGAAGTTTTTAGTGTAGTGCAAGTTCTTACAGCTTCCATGAAAATTGATAGAAACTTTACAACAACTGCATCACCGTCAGTAATTGTGTCCAGATTAGATCACGCGACATTTCTTTATAGAAAATGGATCTGTATTCAAATATTGAACCATTCTTTTTTCTTTTACTCGCGTAAAAAAATACAGGAAAATGATCCGTAACATCATATTCATATATGCCAGTGTGAATAGGATCATCAAGATTGGAAAGAATATGATCCAGCAATGAGTTAGTAGCGCGTTCAACACCACGTTTAGGGAACCTAATCAGGGATTGGTAGCAATAGCCAGAAAACCAGCTTAAGTAATTTGCTGTAGTGGGGTTGGAGGTATCTCGAAGAATAAATTAAAAACGCTCATGATCAGCACATTCTTATTTTTAAAGGAGAGCTTATCAAGCAAGTTAGAAAGGCAAGGGTCGATTGAGTCGGATGATGGCGAACGGTAAACTGATCCTAGTATTGTTTTTCTTGGTGTTTGGAAGGAAGAAGGCATCACCAAATGCAATCCAAACGAATTAGCCCTTAGGGACATTGATCTGTAAATCAGTGAGCCTAATATAAGCAAGTTGCTTTAAAATAAAAATAGCAGACCCTCCGTAGGGGGCTTCTGTTCTGTGGGTGTATCCAGTTGAAGAATCGGCGAAGCCACACAAGTCTCTAACAGCGTCGGAAACCGAGGTTGCAGATAAACATCGGACGGAAACTGTTTGCTTCAATGAATGTAGTTGTGCAGATATTTCATTATTGTGTTTTTTAAACTTCTAGCGTTAAATAGGATAGCGCTTAACCCAGCATGAGATACGTTTTTAGACACATGGTCGGCAGTGAAATAAGCCATTTATCGGGCAAGACCGATGACCTACATAGGGTAAACTAAGATGGCCTAATTGTTGAATATGTTCGAGTGAGCCTCTTACACGACGCAAAACACTTTACTATCCGTTTTTTTTATCACCTTAACTACGGAGTTTTCTGTCCAAACACAAATCCAGTTCTTTTTCCTTTTTAGGGGCCCTGCATTTTGCAAACAGAGCCTTATTGTCCTGGGTGAGGGGCTCATTCACAACTATTTGGAATTCTTCAAAATGCGGTAGACGCTAGGCGAGCCTTACGTGCTTTCCCGGCAAAGTCAAAGCGCCTGTCAAAGACACGGAAGCGCGCAACGATCTTCAGTGCGAGAAGGACCTATGTGAACGTAGTCTAAGTCATCTGAAGTCACAGGACCCTCAATCCTCTCTCTAATGAGCTCGTGAATTTTGGTGCAATTTTCCCCTTTTGTGATGGGCAAATTCCGAATCTCAATGTTGTGCAAGTGTGAATACTGCTTTAAATGTGCTACGCGAGCAGAAAGCCGGTCATTGGACTCTGCCAAACGTTCGTTATTCGCAACAAGAAGTTCGTTTTCTTCCTTGGCAGCTTAAAACTGGGTGTTCACAAAATCCACATGATGTCAAAACAGCGCGGTAGGACGAAATACACGAGAAAAGGAACCAGGCAGGACAGCGCTCGTCCTGTCTGGTTCTTTTCCTTGTGTATTTTGTCCTACCGTGCTGTTTTTACATCATGTCGACCTACCAACTCGCTCAACTTTCCATCCTGCTTCATAAAGTCCGTCGATTTTTTGACTTGGTCGATTTTATTCCCCATGTGATTCAATTCATCAGGCTCGGCTGCCGTTATCGCACTCTTAAAACCACTTAGGCTTTCGGAGAGCTTTTTAGGTTTTTTTGGCACCAACGATTTGAAATTTTCGAAGGCAGTAGAAAGAGTTGCAAGGGTATGGGTCATGACACACTGAGCAATCCGACAACTGCAGCTCCAAGCTGCAAATTAAAGGAACAGAACAGGGCTTTACCTGAATCACAAGAGATTGACCAATAGTGCCGTTGGGGTGGTGCCGCAGTGTCGGATCGCCAGCCAGGCAATAAAGGCTGTCGAGGTGTGCTGTTTTTAAGGTTCTGCCGGCTGCTGAAGAGCCACCTTGCGTCCTAGGCAGGAAGCTCACGGCGCAGGAAATCGGCCACATGGCGCACCAAGCTATGCGACAGATGGCCGGAGGAAGCACAGGATGCGATGAGGCAGCACGTCGGCGGGAAGTGGGAATATGGGGCAACGTACATGAACTACAAAAGGTTGACGATTAGCGGCATTGGTGGCGAGGCGCAGTGTCGGATCGCGCGTCAATCAATTCAGTCGCCCGTCAGTCAGTCTTAGGGAAGCACATGTTAGCTCTAATAAACTTGTGTTTTCTTCCAGACAACTGCATCATCATTGGCTACGTGACAATCTGTTCTAGCAATTCACAAAAAATCTAGGTCAAAAAAATTGGCCTACAATAGAGCTTTCCTATCCACGGACTAAACAACGGAGATACATTTGGAAACTTGCAGTCTCTGGCAAGAATGGCTGTTTCAAGAGACATTTTGTAAATTATAGCCAAATACCTTGCACTAACGGCGTGGCACTCCTTAAGAATGAATGCCGATAGCCCTTCTGGACTAGATGCCTTAGAAGTCTTCAACCCACCTAAGAAACGATCTATAGCACTAACGTCTATAATGATGGCGTCCATAAAGTGGGTTGCATCAATAATAAAGATCAATAAAGGAGCAGTTGCTATTTTTTTGTAAATAAAAGGGACAGAAAGAAATCCCTTCACAGTTTCCACAATCTCATCATTAGTTCGCACTGGTACCATACACGTATAAAGATTCTATAGAAATGGTACGTATTTCAAACTTTTTCGGGTTTTGATTCAGATTTGTGTTCTACGGGCGGAAAAATTGCCTTTCCGCAGTTTTATTACCATTTTAACCGAACTTTGAGCGTCTTTCAAGGGCTGCGCATTGAATGCACTGATACTTTTGCAGCAACCACTATAGGCTCGCCTTTGCTTTGCTTAATACTTTACAAATTTCAGCGTCGTGGTGGATGACATCCCAGAATTTCAGAAATTACGGTGGATAACACCGCACAGCGCCCTCATTGTAACCGGACGCAGATGGAGTAACAGGACACGTCAGTGAACTCTCGCGTCATAAAACTGTATATAACGCAGCAGTTCTCTCGAAACGTTTTTTGTATAACATTTAATTCTTGAGCTGAGCCGATATTATTGGCCTGAACGAACAATTTGGGTACCACATTTTGAGATATTTTTCGCGGTTCAAAAGGTGCACATGACCTCGACATCCGGAATATAAAATCATGAGAACATTACCGTGCGTCATAGAGTCCGTTCGTTCTATCAGTCGCAAAAAATGCCAGGACAAATTTTCGCTTCGGCACCACTGTATAATCTGACGTGAATTCAAGGTTAAGATCGACAGGGTGTTTTCAATGCTATCGTTGCGAACCAGGAGCGCGAGCGCGAAGAGCGAGCTCTGCCCGTGCCCCCGTGCCCCTTCGGGCCGCATCTTTAATAGAGAGTTTTAGCATAGCGGCTCCCGTACGCTACGCTAAGGTTAGCGGGTAGCGGGACCGGACTGCGCATGCGCGCGCGGGGAATGCGAGGAGGTTGCCCCTCAGCGGAGGGAAAGAGCGGGCATGGCGAAGGCAGGCCGCGCGGAACTAATCCACCCTACCGTGACGAATTTGCTCTCCCCAGTCGCGCTCCGCTACCCGCCGCCGTAGCGTTAGCGGACGGAGCACGCTATGCTAAAACTCTCTATTATCAACAGCTACAGCGCACGCTGATTTCGTGGGGGGCAGAACCTTAACAAAGCTCAGACGATATGGGAAGAGGATGGATTAAAGTGACAGTTGCTTAGAGAAACAAGCACATTTAATTAGTAAATTTAATAGTCAACAGCAGCTGAATGAATTAACCCTGGTAACAGAGTAACAGAGTGGATTTCTAGAAAAGTCAAGCGTGAAACGCAGCGGTAGAAAGTTAGATGGGCAGAAGAGATGAGGAAGTTGGCGGGGATAAATTGGTCGCATTTAGTGGAAGAGCGGATAATTGGAGATCTATGGGAGAAGCCTTTGCCCTGCAGTGGGTGTACATTGGCTGATGATGATGATTATTATGCTTCTGATGATGATGATGAAGGTGGTGGTTGCCAGGAGTCAATGCAGGTCAATTGGAAAATGCCTAATTCGTCCGGGCGTGTAAAGAGGAGCATTGACAAGCTGGGGAGCATGAACAACATAACAAGAACAAATATAGAAGGCAAGCTGAAAAGCTCTTCCAGGGAATCTTGAAAAAAAAGCTCTGAGAAAGTAATTCATTCCGAGTATGCAAGGTAAGACAAGTTAATAGGAAATAAGACAGGCCTTCGACTTAACGAGGGCACAAACAGGGTTACAGCAAACCATGAAATGACAATGATGATGATTATGATGATGGTGGTGGTGGTGATAGTTCTTGTGGGCGTGCTGTTGGTGACGTAAACTAAAATCTGCCAAAGTGAAGGGTTTTTGTAAAACCCTCTTGTGTTGGGCCCCCGCGAAATTTTCTTAGAGCTTTCCGCTTGCCCAGATAGCTGTTACGGCGTTGTTTCATTTGTTTGACGTAGAATGTTTTTTTATATAAATAGCCTTCTATAAATGCACAAACATTCAGTGGAGTAGAAAAAGGATTAGCGAATTGGTCGGCCTAAAAATTATGTTCACTTTACTGTGTCGCAAGAGCTGAAAGCCTGGCGGTTCCCTCTGCTGGCTATCTGCAGCCTCCCTCCAATCTGTGTACCTCAACACATGCAGATGGCCAGGCAGTGCATTCGCAACGCACAGCTGCGAAACGAATTCCGTAATATTTGTGCCAGGCGTTTCAACTGGCTTTCCAAACGCAAGAACGGCGAATATGGAACACGTTTTTGTGAAAATAACTTTGGCCGGCTCTTCATCCGACCTGTTAGGTGTAACAGTTTTCACTTTTTTTTTCTTGTACTGCTTAGTATTTTTTGCATTCAATTCTTCAAAACGGTACGGTTGGACTGTAACTATACGTTAAGAGCAACACAAGATCAGCTGCATATAATTGATACATTATCAACAATATAAGGTTTTTATGCAACCGAATGGGTCCATCAAAGTATGCATCTGCCAAAATATTGTTGTAAGGCATATAAGCTTTAATGGTACGATATTGAAAAATTGTTAGAGAAAGTTACCATGTAGGGTGTGTTCCTTCTCTTGTCAAGTAATGGTGGTTGTTCGATATTCAAAACATTTAGAACCTCCCAATAATATATGTTCTATGACAGTTCAGAGTGGCGTATTTTGTAATATACTTCGAGTACCGCAGTTATTATGGTAGTAGCTAGCCCAAGCAAGAAAAATCACGTTGTTAATTTGCCACCTATCCCTCAGCAATCAATTTGGCTAATTTCTCACGTGCTCTCCCGAACTCGTCTCCTGCAGTGATTATCAATGCGGAATATAGCCATTCACTTAGAATACCTTGAGAACGAACCCTGCCTCCCACTGCGGTGTACAGAAG
Source organism: Haemaphysalis longicornis (assembly GCF_048455015.1). NCBI lineage: Eukaryota > Metazoa > Arthropoda > Arachnida > Ixodida > Ixodidae > Haemaphysalis > Haemaphysalis longicornis. The sequence continues at coordinate 148,108,151 of NW_027526407.1, forward strand.
ACGCAAGTCGTGTTTTATGTGAAATGCGTACTTTCGAATTTTCAATGCTCAACGTAAAAAAAAAGCGGTCGAAAGTGAATTCTGTGTACCCGTTATGCCACCGTTTTATTCGAAGCAATGTGGAACCTTTTTCCGAAGCTAACCTGTTTTCTTCTTTATGCCCTTTAGTATCTAGAGGAAATGCCTTGCGAAATTTTTGGGGTTCCAGATATTCAGTATTTTGTAGCGTAACCTGGTTGAGCAGTTTCGCGTGGACCTTGAAGGGCCGTGCCGTGCTCGCGCGAGGAGCGTTTGATTGAATTGGCTTGGCTCGGGTTGGATTGGATTGGATTGGATTGGGTTGGATTGAATTGGAGTGGCTTAGATTGATTTGGATTGGATTTGGATTGGATAAATGGATTGTATTGTCTTGAATTGGAAATCCAATCCACTTGGAGTACGGGTGTGTAGAGAATTGGTGTGCACATTCGCCCTTCTGCGCATTCCAGAGGAGTGCCGTCATAGCCACAGCAGACGCACTGGCGACGGCAGGTGCCCAGCCGTGCACCTCTGTTGCGTAGTAGCCGAGTCTAACATTGTGCTAAAGCCACTTGATAGCCGTTTCGCGTGGCTCCTGGATAGCCGTGCTCCGAATGGGCGAGCAGCAGTGACTGGACTGCACTGGAATGAACTGAATTAAATCGGATTGGATTGGAAATCATTTCACAGCAAAAAGCATGATAATCCGCTAATCCTAGACAACCAGGAAATCAAAGAGTAACCGGCTTAACCTTAGCTCACGCTACGTATACCCTGGCATAGCCGAGCTAACCCACTGCTAATTTTTTCTGGCTTTATTCCTACGTGCCAATAAGGACTCGCTCATATCATACACATGGTTGGATATGCGACAAAGCTGAAACAATTGAGCATGCATTCATCGGTTCTGGGATGTAGTGTTCCTGTGGGATGTGCTCCAACGAAACCTGAAGAAGTGTCGGCCGGTTGATGCTCAGGGCATTTGGTACTTGCCTGTTGAAAGGGAGGATGGCATGCCTTACGACCTGATCATGCTGGTTGAATTGAGCTCTACATGTAAGGCAAGAATATTCCGGGAGGTGCTCGGACATCGATGCTCGAAGCGCCAGACAGTATTTCGGAGAGGCAATGAGTGCATACGTGGAAAATACAAAAATGCGTGTCGAATCTGCCTGAATGTTTTGCAGACATGAAATCTTTGTTACACCTAAGGCGCTTTTAAACCCATCACGTCGAGCAAGGTTAGGTTGACGGCTTTTATGAATTTGTGACTGTGTTTTATTTGTGCCAAAGCAGGCCATAAAAAAAGAAGCACTCGTTGCTCAACGGTAAAACAACCGGCTCGCGCCTTGATTCTCTATTCGTTCAGGTTCCATTCCTGGGGGTGCCAGTAAGTTATGTTATTTTGTTTGCGGAAGTTTTCGGTTGAATCAAACGGCCGCAAAAGAACCCTTGAGGGGTAGGGGTACAAAGCTTTGCTTTAAAACAAGGCGTCTTAGTGTAGCGAGGTAAAAAAAGAATATAAGAAACCATCATGGCTCGAGCTGCTCTAAGCGCAACGAAAAAAGAAGACGCAAAAATGACGCACGCTATCCCAGCAGACGGTCGTCGACTAGCGCTATTACGAGAAAGTTTAATCTAATTGAGAAAACATTTACTGCACTCATCGTTGGGGGAGCGAGGGCGGAGGGAAGACGCGTGAGGGTGGGAGGAGAACAGAAGAGTAGGAATTACGTGGTAAATGCGGCGACAGCCTCTGCTTGTTGCCGCAAAACAACAGGATACGTGGCCACTTGTTTAGCTTCATGTCAGTCTGTTTGTCCGGAAGAAAAACTTTTACAGCGAAAGCTTTCTTCGTGGGACCGATTTCGTGCTGTGAGAAATGTAATTCTTTTTCCCCGTAACTGTTGGTCGACTTAAAAGGTCTTATAAGATCTCTGGACACAGGGCGCGGGCCTGAAAACGGGCTTGCCTTGTGCAAAACTCTCAACTGATGTCGCGAAAAAAGAACGCTTCTAGATACCAGAACTAAGAGCTCGTAAACCACGTATCGGTATACACTTACATTGTTCGTAAACGTGTTAACTTAGTGCGCGAAAAAACGTCTCAAGGGTTCGTTCTTGGCTTGCGATTTGGGACTTACAAGTTTTGGCGACCTATTGGACGCCATTCTTGCTTTCGCGCTTCCCTCCACATTCTCTGGGAATGGATGATACTTTTCTACACAAAGATTTGCAGAAATTCAAAGAATTGTCTACAAGGCGCAGCTTTCTCATTCACTCTTTTGAACTGCGCAAGTAGACGAGGACGAGAAGTGGACAGAACACAGTGCAGACTAACAACAGGCGATTTATTGCACGAAAATACTTAAATACATATCTCCGTTGCAACAAAGGAGGGGAAGGGGGTGGGGGAAGATACACATGAGGAAAGGGGGTAGAGGACAGATGCACATCCATTTTTCGCGCCAACAAGGCGGATCACGTTCGCAAACAAGATAAAAAGGCGATTTCTTTGTCGGTTAGCATGACAGATGGGCAGCTGACGAACACTTCTTTGTTGGAGAGGATTTCGTAGGCTTCAACTATCTCTCTCGTCAGTTGATTATTGCTTTTATGAATTATGGAGCATTTTTGCAGGTCAGGGTAGCAACCCCATTCTTTACAGTGTGCGCCTAGATTTCCTTTATCTTCTTTCTTCACATTATTGCGATGCTCGAGTAATCTGTCATTTAGACATCGTCCTCTATGCCCTATATATTTCTTCTTGCACTTTTCTAATGGTATTGAATATACCACGCCTTCCGAGCAATCCACAAACTGCGTGCGATGCTTTGTGGTGCAAGTATCGGTGAACACGGAGCACTCATTCACTTTTTTGCAAAGTTTTGATAGCTTTCTAGGGGCCGAGAAGAGCACGTTTACGTCAACGCGCTTTGCTATCTTTTTCAGAATATGTGAGATCGCTTGAATGTAAGGGATAGCAGTGCATTTCCTTTTATCTGTATCTCTTGGAGCATCGTGCCTGCGTCGTTCATTCATCACCTGTTTCAAAACATTCTCGGCTGTAGAAGTCTGCAAAAGCAACGGATATCCGGCGGCAGTAAGCCGAACCGTCTGTCCTTCGAGGCTGGCTCCCATCAGGTGAACACACGATTTGTTAAGCGCATTTGACACACAGAGCTTTACGATTCCCCGCTTTGCCAATTTAGAATGCGCGGAATTATACGGGAGGACGGGTTTCAAGCACCGAGGTTCGTAGGTCCAGTATACATGGCCATCAGAAAATTGCAAACGAATATCAAGAAATCTTATGCTATCATCATTCAGGGTTTCGTGCGTCAAACAAAGTGGATGAAAATGAGTCTGCAAAACACTCAGGATATCAGAAACTGCACTTTCTAAACATTATTTTTTACTGTCAATAAGGAGAAGATAGTCATCAACGTACCCGAACGTTTTAACCACTTTACATTGGGGGAGGCGGTTAGCGACAACCCTGTCAAGGGAGGGTAAATACAGATCGCTCAGTACGGGTGCTAGGCAGGAGCCTATACGTATACCATTATTCCGAAGATATATGTTGCCTTCCCAAATAGAGAAGGTAGACCGGAGGTACAAGGCGAGCAGTTCCAAGAACTTGTCAACAGGGATGCCTGAACTATTTTGAAACAAAGTGGCCCCGTAACCATCTGTGCACGCTTCAACACAGGAGAGTAGCGCTTTGTGGGGAATAGAGTAATACAGGTCTTTTATGTCTATTGAGCAGGCCGACAGGCTGCTATTATGGTGTCCTTAAGATCAGCCACGACTTCAGAGGAACTTTTAATTAGAAAGGGATCATCATTCGGAAGTAAGTCAAGGTTGCATTTCAGGTACAACGCTACGGACTTTTGCCAAGACCCATTCTCTGATACTATGACGCGAAGTGGGTTGTGAATTTTGTGAGTATTAACAGTGAAAAACATACGGGGGCTGTCACTAACACTCTTTTCTATGCCCTTTACCACACTACAAAGTTCGAAATCTTTACTCAGCATCTTCGTTTTCAATCTGACGTCAGTCAACGTCACGTTATTCTGAGACACAAACAAAGAATCAATGGCCGGACGTGATTTCACATGAAACAGCTCTTTCGGTAAAACGGCGAATCCGCCTTCCTTATTCGCCGCAAGTAAAAACAGAGACTGTTCATTTAGGTAGGACACTGTGCGTTTCACAGGCAACTTGGTCGTAGCAGGTTTCCACCGAGCGAGGACGTCCATAGCTTCAAAAATTCAGCGCTCTTGCTCAGATTCCGGAGCACACCCGGGGACCTGCCTCACTTAAGACACAAGTTCCGGTGCAGTCTCAGTCGGTGGCACTGCGAACTTCGGCCCAAGACCCAACACGCAAAGCACATCAGGTGGAAGTGCGTTCTCACCTAGAACGTGAACTTTGCTGCTTGAGGGTGGAAGCCTTCTCGGTAGCATGTTCAGAAGTTGAGTTATAGTCTGTTGCCACACAAACTCCGTAGTCCTGTCGACGATGATGCTGAATTCCCGGTACCTTTGGGGGGCGCCTTGAACTCCTCCTAGGCTGTGCAGCCGTAGGTACAGCCCTTCCCGGTACAGGCGTGCTTGACGCTGCCATTCCGAGCGGAGAATTCGAAGGATTCTATTCCTACGCCTATCAGATGGTGTGAATCGGCCGAACAGTAAGCGGACGTCAGGAGGGATGATCCGATGGCGCAAGCAGAAGCCCAGGGAGCGAGCACAGCAGGTCGCAATTGCGATGAGGGAAACCAGGGAACAAGGCTGAAGGGAGGAACATTGAAAAGGGCCCTCTGTAGAAGAAATCAAGTTCACAAAAGTACAAGCTGGGGCATGTTCGTAAGACATTCTTTTGAACAGCGCAAGTTGACGAGGACGAGAAGTGAACAGCACACAGCGCAGACTAACAACAGGCGATTTATTGCAGGAAAATACTAAATACATATCTCTTTTGCAACAAAGGATGGGACGGGGTGGGGGAAGATACACATGGGGGAAGGGGGTAGAGGAAAGATACCCATCCATTTTTCGAGCCAACGCGGTGGATCACGTTCACTAACAAGATAAAAAGGCGATTTCTTTGTCGGTAAAGATTTGGAACTTTGTAGTGTGGTAGAGGGCATAGAAAAGAGTGTTAGTGACAGCCTCCGTATGTTTTTCACTGTTAAGACTCACAAAATTGACAACCATCTTCGCGTCATAGTCTCAGAGAATGGGTCTTGGCAAAAGTCCGTAGCGTTGTACCTGAAATGCAACCTTGACTTACTTCCGATTGATGGTCCCTTTCAAATTAGAAGTTCCTCTGAAGTCGTGGCTCATCCTAAGGACAACAGTAATAGCAGCCTGTCGGCCTGCTCAATAGACATAAAAGACCTGTATTACTCTATTCCCCACAAAGCGCTACTCTCCTGTGTTGAAGCGTGCATAGATGGTTACGGGGCCACTTTGTTTCAAAATAGTTCAGGCATCCCCGTTGACAAGTTCTTAGAACTGCTTGCCTTGTACCTCCGGTCTACCTTCTCTACTTGGGAAGGCAACATATATCTTCAGATTAATGGTATATGTATAGGCTCCTGTCTAGCACGTGTACTGAGCGGTCTGTATTTAGCCTCCCTTGACAGAGTTGTCGCTAACCACCTCCCCCAATGTAAAGTGGTTAAAACGTTCAGGTACGTTGATGACTATCTTCTCCTTATTGACAGTAAAAAATAATGTTTAGAAAGTGCAGTTTCTGATATCCTGAGTGTCTTCCAGAATAATTTCCATCCACTTTGTTTGAAGCACGAAACCCTGAATGATGATAGCACCAGATTTCTTGATCTTCGTTTGCAATTTCCTGAGGGCCATGTATGCGGGACCTACAACCTCGGTGCTTGAAACCCGTCCTCCCGTATAATTCCGCACATTCTAAGTTAGTAAAGCGGGGAATCGTAAAGCTCTGTGTGTCAAATGCGCTTAACAAATCGTGTGTTCACCTGATGGGAGCCAGCCTCGAAGGACAGACGGTTCGGCTTACTGCCGCCGGATATTCGTTGCTTTTACAGACTTCTATAGCCGAGAATGTTTTGAAACAGGTGATGAGTAAACGACGCAGGCAGGATGCTCCAGGAGATACAGATAAAAGGAAATGCACCGCTATCTCTTACATTCAAGCGATCTCACATATTCTGAAAAAGATAGGAAAGCGCGTTGACGTAAACGTGCTCTTCTCGGCCCCTAAAAACCTATCAAAACTTTGCAAAAAAGTTAATGAGTGCTCCGTGTTCACCGATACTTGCACCACAAAGCATCGCACGCAGTTTGTGGATTTCTCGAAAGGGGTGGTATATTCAATACCATTAGATAAGTGCAAGAAGAAGAACATAGGGCAAACAGGACGATGTCTAAATGGCAGATTACGCGAGCATCGCAATAATGCGAAGAAAGAAGATATAGGACATCTAGGCGTACACTGTAAAGAATGTGGTTGCTACCCTGACCTGCAAAAATGCTCCATAATTCATAAAAGCAATAATCAACTGACGAGAGAGATAGTTGAAGCCTACGAAATCCTCTCCAACAAAGACGTGTGCGTCAGCTGCCCGTCTGTCATGCTAACCGACAAATAAATCGCCTTTTTATCTTGTTAGTGAACGTGATCCGCCGCGTTAGCTCGAAAAATGGATGTGCATCTTTCCTCTACCCCCTTCCCCCATGTGTATCTTCCCCCACCCACCTTCCCCTCCTTTGTTGCAACGGATATGTATTTAAGTATTTTCGTGCAATAAATTGCCTGTTGTTAGTCTGTGCTGTGTCCTGTCCACTTCTCGTCCTCGTCTACATGCGCTGTTCAAAAGAATATCGTACCAACACGCCCAAGCTTCTACCTTAGAGACCTTTCTGATACAGCTTGTTTGAAGGCTATGAAGTATGTCTACATGGATGGAGTGTGTGTAGATGTCTACAAACTCACGCGTTAGAACATCACTTCATTTGAGTAGCAAACGAGAGCACTTTCCCACACCCGTACAGCTTTTCGTAAGCCTTAATTCGCATCCCGACCCAATTCTTTCCCCATTGATTGGGCTGTTAGATACTACTGGTTTCGCATTCACTTCGTCCTCACGATGGCGCAAAGGTCCTCGCATTTCTTCGTGTTAGTATGAGCGTTATCGAGCACGACATAAAACTCGATGAGACAAATTTTCCCGTGGTTAGGCTGTCGGTTGTACAGATTTACTTTACAGGATTTGTTTATTAACGGTTCCTATAAAACCGAATGTGAGCTGTTTTATTCAACCATGCTCCCCTTGCAGAGGCCCATGTATTGGCCGTGGATGGGAAATACTCGTCGCCTACACCTCCACAGTGAGCTAGCCTATTATGACAGGCAAACAAAACTCGGCGTAATGATGTGGTCGTCTTAGCGGTCAATTGTTGTGTAATTCGTTTCATTATAGCGCCGACAAAGCACGCGTTACGGCCGTCTTCTCCCACCACACCGCTACCGAATGAGGTAACGTATTGATAGCAGACGCAAATTCAGAAATTCCAAATCATTTACCATTCGACGGTGAACCGAGTGATTGATAATCCCACCGGTTCCCTTGAAGCAGATTTCCCTGCCACGACTAGGATAGTTTGTGTAGGATTTTCATTTTATTAGCAAGAAAACCTGCTCCAAGTCGACCTGTGAAATTTGCTTTGTAGCAAGTAGATGAATCTCGCTGCAATATTACAGTTGCCTTTGCGGCCAGTTGCAGTGCGCTCTTAAGAACACTAGATCGATCACCAGTATATTACCGTACATAGGATTGAGCGCTATAGAGTACTGACGAAAACGTTGGCTTCGCCGAAAACGGTATTTTGTCTATGTGGTCCGGGCACTATTGATCCATAAAGGTGTATCGGTGTGTAGCTTCGCCCTATAAAGTTTAGAGTCAACAACCCAAATATTGAAGCAAATAACAATGAAACTAAATATCTAAGCGAAATACGTGGGACATGTTTGTAAATCACAAATTACGGCGCTGAAACGGACAGCTTAAGCGAGTGGAAATCTAATTGTGCCGAGCAACAGGCGCTAATGGTTGGGCGCCCATCCAGCGGCGGGACTGCTCTAGTCTGGGAAGCCCTTGTCTGCGGTGGCTGCACTTGCTCTCTGAACCAGGCTACACTTGATTGAGAGGTCGGTGCTGGCCGTCTTGAATACAGTTTTTTGCTCGGATACGAACGCGAACAAACCTGCACCAACTGTGGGGTAACAGCTTTCCAGCAACAATATCAACCCTGTAGCAAGGGGAAGTGCCCCGCAAACTTCCATACCCCAGCAGTCGTGGCTGTTTCGCACCTTGTTGCCAAACTACTCTGCACAGGCGGAGTTGCGAATAGGAACATATGCAGTTACATAAGATCACATTACAGTGTTTAGCTCGCGCCGAAGCTACCCCTGGGCTATGATGCGTGCCCTAGTACCGAGCTTCAAAATAATTTTGACAGCCTTGGTATGTTTAACGTGCGCTGAAATTTCAGCACACTGGCGCTTTCGCTTTTCACCTCCATCTGAAAGTCAACCACCACGGCTGGGGTCGAAACCGCGTCCTGGGCCTCAGAAACCTAACTCCGTAGCCAATGAGCCGCAGCGGCAGTTCGAAAACATGCGGTTTTCAACAGTAACTTCATGAAGACCGGGATATGTGTTAACCTGCTACCAACGGTTGCAGTCATCCGATTGGTCGATCCCTAGACCAGCTTCACTGAGCCCATCTTCCCAAGTGGTCGTTTTTCGTGGGCCCAACATCAACAAAAAACTAGAATTCACCCGACTTATGCTAGCAGCACAATGAGCACATGATCCCGAACTTTCCGGTGCAACTATATATGTCCAGATGATGCAGAGTGACAAAGCTACGCAACCTAAAGAGTCTGGAGAGAAGCTTCCTCCCTGCGGGGTGGTTGCTTGGAGTGGGGTGATACTGTGGAGTAAAGAGCTTAAGTCCTAACCAAGGAAAGATTTTCGAGCTAAAAGAATGGAGATGCCGTGAGGTGAAGGGCGTTTTGGGAGTGCTCAGGTAAAGAGAGTGAATATATACTACTGACGCCGGAATGGTTCAAATTTTTTTTACTATACTTCTGTACCACGTATTCATATATCCTCAGCCGTGTCGTGTAGAGCAGGCGGTGAAGAGGGAGACAGAGAGAGAGAGAGAGAAAACTTTCATTTGAGCCATGGTTACTGAGGGTTGGTGGCGGCTGGGCTGAGGCGAGCCGCGACTTCGGTAGCTCTGCGTACCAGGGCCTCCTGAATCTCCTGGCTAGAGCTACCCAACGCCTCTCTCCATAGCTCGCTGCTGGAGTTTTGAGGGAAGGGGTCGTAAGGGCAAGCCGACATAGAATGTTCCAGAGTGGCACGCTGGCCGAATTGGGAACAGTTGGGAGACCGGAATGAGGAGGTGTGGATGTGGTGCAGACGAGCTCTGCATGGGAAGGAGTCTGTCTGCAAGCGTCGCCAATAACTGGTTCGGTGAGGTTTGAGGGAGGAATGGGCAGAGGATAAAGTATGACGAGACAGTCGGTAGTGCCACACGATGTCGTTGAACGCGATGAGGCGTTCTTTGGAGGAGCGCGCGCCATGTCGGGGGACGATGCTCACACCAGCCCGGAGTGTGAGATCGCGGGCAATGGCAAAGGCAAGTTCCTTTCCAGGCAGGCCAGTGTGAGCCGGGGCCCACACCAACTCCAACATCTTTTGAGGCGGGTTACTATGGATGATGCGGAAGGCTTCAGAAGAAAGAGATGGTTCCCCGTACAAAATGCAGCAGAGGAAGCTCGGAGTCTGTGACTACCTTGGGAGGGGTTGGATGTTGTGTAAGGGCCAGCGCAATGTCTGCTTCCTCCGCAGTCGTGGGGGAGGTAGTTAGGATGGTAAGCGTGCTGAGGGGGGTGCAAGCGGAGGTGCACGTTACCACCAGAGCGTAGGCGTTGTGATGGCGGTATTCCGCCGCATCACAGTACACCGCTTCCGACCATTTTGCTAGTTCCCGGTCCAAGGCGCGTGTATGGGCTCGGCGGCGCGCTGAGTGGTAGACGGGGTGCATGTGTTGGGGGAAGGGCCTTGTGAATATGTTTTCCCGAATTTTAAGTGGAATATGCATGGCACTTTTAGCTTGTTCAGACAGCGGAATGCCTTGAGTAGCGAGAATAGACTTGCCCGTTACTGTTAGTTCTAGGCGATCTCTCTGCGATGATAAATAGGCTTCAACTAATTCGGTGGCGGTGTTAAAAACTCCGAGCTGGAGCAGAAGATCCGTGGATGCGTTAGGGGGTATCTGCAGGGCGGCGCGGTAGACCTTGCGGATGAGGCCATAGATCTTCTTCAGCTCGACCTTGGACGCTCTTATATATGGCAGAGTTTAGAGGAGGCGGCTGATAAAAAAGAAGTGCGCTAGGTGGAGGCGCTCCTTTTCATCTAGTCCATGGTGTCGGTTTGCTACCCGCCGAAGAAGTGCAATATTTTGGTCGACATCCCATCCGAGTTGTTGTATGAAGAAAGCAGTAGATTGATTCTGCTGGATAAGTAGGCCGAGGATTCTGAGCAGGGAGACTTTAGATAGCGTTTGCAAGCGGAGCAGCTCCTCACAAATAATTTCCGTCCGATTCAGGTGATGGATAAAGATCTCGTATGTCAACATTTCCGGTTGTCACTTCAAATTGCGGCCCTAGGGAAGCATGTGTTAGTACTCGAAACTCAGGTTAGTATTGTAACTCATAAGATTTCCCCCTGAAATGGCGAAGCTGAAAAATCCCGCAGGTTGGTACAGAACTGCGACAGGCCCACGTCTGGTATCACTAGAAGGGGCCAGGAAAAAATTGGAGGACGATAACGATACTCCTTAATGCTAAATTTGAGCTCAGCGCGAGTTCCAGTCTTTTCAGCGACGTCGTATAGCTGCTGCGACTAAAGAAGTGATCGCATTATTAGCGAACACATGACGGCGCGGGCCAGACTCTGGCGTTAACTTGTTGCGCGTCCCCGCCGAGGAGCATGTCTTGCGTCAACTCGGAATACCGCTTCCCCTTTCTAACTTCCGCCATACTTTTATCCTCCCCTTCCCGAGTCGTTCTATCTTCGGTGGCATCTTCGTTCTTTCGGTTACAACGAGGCCGACGCCGTGGTTCGACGAGGAACCACATGATCGGGAGCTTATGTTATGCACTAGGAATTTCGAAACCGGAATGGCTACTGGATGGGTGTAGTTGGGCAGCGTTTAAGCCCAATTACACGAAACTTGGAATATTGATAGACAGGTCTAGCCGTCAATCCTTAAATGATTTGTCACTTAATTCAAGATACCCGCACGACGAAAGTCGCAAACTCAATTTTTCGCTTATAGACCAACAAAAATCATATGTACTAGGAGAACACAACTAGATTTAAATCTGAATGTGCTTGGGTTTATACCAGTTCTACACAACGAATGGAGTAGTTTTTTTACGACACAATTCTCTTACATCTGATACCATCAATTCAATGCGTACGACGACGCATTTGGTAGGGAACTGAGCTGGAAAGTCCCGGCGAGTTCGGCTCGGAATATTTTTAGAAATATGGTTTATTGAAAGCATGGGTATTTTTAAACATCTGCCTGGGATAATTTCCCCATATTGACTGCTTAGTTATAATTGCTTCAAATATTTGCAACCTGCTCATAACAAAAATTAGCAAATGCTCTGGCAATGAAACGACATTGTTAAGCAGTCAGGCAATTATTTTGTTACTTTCATACTTGGCATGACAAGGGTTATTGTAAGAAGTTAGAAAAAAATTAATCACCGTTTCCGAGCCGAATTCGGCGTACGTGCCTGAGCCATTTGCAGGGAAGCGGAGAGAGGCCTGTCTCTGCTATTTTAAATCTATAGCCATGGTCAATGGAGTCATTTCGTGTGAGCTAGTGTTTGCCCTCATGTCGAACGATATTCTGCCGAGAAAAAAGAATATGTGAAAGCAAAATTATGCGAAAAAATCTCCAGAGACACTTATGGGAATCGAAATTTATATTAGTTGACGAAATTCTGCGAAAGCCGTGGGTAAGCAGCGTTGTTTCCCGCATTTGTGATTATAGAGGTCATTCAGTGTGCCTGTTACTCCAGATGCACATAGCAAACACTGCCTTTATCACAAAACCGAATTTTTTATTTTTTTCACAAGAACCTTGCAGTCATTTCTTACTTATCATTCGGTAGTGCCGCTTAGACTTAGACAACTTTTCCGCGGCACGGAACAAATCTTTCGGCCAGGCGCGCATCCTGCCCTCCCAAGTATATGATGAAAGCTCAAAAGCATTCTTGCGGCCCGCTGTTCACCCTCCCAAAGCCGCGTAAGCTCAACCGGCATAAAATCAAGCATAGGCCTGCTGCGGCCTGCTGCGTGGTTATTCTTCCGACTTTGATCTTCGAGGAACCACGTTCCGGTAAAGGGCATGCAAATTGGCCAGCTTATAGGAAGAGAAACACAGTAGCGACATGTGAATTGTTGTACTGGAGCCTTGGCATCAAAAATAGCCAAATCCTACCGATAATACGTTTGCATAAGAAACGCGTTTCCTGCCGCTCCTTCATAAACTTAACGATTTACCGTTACAGTTCCACCGGCCCTTAATAGAACGGTGGCGTTCCATCGTTCTTCCAAAAAGGAACTTTGATTGATTGATTGATTGATTGATTGAAGCTTTATTCAATGATTTTGCAGAGCAACATACGCAAAAACAGTGTTGGACCCAATAGCCAGATGCTAGTTTTAGGGTACACAAACAAAATACAATGGCACTTCGGTCGCATCAAATCGTAGCTTCCTAATTTAGCTGTTCAACAAACATCAAGTGTATATGTATATATATATATATATATATATATATATATATATATATATATATATATATATATATATCTATATATATATATATATATATATATATATATATATATATATAAAATATATATATATATATATATATATATATATATATATATATAGGGAGTAGTAGAACTTTGAAGATGGTAGAGAACACAAGAGAAGAAAAACTTCGAACAAGGTAAAAGCACGATTGTGGCCTACGTTTCAGCAAAGAGGACTTGCTTTCCTCAGGGCAATCTCTCGCCTGACAGGCAGGGTTTATATAGGGGTAAGACCCCAGGTGAAAGGAGAGGGAAAGATGGAAGGGAAATTGAGCAAGCTGATTGGTTTCGGAGTGTGTCGGGGGAGAGATTGAGGGGCCAAGAAGGTTGTCTAGTTTAAGCCGCGAAGTAGGTCGCACGGAAGTCAGCTGGTGGCTGATATTCGTGGAATTTTTGGACAGAAAGGATGAGAGGGTGCTTATTGACCCGCCGCGGGGTATAGGGAAAGGATCTCAGAACCGCCGGAAGCAGACCAGGCGGTGAGGGTGGGGTCCTTATCAGAAACTATCTGCAAGCCTCAGGTCAAAAGAAAAGAATGAGACGGGGGAAAACTAACTAGGTCAAGAAAAAAGAAAAAAGGAGAAAAAAACAGGGAGGGAAACCACATAAACCCACACACAAAAGAAAAAGCAATGACCGGGCAACTGAAATGGCCCGTGTCACCCACGGCAACATTCCAGGAACAGGCCTGTCCTGAAAGTCAAAAACAAAAAGATAAAGTTAGAGTGTCGTACGGGGCACAAGTCCACGCGGAGTAAAAAAATAAAAAAAATAAAAAAGAAGAAATTAAATAAATAAAATTGAATTCCAAAAGCAAGGTTGGAGGCATGAGGGCGAGTATCAGGCTAGACGCTAAGGAATGAAAAAAAAAAGAAAAAGAAATTAGGTGACCAGGTATAGAGCAGAGTGAACGGTCATAGTCTTTGGATGAGGTATATGCACGAAAATGCCTAATGCTGTATTCCCGGTGAATATCGCAAGGATTCCAAGTTGCCCTTAGACGCAATAATTCCAGCAGGTTCCATGGAGTTGAATTTGTGAATTAAGTAGGATTCTCGGTATTTCCTGTCCCTAGGAGACTTAAAATTTGACTGAAGTATATATAACTTAAAGTCATCAAAATTGTGGCCTGGTTGGTTGAAATGCTGCGCTACAGCTATGGAGGATTTGCTAAGAGTATCTGCCCGGTGACCATTAAGCCGTAGGCTCATAGGTTGGCTCGTTTCGCCTATATACTGTTTGTGGCACATTGAGCATTCCAACATATACACAATGTTGGATGAAGTACACGTAAAACTTGAATTAATCTTGTGGACATAATTACTGGCTGTGCTTTTTACAACGCAGTCTGTTTGCAGGTGCCTACAAGTCTTGCATCTGGGGCGGGATCAGCTGGCTATGACTGGTTGCTTTGAAGGCCCTCTTTTAGCATGCACTAAAATATCTTTTAGATTCCTGTTTCTCTGGTAGGTAACCCTTGGTGCTTCCGGGAAAGTCTTTTTAAGTCGGTCGTAACTGGCTAAAATGGGGTAGTACTTCCGCAGTATATTGTTTACGTTTGGGAGGGCGTTTGAAAATTTAGTTATTAGGGCAGGTGGCCTGGCGCTTTCGTTTTGCCGCTGTTTCTTGAGAACGTCATCCCTTCTGAGATTAGACACACGTTGGTACGCGTGATCGAGCGAGCTTTTGGGGTGGTTCCTGTTCATAAGGGTGGCCTTGAGTGTGTCTAGGTGCTCTACGTAGTCACTGTCATCACTGCATACTCTTCTAAGCCTGGTGGCTTGTCCTACAAAGATCCCTTGTTTGCAGTGTCTGGAGTGATGGCTTTTATAATCTAGGTACTGCTGCCTGTCTGTTGGCTTTCTAAAAAGCGTGGTTTTAAGTTTACCATTGTCTAGAATGACGGTAGTATCTAGGAAGTTCACTTCTTTTTCAGAATACTGGCAGGAGAATTTATTAGTCGGATGCGAAGAATTGAGATGGGATATAAACGTTTCTAGAGTCGCGCGACCGTGTTCCCAAATCATAAAGATGTCGTCTATGTAGCGGAGGTAAACCTGAGGTTTATGCGGAAAAGAGCTTAATAGGGTAGCTTCAAGTTGCCCCATGAAAATGTTGGCATAGGTCGGTGCGAATGGAGTACACATGCTAGTTCCAAAAACTTGCAAAAAGTAAGAAGAGTCAAATTCAAAATAATTGAGAGTTAGAACTAGTTTTAACAAAGTTATGTACACTTCTAGTGCGTGTTGGTGCGGGTTTACTGATAGAGATTTTGAAATCGCTTCAATTCCTTCGGCGAACGGAATGTTTGTATACAATGCAGCAACGTCAAGAGTAACAAGGAGGTTTCCGCTGGGTAGGCGCCCGCCCATATTTATCTCTTCTATTATGCGGAGGAAGTGGGGGGTGTCCTGAACGAATGAAGGAAGAAGAGCCGGAATGTCGGATAGGTGATGATTCAGAAACAGAGATAGTGCTTCGGTTGGGGTATTGTTATTCGAAACTATGGGTCTGCCAGGAATGTCGGCAGTGAACAATAATTCTACGGGGATTTTATGGACTTTTGGGAGGAGGCAAAAACGTCCTGCATGCTTATTATTCTGTTTCATGAAATTTAAGTCAGTAGTCGTTATTAATTCTCTAGATCGTAGATCTGTGAGGGTCTGAAGGATTTTTAGGCTGTATTCCTGGCTCGGATCGTTATCTAAGGGCTTGTAGTGGCAAGGCTTATTGAGCTGCCTATAAGCTTCATCTTTGTATTTTCCCATAGGTAAAACAACTACACTACCACCTTTGTCGGCTGGCTTTATGACTCTGTCGGTTCTGGCTGATAGGCAATTCAGGGTAACTTCTTCCGACGGAGTTAGGTTCTTGCGCTTGTTTGATCGCTTAGTTGTTGCCAAAATTTCTGTTGATACTGATTTTAAGTACAGATCCAATTCTGGAGATTGATCTACATCTGGAGTCCAAGTGCTAGGAGGGGGGAGGGTGCGTTCGTTAATGTCAGGTTGGTCCTGCTTCTCCGAAAAAAACTCGCTTAGCCTCATTCTCCGAGAAAATTCAGTGAGATCTTTGTGTAACTCGTATTCATTCACACTGTTATTTGTGGGACAGAAAGTTAGACCTCGTTCTAGGATACCTTTTTCGTCGGCCGTTAGTGTTTTTTTGGAAATGTCAATAACGTTGCTGGGGCAGGTAGCGAGAGAGCTCGTTTTTTCTATATGGTTATTGGCTGGGAGAGGAGGTTCTATTAAAGCGATCTCTGTATCGAGGGAAGACATTACATGACCTAGTACTTCATAGTCGCGGCTATTGAGAGGCTGATCTCCTACAGTACATGCTGCATTTTGCGAGGGAAGTTGGTCACGCTGAAACTTAACCGCTTGCTTATTGCTAAGATCATTTTCCTTACGATTTATGAAAATATTGAGATCTAGTTTCTCCTGCTCGGTTAGTGGAAGAGCTTCAATCTGGTCGTTGAAGAGGCTGAGTTGGCTAGTACAGTGTTCTCTCAGAATTTCTAGGAGTGAAAGAGAAGCATTATTCAGAATATCTTGCCACCTGGCAGCTAGTTCAGGAGGGAGCTCACCAAGGGCACATCTAACTTTTAGGCGACGGCCTTTGGGAATCTTTTTGCTTTGGAGATACGAGGAGTACGTTTTTAGATGAAATCTGTAGTTGGTTTGTTTGCCGGCTAGTTTTCGAGCTTTGAGGAAAGAGCGGGATTTAGGGGTTGGAGCATACGGCCTACTAGGTGGTAGTCATTTGTGTTTGTTCCGAGCAGACCTCCGGGGTGACACTTTTTTGCTTGGAGTCAGTAGTTTAGGGGGGCTGCTAGGGATGAGGTCCACATCGATGCCTGTTTGGGTGCTTGTTTGCGTTATACTGCGTGTTGGGGTCTGTGTGCACCATGAGCGTGTTGTCTTTGGTGGGTTCGGTTGTTGTTCGCTCACGTGCTGTACAGCTGGTGTTGCGGCCCCGTCCACGGTTTGCGTGCTGGCGTCACATGTGCTGTTCTTAGGTGGACATGGCATTTCGCTACCGTTGGGGGTGTTTGGTTGGTTCTGTTGTTCTGTGCTGGCCGGAGACGGGAGCTTGATACGTGAAGTTGGGAGCGTCACCTTAAATGTGTTCCTCAGCCTGTGCCTGATGTTTTCGGAAATCAGTCGGACGCCTCGAAAGTTAGGGTGTAGTCCGTCCTTGGCCAGGTGTCCTAGGGGGTAGTGGTGAATTTTTGCGTGGTGGATGATGTCAGCGTTTCCTGTGTTGTGTCCAAGGTACATGAGGAAGTCGTTAAGCTTAGCTGACCTTTGTGAGTGAGCTAGAAGTCTGTGTGTCTGGGGTATGTCTGGCTTGTGTTTGTTTTCGATCCTGGGAAGTACTGTTGTCAGGGTTATCTTTGCTTTGGGCCTGTTGGTATGAACATCGTGGACATAGCCAAGAATTCCTTCTCTGCTATATATATATATGTATATATATATATATATATATATATATATATATATATTGCCGGAAACCATACATTGGGTTTGTTTATTTGTGTTTTGCTTTTACCGCCCGGCTGCGCCGGTCTGTGTTATCTCTGCGCCAAGGGAAGCGCGTGTTCCATTCTTTCTTTCTGTGCCGCATGTGTTATCTGTTGTGATAGGGAGAGCATTCCGATCTAACGTGAACAGCCCAGAATAATCTTCTTGGATCTACTATGTTCTCGATGCGAGTCGACGTTTCGAGAACCACGCGCGCCGAAAGAAAAAAGCCTGCAGTGCGGACGCCGGGGCATTCGATTCGACGACACTCGCCTGTGCAAGTAACTTTGTTGACCGCAGCTTCGCCGCCTCTGTATTCTCTTGAGTTGTTAGGGGAGCACAAGTTCGCTCCAATAAACGTGTTTCTCATTCAAGACAACTGCATCGTCCTTGTCTTCGTGACATCTGGTGGATGTGCGGGGTACGCACCCTTCATGCCCACTACAACCTCGGGAAACCGCCAAGCCAGTCCAAGAAGAGCCAGCCTCCGCCTGCAAGAATTCCCACCCGAGTCCGGTCTACTACCGGAGAAGACGAAGAAGAAAGACATCGCAACCAGCACCATGCTCAACCAAGCCAATCCTCCTGTCGTTCTGCAGCAGCCACGGGAACCGCCATCATTACGAGGAGCCCCCGCAGAAGACCCAGAAGAATGGCTGGAGAAACTGGAGCGCGTCCGGAAATTCAACAGGTGGGACGGCACAGAAACGTTCGGGCACGTTTTCTTTTACTTGGAAGATTCGGCTCGCACTTGGTTCGAGAATCACGAGAGCTCCTTGACAAACTAAGCTCAGTTCAAAAGCGAGTTCACTAAGAGCTTCACTACCGTGGTCCGAAAAGAACGCGCAGCGCTTTTACTTGAAACTCGAACGCAGCACCCCAACGAAGGGGTAGTGATCTTTGTTGAGGAGATGAAGAGGTTGTTTCGACGTGCGGATCAGGAGATGACAGAAGAAAAGAAACTAAGGTGTCTCGTGCGAGGGGTAAAGCAGGAGCTTTTAGCTTGCCTTGTCCGCAATCCTCCCAAGACGGTGGCCGAATTTTCGTCTGAGGCGGCCGCGATGGAGAAGACGCTGGAAGTTCGAACGAGGCAGTACGATCGCCCGGTCAACGTGCTGGTTTCGGAGACGATCGGTGCCGGGGCTACAATCTCCGACACACTGCGTGAGACCATCCAAGCAGTGGTCAGGGAGGAGCTTCGGAAGCTTTTTCCGACGACGCCGAACCTCAAGTGGCTTCCCTGACTGGCGTCCTCCGCGAAAAGGTCCAACACGCTTTGGGCACTTCTATGCCATCCGGGGCACCCCGCGAGCCACAGGCGATGACCTACTCCGCGGCTGTTCGTCGACCCCGCCCTGCTCCAACCCGTCTACAAGAAGCTCCACTGTACCGCCGTCCACTCTCGCCGCCGTCCCCACTGTCGCCGCCGTCGACCGTACCGCCGTACACAACCCAAGCCCAGACGCCGAGGAAGACTGACGTTTGGCGAACGCCAGATCATCGTCCGCTGTTCTACCATTGCGGAGAGGCCGATCACATCTATCGTCACTGCCCGTACAGGAGACTCGGACTGCGTGGTTTCTCCGTCGATGCCCCACGCCCCCGACCCGGCCAGCGCCCTACCGAGATCGACGAATACCTGTCCAACACCAACCGAGGACCAGCCCGCTCACACCGATCGCCGTCGCCCTACCCATGCCAGTCGCCTAACCGCCGTAGCAATGCTGATTTCGCACGTGGAAGGTCCCCCAGCCCACGCGGTGGAAACTAAAAGCAGCAACTTCTGGAGGTGAAGTTGCTCTACGGCGAAAAACTGGAAAGCCTCCAAAGACGCAAGAACGCGCTGAAGACAGTGATTCACGACATGCCCCCATCCCGACGACCCGAACTAACCCTGACGAGACTCCCGAACACGACGACAGCTACATGGCGCGACGCGTACCCGACTTGACCGAGACGTCCGTTGAGAAGACGACGACAACGACGATGCACAGTGCCCGACCGTCAACACGTACATGCAGAGATACGGCGGCCCGATGAACCCGGAACTCGAGGAAGACTGCATCTGACGTCAAGGTGTCCATCGACGGTTTTGTGTAGTCGCCCTCGTAGACACGGGAGCCGACTACTCCGTAATGGGTGGACCATTTGCGTCTAAGCTGAAGAAAGTTATGACCAGATGGGACGGTCCGCACATACGCAGAGCAGGAGGCCACCTCGTGATTCCAAGTGGAACGTGCACATCGCGCGTCACCATAGACGGCACAACGTACCCTGCGGCGTTCGTCGTTCTGCCTAACTGCTCCCGCGACGTAATTCTTGGAATTGACTTTTTGATGGACAACGGTGCAATAATTGATCTGCAGACTAAGTCAATAACTTTTTCCCCCCATCACTCCATGACGCCGGAACCGAACCACGAACAACGTGCTGCTGTAAGGATAGCCGATGATCATATCACCCTACCACCCCGCGCAAGCTTGATGGTCGCAGTCTACTGTGAAGATGCTGCTCCTGACGTCGACGCTATCGTAGACACTGATCAAAGGGTGCTTCTCGACCGGGGTGTGTCTGTCGCAAGAGGCATTGCGCGCTTCAAGGAACACCAATCCCACATTTTGGTTACTAGTTTCACCGAGGAGTACCAGCATTTAAACAAGGGCGCGGCATTTGCATTCCTCGAAGAAACGCAAGAAGCAAGTGACGTGATCGCGGTCGCCCACACTTGAACGCACACCCGTAGAAACCTTCAAGCTCCCGCAGCCCTTCGACGTGAATCCGGCGCTACCGCAAGAACAACGGAACAAATTATTGGCTTTGCTGCGTCGCTATAGCGAATGTTTTTCGTCGGGCGCAAAACTACGTCAGACCCCTCTAGCGAAGCACCGAATAATAACCGAAGATGGAGCCCGACCTACCCGACAGTCACCGTACCGCGTCTCTTCACACGAACGGAAAGCCATCCGGACTCAAGTCGACGACATGCTCAGCGACGGCATTATACAGCCATCGAAAAGCCCCTGGGCTGCGCCCGTCGTACTCGTAAAGAAAAAAAGACGGCACATTAAGGTTTTGCATTGACTACCGGCGACTGAACAAAATCATGCAAAAGGACGTGTACCCCCTCCCCCGAATCGACGACGCCCTCGACCACCTCTGCCACGCGAAGTACTTCTCATCGATGGACCTGAAGACCGGCTACTGGCAATTTGAAGTGGACGAGAGAGACCGAGAGAAGACTGCATTTATAACCCCAGACGGCCTATACGAGTTCAAGGTGATGCCGTTTGGGCTGTGCACAGCACCAGCGACGTTTCAAAGAGTCATGGACACTGTGATAGCTGGCCTTAAGTGGCACACCTGCCTCGTATACCTCGACGACGTAGTGGTATTCGCCCGGACTTTCGACGGACACCTGGCAAGGTTGGAGTCTGTACTCGAGGCCATTGGTACGTCGGGGTTGACGCTGAAGCCTGAAAAGTGCCGTTTCGAATACGGGGAACTCAAGTTCTTCCTTGCCTATACAGGCAAGGAAGGCTTATACACCGACTATACAAGAACATGGGCTTTTAAAGAATATTCATTGCACATATAAAAAACAAAAGATGTTGGTACATATAAAAATACATTCGCACTATATTTACAGCCAACTGAAACCTCGCACCGGCCTCAAAATAAAATGAATGTGGGTTAAGGAGGCTTGTATTTAATACATAGTGTGTGGGAAGAAACGGAATGAGCAGTTAAGTAGCAAAGGCTCGACACTCGTATAATCACTCATTTTCGCTACGTTTCTTTATGCAAGTGTCTTTTGAAGCTGCAACTAAACCTTTTTGATTCTTTTATTTCTAGTGCTATATCGTTCCATATTTTGGCCCCAATGAATTGTAGCAGTCGCTTCCCGTACACATTACAAACCGGTGCCAGGTTAAGGTTGCCTACAACAGAACTTCTTGTTTGGCGCAATGAAGAATAAAATATCGAGCTGTTTAAAGGATGGCTATAATTTAATATACTGTATACTAATTCAGCTGTATTTTTCAGACGTAATAGATCAAATGTCAAAACTTGAAGAGCGTCAAAAAGGGGTTTGCTAGGTGCGTCTCGTCTTGATCGTGTGATTGTTCTCAGAGCCCGTTTTTGTAGTCGACGTATAGGATTACGATAGGTATTGTACGTCCAACCCCAAGAAACCATGCAGTACGACAGGTGACTATTGAATAAAGCGTTTATAGTGTTTTGATATCAAATAACTCACGGGCTTGCAGTAATGCCGAACGTTCTTTTAATTGAGTCCATCTGTTCAAGTAAGCAGTTGTTCACTGATATTCTGACCAGCTCTTTTCGAACGTTCTGTTTTCGAGAATGAAATATATATTCTGTTTTTTTCGCATTGATAGCAAGTCTGTTAAACGAAAACCACCGAGCAGTGTTTTCTAATTCCATATTAATTCTTGCTTGTATTTCCTGCTCGTTATCACCGGTTACGACAGGCGCCATGCCGTCTGCGTACATTACTAAATCTGCGTGCGTTAGTGCTTTTGGATGGTCGTTTACAAATAATGAAAGTAGCATAGGCCCAAGCACCGAGCCCTGCGGAACGCCCATGCGCACTAGCTGTGGGGTCGAGCTGATACCGTCCATTACAACCACTTGCTGACGGTTTTCAAGGTAGCTTGAAAGGAAGTAGTACATTTGATCTCTGAATCCATAGCATTGTAATTTCTTCAGCAAGATTTGATGATCGACGGTATCAAACGCCTTCTTTAAGTCTACGAATACGACTGTAGCAAGTTTGTTGGCATTTAGTGCTGTGTTGATGTTTTGAGTGAACTTGACTATAGCAGATGAAGTGGAATGCTTTGAACAAAACCCGTGCTGTTCTGGGGAAAGGATTTGGTACTTATCAAGAAACGAAGTAATGCGTTTTGCAAGAAGCTTTTCAAAAATTATATTTATCGCATTGAAAACTTCAATTGGCCTGTAACATGACGGGTCTGAAGTTTCCCCATCTTTATATATTGGGGTAACCTTGGCCATCTTCAGCGAGGTAGGATAGACAGCATCTCGCAAGCAGTGGTTAAACAAATGGCACATGATGGGGCTCAGAACGTCAACATTATCTCTGCTTAGACGCGTAGAAATGTTGTCTATCTCGACCGCTTTGCTTAGACCTATATTGGAGACCACAGACACTATTTCTTGCACTTCTATGTCCTGCATTACGAAACTGTTAGCTATATGGCTTGAAAATGATGGTTCATGAATACCGAACTGAAAATGTTTTGTCAAGGAAAAGTAATAGTTGTAAAATATGTGTTAAAAGATTCTACGGTATTTTCACTTATATTAGCTGCGCAGTGCCTTTCCCGGTGGCTTCCCTAGTTATCTTACAAATTTTCCTGGTGTCACCGGCTGCTTGATGAATAAGATGTGCATAGTACGGTTTTTTCTGCGTTCTCAGTGCCGATACACAAATTTTGCGAATATTCTTGTACTGCCGTAAGTTATGCTCGCTAGCTTTATTACGTCGCCATTTGTTGTACCAGTAATCTTTCTGTTTAAGCATTTCAAGAATCTGACTGGTCATCCAGGGGCATAATGGGTTCCCATATGAATGTTTGGGCACCCTGACACTGCTTTTAGCCCGGGCATTCATAAGGGCATGAATGAAATTGTCAACCTCTATGTTAACGTCCTCATTAATAATATCAGTAGCATTAATAGCCAATATACGCTCGCGCAATTGTTGTTGGTTAGTTCGGACTGAATGTTCTAAGCAACTGTACTGGGTGTCTGTTCTGTGTTCAAGCTTTACAAAAAGAGGAAGGTGGTCTGCAATAGGCTCGTTAAAAACGTCTGCTCGTATACCAGTTGGGATGTTGGTTAATGCATGGTCAATTAGGGTGGCCGTCGTACTGGCGATGCGCGTGGGCATTGTAATTAGGTTTCGAAAGTTATAGGAATCTAGCAAATACTGATAATCTCGATTCGTTGTGCCACAGGAGTCGATATAAAAATCACCAACAATCACCACAGGTGCATCGTTGTTTAAGGTTAACGTAGACAGAACGGTTTCAAGTTTGTAAAGACTGGAAGCTAGATTGGAATTTGGTGGTGGTGGTGAATTATTAACAAAGGAGGGTAGAGAAAAGGCCTCGGGATATTGTTGAACTCAACGGGGAGTTCACCCTCATTCGACCCAGTCCAGGGAAGGGGATTGGGGCTTCAAAGGATAGGAAGAGAGAAGGGGGAAGAGAAGAGCGGTAGGAGAGTGGGAGATAGTCTATATCACGTTCGTTTGGTCCATGATTCGATGGCTACAAACGCAGCGCTAGTCCTGTTGTAACCAGGAAGTTGACTATGTGCTGAAGACCTCCCGTCGGATGGCGTCCGGTCCCCTGGGGAACAGGAAGTCTTCTAGCTTGTGGCTTGGGGCTCCGAGTCGCTAGAGTTCGGCCCGGAGTTGTGCCCTTGCGGTGTCGTGCTGCGGGCAAGAGCACAGCAAGTGCTCTAGCGTCTCGGGCTCTGGGCAGTCGGCGCAGGTGGGGGATGCTCGGCGGCCTTGGTGGTGCAAGCGCGCTCCCACGTTGGAGCAATTGAGCCGCAGGCGGGCGATAGACTATGCAATTGTCAGTGAACATTCTCTCTGACAAAAATAGCCTCAAGGTCTGCGCAGCTGCAGGATGCAGATGGCATGGTGGTAACAGTATGCACAGTTTTAACAAACGCTGCCACACCCCCGCCGCGGCTGTGTGTGGCACGCGCGATAGAAAATGCGGAATAGACAGTAATGACCACAGTTTTGCCTTCTTTTAGCCACGTTTCTGATACCGCGATGACGTCAGACGCTTTCTCATGTTGAGAAAGATAAGTGATCAACAAGTGAAGGTTTTTCCTTATGCTCCGAGCATTACAATAAAAGATGGAAAATCCTTTGCTTTTAAATAACCTATCAGCCTTTTTACTGGTAAGGAGCATGACGGAGAAGGTGGTGCGTGCAGGAGACTTGATACGATATGTACGACTCAGGCGACTTTCGCAAGATCGTCTTCACATGTCACGTGAAGGACCTTAGTGCTTTCCGCTTTCCGCATCAGTATTCTGCCATCGCACACACAGGCCAACTTCGAGTTGTTTTCTCGTTTCGCTTGGATAGCTTTGCCCAGAAGTACTTTATTTTCAGGGCAGAGGTGTTCATTAACATAAATCGGGTCATCCGATTGAAAGCCCAGCATTGACGCGTTCAGTCTGGTTTTTTTGGCAGCAAGCAGTACTTTATCACGAGGTGACCTTGTAAGGAATTTCACTACAATGTTTGGGAGTCTTCTTCATCTTGAAGGTGGAAGCGCTCACAAAACAGGGACGAAAGTAGAAAGAACAAAGACGGCACGGCGCTAACTCGCAACTATTTGTTTATTGAAAAGAAACACAAATATATAGTTTCAACATCTCACGTGGTGCGTTTCAACATCTCACGTGGAGACCTTTGGTTGGAACGCGGTGTACAGCATCTATGTCGTTTGCAGAAATTTGTACCTTCAGGCATGAGCCGACTTTGTTAAGTACACTTGTAAGGTCCTCGTTCTCAACCACAGGAACTCTCTTCAACTCAATATTGTTCCTTCTGCTGTACTGTTTTAGATCGAGTAGCTGCTTCTTGGTTTCCTGGAGCTCTTTCTTGAGCCTTCGCGTTGCGCCATGAGTGTCTGAGCTTTGTTTCTTCAATTCTGCAACCTCTTGCCGGAACAATTTGATGTCATTTTTAAACTCATCAATGCTTTTGCTAACAAATTCCACGGATTTGATGACTGATGCGAGCTCAGCTTTGATGGCGTTGTTAGAAACGTCCATACTCTTCACTTCAGTCTTGAGGTCGGCCATCGCCGCCATGAATCTAGTTGTCAGTTCAACCAAAACCTTTGTTGTTTCCTTGATGCTGCCCGGCGTTTTTTCGCCCAAACCCTTAGCAAAATCTGCGAGAGCATCACACATAGCAACAACTAAAATGCAAGAACAAGTTACAACAGCAGAGGCACAAGAACTTCTCAGAGCAGACCAGCAACTGGCCTAAGTCATCACCATGAAAGAATTCAGGCGTCCAAAAAGCCCACCTGCATTGAATGGGCTTGCAGTTAGACAACGTGAATCGCCCGGCTGCCTGGCCCGCTCTGATGTGTCTTCGGTATATGCAGTTCCCTTTATCTAGTCGAAGCCAAACGTCCCGGATGCTGCGCAGTCCGCCAGAGCACGGAATCCCGGGTGATGCCAGGTGTTCTCAACCGCTGACGTAGGTGTGCTTCCGCGTTGCCTTGTCAGCGTCTCCCGGCGGCACCAAGAACGGATCACAGAGGGGTGTGCATGTAGTTACGAAATGCCTGCATTGAATGGGCGAGCAGTTAGACAACGTGAATCTTCCAGGCTGCCTGGCCCGCTCTTGTTCCAGGAACGCCGTTCCTTGTGACGTCGTTCCGTACAACACTGGTGCAGACAAGCAACTCATGTTATGTGTCTTCACAATCTTGGTGGGGTCCTGCTTGGAGTATGGGAGTGTGGTTTATGAGTCGGCATCAAAAACATCCCTGAAAATGCTAGACCGAGTACTCCATTTGGGGTTTCGCCTCGGGTCGGGAGCTTTCCATACTAGCCCCGTACAAAGCTTATACGTCGAGTGCGATAAATGGTCTCTAGATCGCCTGCTAACATATATGGGTCTTCTTTATGGTATTAAAATTTATTCAATAACGCACCATTCGTTCCAAACTAAAATCTTGGATACACCCCTATCCCAAATTCTACTATATCATCCGTCTACCTCTGCTCCGTTCTCACATAAAGTGACACAGGAAGCGTCACATTTATGTCACCTTTTCAGACACCTACAAATCAACCGTTTCTGACATTTTACCATCATGGCAGCTTCGCCCCGTGTCGTGCAACTTGTATTTTGTAGCAGTTGATAAAAAACGGGTGCACAGAACTGCAATTCCTCAGCACTTCTTGTTTCTTCAAGACAAATACAAATGTGGAGAAGTTTTTAATGACGCCCAAAAACAGCCCTTAGAACGTCGTGTGCTGCTCACCGACCTGATTTTGTGGTATCTAATACCCTGAACTCGACAAGCAGCATTTTTCGGCTGAAGCCTATGGAAGTTTTCTGGTTTTAAAGCACATCGTCTATCATAAAATTCCCAAGTCCATCATCTTCACAGATTCCTTAAGCGTAGCACGTGCATTGGCGTCTAAGCAGTTTTGTAAAAACCATGTTGTTGATTCAGTTTATAAAACCTTATGTCAGCATATGTGTTATGTCCTGAAGTGACTGTGTGCTGGGTGCCAGGTCACTCGGGGATCGCTGAAAAAGAGAGAGCAGATTGCCGCTGCTGCTGCACTTACCAGTACAGTTGACCTAACAACAATACCTTACACTGATCTTATGTCCCACTTCAGACAACACCTTGGCAAAACATGCAAACAGTCTGGAATAAGCAGGCAGACAGCAAACTACACGATATAAAGCCACTCTTGGGAGCTTACACCACTGACACACAACAGACACTATGAAGTTACTTTGGCTCGATGACGGGTAGTCCACACGCATGCAACGCACTCCTACCTGCTGGAGGGATCTCCAAGATCCCTGTGTACAGGTGCGGAGACGGCCTATCCGTGATTCATATGCTTCTTCAATCCAAAGCACTCAACACAACACGATACAAACACTTCACCGACCTCTACAAACAACACATGTCACTACACCCATCATTGTTTTTACCGGATGATCTCATGATTTCTGTGCAACATACCTTTAAGTTTCTTGGCGACAGCAAGTTTTTACACCTGATTTTTTATCACGCGTAGTATTTAAACCTTATTTCATGCACCGCACTATCACAACCTGGCCTTTTACACGAGACATCCTCATTGTCTTTTACTGATTTTACCTTTGTTTTTGCTGGACGATTTTACAGTTTACGTTTATATCCTTCATACCTAACCACCGTTTTCGCGCTTTTTGCCCTAGTCGGCCTTGCACCATAAACATCAATCCATCATCATCATCAGAACCTTGAAGTCTTCTCGCACAGTACTGAGTAAGGGGGCATTCGAAACCATACAAAGAGGTGAAATACCGGTTCACATGAATGCTGGACTCGCATAGATGGCAACATGGACTCGCCCACAAGCACACATTGCTAATTTTAGTGCTGCAGCTTGAACCTAGAATTGTTTGGCCATTCAATATCCTTGAATTTAACTGACTCACAGAGGGTCGGTATGAAATATCACTCAGTCTCTCTATTCCTTCAGGGAATGCGATAAAAGTAAAACAAATGTAGGGTTGTATCCAAAATCATCGTCTCGTTCTGATAGCAGCGAATCTAAGCAAGAGGTTAAGATTGGGCGACTATTTTTTCGGAGTTCAGATGTGTTTGGCCGGCCTGTACTTGGCGTGCAATGAGTCGCAGCATACTAAATTTTGTTCCAAGCTTCGTTGCTGCCTCTTTGTTCCCTCATTGTAGGTGCATAAAGAAGAAAAATGCTTCTAGAATATGCGGAGCAACACCACACAAATAAATTATTCGTTAAGCGAAGCGTACTCTACTTGCATAAAATTAAGTATGTTTATGACGAATCCGTGGGTCCGGTGGTGCGACCAGATTGACAAAGACGAGAGAAAGGCGCGTTGTTACCGTTCCTTGTCGTCAACAGCAGGAGCAACAGAAACAAAACAGATGCATTTTCACTTGATTGACATGAATAAACCATCTGTGATTTTGGGCACTGAGTCGTGGTTAGGTAGTAAGTATAGAAATTGTGATGTCTTCCCTAGCAACTACATTAGGTATAGAAAATATAGAGACTGTCCCGGGCGTGGGGTGTTTATTGTTTTCTATCAAAAAGTGCAGCCGCAGATGTTAAGAAATTTAGATGATTTTGTTCAGGCTGTCTGGGCACAACTTCGTTTGAACAATGGTAAATGGCTAGCGGTCTGTTCATTTTACAGATCAGCTGGCATTCAGGTACAAGTTCTAACTAAGCTAGCGGAAGATGTAAAATAATAAGTTCTGATTCTTTATTATTCGGTGGTGATTTCAATTTACCCGAAACTAATGGGACACCAAATACCATACACCTAATGCGTCTAGTGCGTCGGCAAACAAATTGAATAAATTAAACAACTCGTTTGCGCTATCGCAGTTGGTTTGACAACCTACGCGTGGAAGTAATGTGTTAGACTTCTCTTTTGCTATTTTTTAGTAATGTGCCCCTGGATTCGCAACCTGCGCTCATCTTTCCAGGCATAAGTGAATAAAGAGTAAATTTGCCCCAAGTAAATTTGGAGTACATAAGGTCGCTATTAGCGCATGTAGACAAATGTACAGCTACCGAAAGGCTCGAGTCAATGACATTTTGTGGGCACTTGACTGCTATTACGACGTCTTGGAAACTTGGTCAGAGTCGCTCAACGTAGAAGTGTGGTGCTTACTGAAAAATAAGATTTTCTAGTTGCGTGACCAATTCGCCCCGTCATGAATAATGACGGCAAGGAGGGGTAGAAGTAAGCCATGGTTCACGATGGAAGTTCATAGGGCAGCGAAAAAAAGAAAGCGAGTATACCCGGCGTACAGAAAGAACCCGCCACTCCAGCAAAAGCAACATTTGCAACGCGCTCCATAAAAATATTTTTATGCTTCTTTTTTCTCTAGGTTAAAGAGTAATCGTATAAAATTCTGGGAATTTATCAAGAGGAACAGAAAAGACGCGGTATCAATTCCGGTGCTCAAACAACCGGTCTCGTGTTCATGGTGGCCTCGATAAGGCCACCATGAACAAAGATGCTTTAGATCTTTTTTCAGTAAGTTTTTTTCTGCGTGCGCACCTAACACTGATTCAATGTTTGAGTACGGGCTTATCGGAAGGGAACCCATGAATAACATCGTCTTCTACACGTGGGGCATTAAAACTCCAGCTTGAGCGGTTAAAGGAAGCATGAAGGCAAAATGCAAGTTCGTGTTATTCGAAAGATTTCGTGTTTAATAGTGCCCCTAGCGCTTTTCCGAATGCAAACGATGTTTATAAATTGAGAAATAATTTTTTAAGTTAAAATTTTGATTTTCCCGTAATTCGAGCGTTTTTGTGGTCTGCACTGACCTCATAGGAACCGACCGCTCTGCCGCAGATTGGGAAGCCTTGTTTATTGTGAGTGAACCTTGATGGCGCAACCATACCGTGGAAAGCCGTTTCCTGCCTTTGTTTTGTTTCTGATTGTATTTATACCTGGCTTGTTTTCGTCGATGAAAAAAATAATCGTTTCCTTTGAACAGCGCAAGTAGAAGTGGACAGGACATAGCGCAGACTAACAACAGACGATTTATTGCACGAAAAAACTAAATACATATCTCTTTTGCAACAAAGGAAGGGAAGGGGGTGGGGGAATATACTCATTGGGGAAAGGGGCAGAGGAAAGATACACATCCATTTTTTCGAGCCAACACAGCGGATCACGTTCACTAACAAGAAAAAAAGGCGATTTCTTTGTCTGTTAGCAGGCTATAACTCAACTGTAACTCAACAGACTATAAGTCAACAGACTATAACTCAACTCGGAACATGCTACCGAGAAAGCTTCCACCCTCTAGCAGCCAAGTTCACGTTCTAGGTGAGAACCCGCTTCCACCTGATGTGCTTCGCATCTTGGGTCTTGGGCCAAAGTTCGCAGTGCCACCGACTAAGACTGCACCGGAACTTGTGTCTTTAGTGAGGCAGGTCTCCCAGTTTGCTCCGGAATCTGAGCAAGAGCGCTGCATTTCTGAAGGTATGGACGTCCTCGCTCGGTGGAAACCTGCCACGTCCAAGTTGCCTCTGAAACGCACAGTGTCCTACTTAAAAGAACAGTCTCTGTCGTTACTGGCGGCGGATAAAGAAGATGAATTCGCCGTCTTACCGAAAGAGCTGTTTCATTCGAAAGCACGTGAGGCCATTGATTCTTCGTTTGGGAATCAGAATAACCTGAGGTTGTCCGACGTCAGATTGAAAGTGATGAGGTTGGGTAAAGATTTGGAACTGTGTAGTGTGGTAAAGGGCATAGAAAAGAGTGTTAGTGACAGCCTCCGAATGTTTTTCACTGTTGAGACTCACAAAATTGACAACCCACTTCGCGTCATGGTCTCAGAGAATGGGTCTTGGCAAAAGGCCGTAGCGTTGAACTTGAAACGCAACCTTGACTTACTTCCGATTGATGATCCCTTTCTAATTAGAAGTTCCCGTGAAGTCGTGGCTCGTCTTAAGGCCAACAGAAATAGAAGCCTGTCGGCCTGCTCCGTAGACATAAAAGACCTGTATTATTCTATTTTCCACAAAGAGCTACTCTCCTGTGTTGAAGCGTGCATAGATGGTTACGGGGCCACTCTGTTTCAAAATAGTTCAGGCATCCCCATTGAAAATTTCTTAGAACTGCTCCCCTTGTACGTCCGGTCTACCTTTTCAACTCGGGAAGGCAACATATATCTTCAGAATAATGGTATATGTATAGGCTCCTGCCTAGCACCCGTACTCAGTGATCTGTATTTATACTCTCTTGACAGGGTTGTCGCTAACCGCCTCCCGCAATGTAAAGTGGTTAAAACGTTCAGGTACGTAAATGACTCTCTTCTCCTTATTGACACTACGAAAGAATGTTTAAAACGTGCAGTTTCTGATATCCTGAGTGTCTTCCAGAATCATTTCCAACCACTTTGTTTGACGCATGAAACCCTGAATGATGATAGCATCAGATTTCTTGATCTTCGTTTGCAATTTTCTGATGGCCATGTATGCTGTGCCTATGAGCCTCGGTGCTTGAAACCCGTCCTCCCGTATAATTCCGCGCATTCTAAGTTAGTAAACCGGGGAATCGTAAAGCTCTGTGTGTCAAACGCGCTTAACAAATCGTTTAACAAATCGTTTAACGCGCTTAACAAATGGGAGCCAGCCTCGAAGGAAAGACGGCTCGGCTTACTCCCGCCGGATATCCGTTGCTTTTGCAGGCTTCTGTAGCAGAGAATGTTTTGAAGCAGGTGATGAATGAACGACGCAGGCAGGACGCTCCAAGCGATACAGAAAAAAGGAAATGCACCACCTTCCCTTACATTCCCGCGATCTAACATAATCTGAAAAAGATTAGGAAGCGCGTTGACGTAAACGTGCTCTTCTCGGCCCCTAAGAAGCTATCAAAACTTTGCAAAAAAGTGAATAAGTGCTCCGTGTTCACCGATACTTGCACCACACAGCATCGCACGCAGGTTGCGGATTGCTCGGTAGGCGTGGTGTATGCAATACCATTAGATCAGTGCAAGAAGAAGTATATAGGGCAAACAGGACGATGTCTAAATGACAGATTACGCCAGCATCGCAATAATGTGAAGAAAGAAGATAAAGGACATCTAGGCGCGCACTGTAAAGAATGTGGTTGCTACCCTGACCTGCAAAAATGCTCCATAATTCATAAAAGCAATAATAAACTGACGAGAGAGATAGTTGAATCCTGCTAAATCCTCTCCAACAAAGACGCGTCCGTCAGCCGCCCTTCTGTCATTCTAACCGACAAAAGAAATCGCCTTTTTATCTTGTTAGTGAACGTGATCCACCGTGTTGGCTCGAAAAAACGGATTTGTATCTTTCCTCTACCCCCTTTCCCCCATGTGTATCTTCCCCACCCCCTTACCTTCCTTTATTGCAACGGAGATATGTATTTAAGTATTTTCGTGCAATAATACGCCTGTTGTTAGTCTGCGCTGTGTCCTGTCCACTTCTCGTCCTCGTCTACTTGCGCTGCTCAAAAGGATGTCGTTCCAACACGCCCAAGCTTATACCTTAGAAAATAATCGTTTCGTAAAATATAGTGGTCGCTCGACAAATATGGTCACGTAAGACAATTGCTTGCGTCAATCGGCCAGTGTCGTCTGAGACAACCCCAAAGCCCCGCACGGCTGAGCAGCTAAACCAAGCATATTGCGCGCAGTACCAACAGCAGTACACATCGGTGGTTCTATGTTATCGTTGGCTTTCGTAACTTTCACTGTTTGACCCACCAGTCTTACGGCTTAAAAATTCATGTGCCCTAAATTTAACCGCAAATAGCTTGTTCGGCAAGCTCATAGGCTCTGCTTAATTTGCGTTTGCTTTTTCCGCCCTCCTTATCCAATCAGGTGGTCCGCCTATCGAAACTCTCACTGGGCATCACATTCTCAAACAATTAGGAATAACCACTCTCGACGACCTTGAAGCGAAATCTCTACTCTCTAGCGACATTCATTCTAATCTCACCATTAGACCGATCCCCCGCAACATGCATCCTACTCACAACGCGGGTCGTAGAGAACAAAGGGTACTAGCTCTACGCAAACGTCTCCAGGTACGACCCGATGTAGTATATGTGGATGCTGCCAAATATAGACACTACAATGCCTACGCCATCGCCGTAAATAATGACCCCGATAACCCCCCACTCACCTCCATGACCGTTAACTCTCACCACCCAGCCACGGCGGAAGAGGCGGCCCTTGCGTTAGCACTCTCAAAGAGGCCGACCCCATCAATCTTAATCTCTCATTCTAAAACGGCCGTTCAAAATTTTGCTAGCGGCCTAATATCAACGCTGGCCTTCAAAAGTCTGCAACAAAATCCACCCAGTTTCCCAGTAGAGATTATCTGGACTCCGGCACACGCTGGTCTCGAGGGAAATGAGGCTGCCCACAATACGGCTCGAGGGCTTACGATCCGAGCCGGGGCCACTCACGTTCCCTACCACGGGGCCAGATCTGCCAGGGACCGACTAGTCATGTACTATGAAATTACTACCCATTACCGCCTCTCCCGCCGTAGATACCCTCCCGCCCATGTTCAGCTCGACCTTTCCCAAGAACACGTGGGGCGTCTTCTGCAGACGAACACTTTTTCTAATCCCGCAAAACTGAACCTCATCCACCCCTCTGTATACCCCTCCCCAGAATGGCCTGCACGCGATGCCATCGTCACCCTTCCTCACATTCTGTGGGGATGTCCTAAAGACCCCTTTCCTTCAATTACTTGTAAAGAGCAGTGGGAGAAGGTGCTGGGGAGCTCAGACCAAGAGGTGCGAACCGCTGTGGTCAGCATAGCTACCGAAGTCGTCACTCGGCTCAAGCTGGGGGCCACTACAGACCCTTAGACCAAACAGAACGCTCAATAAAGTGATTATCTCTCTCTCTCTCTCTCTCTCTCTCTCTCTCTCTCTCTCTCTCTCTCTCTCTCTCTCTCTCTCTCTCTCTCTCTCTCTCTCTCTCCACCCTCCGCAAATCGCAGAACTTGCTGGTACTACATCATATGATCTGTTGCAGGAAATGAGCTAGTGGGTTCATGGCCATTCCCTTTTTAACTAATTATGTAGCCTGTTTGAGCGAAGTATTATTAGTATAATTCTCACAAGGCAAACTTTTGGAAGGTACCAAACTTGCGTTTTCTCTTCATGGTTCCTTTAAGTACCACTAGTGCTTGCGAACCCGCCGACTTACCGAACGTTCTGCTCTCCGCTTGTGCACGCCCGTTGTATAAGTACCTTTATGTGTTGTTTACTAAGTTCTTAACATGCGGAGAATTGCCTACAGAGTGGAACATTGCCAATGTTGTGCCCATTCCGAAATCAGGACCTCAGAAATTTGTGTTTAATTACCGGCCTGTGTCCTTGACAAGTGTACTTTGCAAGATATTTGAACATGTCTTTTTCAGCAACATCATCAACCACTTAAACTTGTTTTCCTTATTGAATCCCAGCAACACGAATGTCGAAGTGTTTTTTCTTGTGTCACTCAATTTACAGAATTCACAAGCGATTTAGCATCAACCCTTGACAAAGGGGATTGTGTAAATTCCATCTTTTTATATTTAAAGAAGGCTTTTGTTGTTGTTCCACATTCTTCGCTGCTCAAAAAATTGTCGTGGTAAAGATAAATAAAACGGCTACTGAATGGATAAAAGCCTACTTAAATTCTTGGACTCAACGCGTAGTCGTTGGCGGTAAACTGTCGTTTGGTGTAGTTGTGTCATCAGGTAGGCCTGAAGTTTCGGTTTTGTGTCCAGTATTGGTTTTGTTATACATGAATGGTATTTACGTTGGCATATCATCTTGTATACGATTGTTCGCGGATGATGCCGTTTTGTATCGGGTTATAAAAGGTCCCGATGATTACAGTGCACTACAAGGTTGCAAAGTGGTGTGATAAATAGGGCATAGGTTTAAATCTTGACAAAACTGTGTAGATACGGTTTACTAGACAAAGGTCACCACACATATATACGCATATAAATGACGGGACTAGTCTCGCATCTGTTAATATAAATACATTGGTGTGTACTTGACCTCTGAACTATGCTGGCACTGTAATGTCGACTGCTAAGGCGTAAAGAGTCCTAGGGATGCTACGTAGAACATAATAAACTAGAGAGAGTACAAAGCTTAGTTCAAAATTATGCACGGTATTTTAGCTCCTCACAAAGCAAAACTTCGGATGGAATACACTACACGTGTGCTGTACTAACTGCTTTTATTTATCAATAAAATATGCACTGTGCGCACCCCCTCTCCCCCACTGGAATGCCGAACTGACTGTGGGTACTGTGATTAACCAATAAATAAAGAAAAAAATTGAATATCTCTTTATTGCACGGACCTTCATATTTATTTTTGCATCTATCTCGGCCCGACCCGAGGAACACACACAAAGCACACGAAGCATTTGAAAGAAAAGCCTTGCGGGTGGTTTTAAAAATATTTCCTTTAAATGTATTTAGAAATTTTTAGTAGTATACCTCCTACATAAATAGCGGGATCGGAGCTAGACGACACGCACTCCTGATGGAGGCGAAAAGCAAAAACGCCCGTGTGTTCGAGATTTCGGCGCACGATAAAGATCCCCAGGTGGTCAAAATGAATCCGGAGCCCTCCACTACGGCGCGCCTCATCGTCTGCGTTGCGTCGGCGCGTTAAACCCCACACTCAATCAACGACACGCACTCCTCACAAATCGGTTGTCTGTCATTTAAAGCATAGTCAACGTGCATACGAATTGGGACTTTCCACTATTTGGTATTCCTTGAATATTTGGTGTGACAGGGTCGAAAGCAAGTACGCAAGAAAAAAAACTAGACAGGGATGCGCCCATATCACTCTCGTTTTTTTTGTTTTGAAGGAAAACGAATACATAAATGCGAAGTCAAACGCCCCGTTATCCCGCTCGGACGGCGTAATTCCCCCATCTAAGATAATCAAAACAGCGCTGTGCTGGCCAGGACGTACGATCTCAGCAAATGCTGTGCCTTCACATTTGACTTTATTCTCCCCCGATCAGAACCCAGCCGGATAAGTCTCGCAACAGCCAACATAGATGGAAAAGAAAACGCAATGTTGTCCCTCACGGACGACGCAATACTTCCATCACAGATGAAATAAATCAGCGCTGCACTGGGCGGGATGTACCATTTCTACAGGGGCTGTAGCTTCGCCTCTGACTTTATTCTCCCCCAATTCGCGCCCAGCCAATAGGTCTAAATTTTTATGTCGCAGCCTATGATCTCGTTGCTTATAGTATTGCTCTCGAAGCTGACCCCAACAATTTAGATAGCTAATGCGATCAATGCAGCAGCTCTGTTCAGACCGTTCCTTATTTGACATAATACCACCAATTCCTTCTGTGATTTGGAACCCGAATCGAAGGCCTAGCTATACAAAGCTTCACTGCAGTTTTTTTCTACACCGATAAATGCGTAACGATGTTATTTACAGTAATTAAACGAATCGACCAACTGAGCGCGCGCGTGTGAAGAGAACAGACATAATTTCCGGGCAAGTCGACGAACAGCACCGTACTTGAACTTGAGGCTTGTTATTTTCCACCTTTGCATTTAACCTAGCAGTCCAGGAATTACCGATTTTACCCGTTTTAGGCTGGACAGCCGGTAATTCACCACCCAAAGCGGCAGAGGCCGATTACCAATGATTGGAAACCACATGGGCCGAGCTATCGGCCACCCATCGGTAACTCGGCTGAAAGATTGACTCAGCGTCACAGGGAAAGCCCATTGGAGGCAGAGCTTTAGAATACCGATAAAAGCCGTCCCTCTCGATGCCGATGCCGTATTCATGGCGTATGGAGACACGACGGTTAACGGGGTGAACAGGCAACAACGCAGCCAGAAGTATTTACCTAAAGAGTCACAGCGCTGTGTTACCAATAAAACAACGCCTAGTCAAACTAGAGTGCCGCGTATTCAAAATAGCATGCAAGATGGTGCTACTCGTTCTGTAGAAATGGGTCGTTTGTACGTCCTAACGCAACGGTTTTCGGGGAACTGCTTATGTACTACGTGCCCTTGCGCGTTCCTTTTTTTCTGTGGCTGCGAAGGTGTGCGGAGGCGTCGCTACGACGGCCGCCTCTTCCTTGTGCATTAAAACCGCCGTACTACTCCTCTAGGTGTTTGTGATGTGTGTTTGGGTGTCTTTGGCTCTGTTTTAAGACCGCTGGAATAACGCAGTTTGCCTACTGCGGCCGGCTGCTGGAAAGGCGAGTTCCCGTTTCATTTGTCACTGCGCGGTGCGTGGAAGCTCCCGCTAATTACCGGCTGAAGTTCAGTTGTCCTTTATAACGGTTGGCGTGCTTGAGTGCTGCTTAGTGTTGTTTCTTCTTGCGAATAATTCAGAGCTCACATGTATGTGCTTCTATGCGTCTGACGCCAGTTGTAGTTATCTTCTTTCCGGATTTCTGTTTTCCGAAGAAGCGTTCGTTCTCTCACTGCAGGCTTACGGCGTCCCACATGCGCCGAAACAAGACGGGTGTGCGGTATAAGAGTTACGGGTGTATTAAGCTGGCATTATTATACGTTAGCTATAAATGAAGCTATCGTTTTAATATTTTCGTGAGCTAGCTGAATTTCGCCGAGCGACAAAGAAATTACGCTGCGGCAGTGCTTCTCCGTAGGTTCCGTTCGCTTCTGGCGCATCGGACGAGCCAGAACTGAGCGACGGCAGTATGTTTCATCGTTGAGAGCGAGTGTTAACAAGCTAAAAGTTTAGGCTGAATATTTCCCACGTGCATGCGCTAAGTATGGTGCTAGTAGCTGTATTCAGTAAGCAACGTGCATTTACCTTTTTAGTGAACGACTTTTTTTACATATACAGGCACAACCACGTACAGGTGTTTCCCGTGGGCAAGTGGCGGATGCAGCAGAGACAGCAAGTCTTCCAAGTTGAACTATTCTACAACAGTACTGCTAAACTAGTAATTGGGATCTTGGCAGATCAGTGAATTACCGGAAGAAAGGGTCTTGTTTTCATCTAACTGAATGCTTCCCTTTGTAGGCATCTCCAGCACATAAACAAAGCATGGATCGGCTCGCGTTTCATAAGCATTTTCATTTTTTGTTACTATTCTGTTTGTATGTTGTTTTCGTGTTTGAACTTTTCTACAAACTTATTTCGTATTCTTGCCACTGTTAAGTCAGGCTTCTTCTTGTAAATTTGATGTCCATAATAAAAAAAGTAAATAAAGAGGTCTGCTGTACTACTATGCTCAATTGATTTTGGCTAGTAACGTAATTGCTTCTCAAAGTTGATGCAATTCATTATTCGTGCCTTGCAGCTTGATTTCGGTTTTACACATGTCATTGTAAACGAAAACTAGTTAAATCGTGCGCAGTCAATATTTTCTGTATATTGGCATGTATAAAGCAGACATCGGGCCGCGAAGCAAATATTAGAATAGACTATTGCCATAAGGACTGGCCAGAAAGTTAGAAACGCGCGTGAAAATGGCATTGGGACCCCGCATGGGCATTATCATGGTAATATGCTTTGCCAAGCATTGTCTATTATTGGCCCCCCACAACTTGACCAAAAGCCAGCCAATCATAGCGGCTGTGGGATTGCCAAGCTGGAGCGCACTGGCAACTGATAGTTGGCCATGCTGGGCTTGGCCCTTTCTTCTGCTTGGGACTCCGCTGGTTACAAAGTTGACTCACCTGCAAATTAGAATATATATGTGATGAATAGCCACGCGAGCGATTGATCGCGAAATTGAGACAGGGGATCTAGAGCGACAACGACAACGAAGAGGAGCGCGTGGCAGTTATCGTGGAGGCTGGAACGACGCCGGCTGGAAGGTAAGCGGAGGAACAGGGTGCGGTTACGGTACACACGACCACGTGGAACGTCCGGTCCACGGGCCACCTGTAACAAGACCGTTGCTACCCTCCGTCAAAAGTCGAGAGCGCATCTGGGTACAGCCATCGCGGCGCTGGTGTTCCGAATGCTGACGGAGCGCTCCGTTCCGGCTGTTGAGCGCTGCCGTTCCTGTTGTTTAGCCGCTAGAAACACATCGCGACGAAATGCGAGCTCAGTCGCTACCGGGCATTGCTCTCGGACTTACCGAACTGCCGGATTATGTTGTGTACCTGCAGACTGTGTTGTGCACTTCCCTTTCGCCTATTATGCTCCCGTCGTGTTGTTGTCCTTCATCTTGTTAAATATACGTGTTAAACAGCGCTCGAAACAAACGCGCTAAGTGTTAAACAAACGTGTTCAACACCATACGGGCCCGCCTGCGGGGTCCTCAGCCCATTCATAACAATATACTAGAATGCTCAGCTCTAACTTACCTCGTCGGGCAAGAACAGCTGCTAGGCGTAACCTGGATCGCAACAGAGAAGCTCCGTGATGCCGGTCACTGTTCCTCAGTGGAAGAAATTCCTTACTTAAGATGCAAAAGACGGGTCGGTCTACCCACCCACCACTGTGGCTTTGCCAACTGCGTCTAAACCGCTATTAGCACAGTAGTAGGTAGTGTGCAGAACAGGCGATCTTATCTATGAGACTTCGGGAACGAGTCTGTTCGTCAACCCGCGGAACTCGATGCACGAAGAACGTGTTTTTGTTAGTGCTTCTGAAACCTTAGTTTGATGGATATTATGAAGCGGTCACTCCCCAAGTGCAAATCTTTGAACATCTGTCACGAGGGAGTATGTAGTGGCACAGTGCGCAAAAAAATTAAAAGGGGGGATGCCGCGAGAACCAATTTTGCTATGAACCAAACACCGTGTCTTCACGGTTTTGGTTTGTTCAGTTTGGCTCGTTTCCCAGATGCCCTTCTCAGATTGTAACCTTGCTACCTTCATCTTTGCCGTCATAACCACCAACAACGACATCATATTCATCCAAGAATCACCTCTCGTCACCAACAATTGGGATCGATTGAAAGGTGACGTTGCTCCAACTCGACAACTTGTCAGACGCCACCCCAGACATAGGGCCTTGCATTGATATCGTAGCTCACTTTACCTTTTCAAAATCATTTCTAACCACTCACTCACGTAGACTCACGGTATGTAAATAAATTAATAAATAAATACATAAATACGTAAGAAATAAAATTAAAATTTAAAAATAATAATTAAATAAATCAAGAAAGAAATAAACACTGAACCAGCTACTCAGGTGTTTTTATAGGTGGCGATGCGAATCCATGGTGAACACTGAAATGTTTATGTTTTAAGAAGCGCACTACTAGTTTTTGTAATCAAATTATGCTCACACTCGTAGGCTCGCTTTCGGAGGTGAAAAATTGTGTCGCATAGTTTTTTAACAGTTTCAAAGCGCGACAGTTACAATATCCTGTTGAGCGCTCAACGTAACGTAGTTGCAAAATTAATGAGTATTTTGAAAATTTCGGCTCCTCCATCAACTAGTACTTCCGATGCCGCGGGCTCTGGGCACTGCTTCGCATGCTCTACCATCATAATTCAATTGCTAAACACTTCATAAATAATGCATAAAATTTCTCAACACACCCAAGTCTGGTTACGCGCTTTGAATGTGACCGCCTGTGCACTATGGTGGCGGGTGCATTTTAAATACATATCCACCAGTCTAAACAGCTGCCATGCTATTTCATGGTAATGAGCATTATTCACAAAAATAAAGATTATTCTTTTGATACTTGTTATTGATTTTGTTCCTAGTTTATCTAGTTTAGCTATCTTAATCTCACTGAAATCCACCTTACTCTGTTTCAATCTACATCATTTTTATCCTCATTATTCCACCCTAATCCCTAACTCATTCTGCCCTACAGTATCTGAACGCGTCTAACGTTGCCATCATTTATTTTCATAACCACAATTCCTACTCATTCATCTTAACCTCACCTCACTTATCCTTCTACCAAAAAATCATTTATTCGTCCTAATTCATCGTATTCGCCCTTATGCATCCTGGCTCATCCTATTCATACCTCAGCAATATAAATCTACTTCAGTCCCGCCGTAATATTTATAACTATGAAATATTTATTGATCATGATTTGATGTGTCCTGACCTGCTATCTTGTTTGATGAAGCGCAATAAACGTACCCCGTCAAGTATTCCTCAATCAAAACACACCAGGATGACTCTTGTTAGCGCTCTGTCAGGGGCCCGAGTAAGTGACGCGGTATGGCACCCGGTTAGAGCTGAGTGAACTCGCGGTTGTATCCAACAGAAACCAAAATGTGCTTTCGTGCTATCTCTATAGCGGTGACCATTTTGCTGCCACTCGTGATGACGACGACGGCCCTCAATTTTGGCGCCTATTAGGCATGCACGGCTTTCGCATCAATAATTTATGTTTTCATGAAGTAAGGAGAATGATGCACTAAGGAAAATGAATGCAGTCGGCGAGGACCTGTTGTAATAGGCTCGTTACATCACGGAAAAGTGCAGGTATAGAATAACTGCGATGGAATGGTTCTCCAATGATGGAAGAGTGTATACGAATAAAAACATCGCTTCTTCCCTGCACCTGCAGGCTAGGCGACGCATAATACACGATATTAAGTGCGAATGCACTTCTTAAGCGACCCTGAATCACGCGTCCACCGCCGTCCGTCCGTCCGCACCACATACCCACTTTGGGCGATTGGCCAAGAAGAGTTCGTAATTTCTTTAGCACATACCCACTTAGGGCGATTGGCCAAGTAATCTGAATCACGCGTCCACCGCCGTCCGTCCGTCCGCACCACATACCCACTTAGGGCGATTGGCCAAGAAGAGTTCCTAATTTCTTTAGCACATACCCACTTAGGGCGATTGGTCAAGAATCGGGCGTGAGAAGGGCTAATGCACCCGCTTAAAGGAGTACTGACACGAAATTTCAAAGCTGAGATCCGCTCTAGCAATCAAGTACAACGACAACACAAATAGGTGTCTGTGCATGGCACATACCCTCGTGGGGGATTGGCCAGGAATCGGGCGTGAGAAGGGCTAATGCACCCGCTTAAAGGAGTACTGACACGAAATTTCAAAGCTAAGATCCGCTCTAGCAATCAAGTACAACGACAACACAAATAGGTGTCTGTGAATAAATGCATCATTCTTTCTTTGTAGTTGTGTGTGTGTGTGTGATCTCTCTTTCGCGAACATTACCGAACCGCGCAAATTCAACTCCTGCATTGGCACTTTCACATTCTTCCCCTCGGGCAAATGCGGGGAAATTTTTTTT
This sequence comes from Haemaphysalis longicornis, assembly GCF_048455015.1. Classification (NCBI taxonomy): domain Eukaryota; kingdom Metazoa; phylum Arthropoda; class Arachnida; order Ixodida; family Ixodidae; genus Haemaphysalis; species Haemaphysalis longicornis. Next base: position 148,150,204 of record NW_027526407.1, read on the forward strand.
AACGTGGACATGTTCGACTATAGAATGTCACAAAAACACAGGGGGAGTCCCCCCTGCCCACGGTATTGCATCCTCCATTGCATATTCATAAAAAGGACAGACCACCACAATTCGTACGCTTGTGGTTCATAGTGCATTATTATCATAAACACCATCACCAAAAAAGCCATTTTGCTGCACCAACTACAAAGGCCCCTAAATGTTGTTTTGTTATAATGGGGAACTTGCTGTCTAGGGTGCCGTTATTAAACATGAGAGGAACCACATGCATTCATATCTAACCACTAAAGATATACTCACCTAAGAGACACAGAGAAATTCTTTGAAGCTGGAATTATTTTATTTTTAAACGTGAATATTCTTTTCTTCTTTTCTAAATAGCCAAGTTGCGTGTTGTTTTAAACGTAACAGTTCCTAGGTTATTGTTTTGTGTCTTAAGGTTGTTACCAAAAATGAGAAGATATATTCTCTTCCGAAACAGTCATTGCATTGTCTCTCCCTCTTTAACTCGCTCCATCTCGCTTTCAGAAATAGAGGTTGGGAAATCCAATACCCCGGCCATTTCTTGAAAAGAGCTCGCAGTGAAAAGAAGAACCTGCTCACAATTTGTATAACAAAAACTTTATAGTCATGACCTTCCAAATAACGTTCATGCCGATAATGATAATATTTCTGCTGCTCTGATAAGGTGTGCGTGCTTTATGGAAGGTCACAATCTTTCCATAATTCCATTATGTCACTTCCACCAGCCTTACGAGAAATGTACTCCTGCATTACTGCCACTTGTTTTGCCGAAAAATGGCTTTTCCAGTCACCGACAATCCCCTTCCTGGCACTGTTCTCTATTATAGGCTTCATGACAGCTTCCGCCTCAATCATTTGCGGAGACTTTTTGATGTCTTGATTAACCCCTGTCGCCGCATCAGAGTCCTTTGCAACTATTTTATCTGCCGAAATGATGCTCTTTGTCTTCTTAAAGCTATTCAGTTCGCATACCTTTTCTAGCATAGCTGGATCGTCTCTCAGTACGTCGCCGTACGTTTCAACATCAAGAAAGTCGGCGATTTTTAAAATCAACCCAGGCATGTCCTTTTTGAGGTTCTCGTATGTTAAAAATAGCACATTTTCATCCTTTCGGTGCTCATACCAAGGCAGTACATGCGCAAAGTAGTCGCCATACGACACTTCTCCTTCGACGAACATCTCAAAAAACTGATCGAAGGTGCCATTTTCAAAGTTAAAGAAAGGGATAGCCTTCGTATGGTAGTAGAAAGACACGCAGCAGTCATATGGGTTCCGGGCGACGTATATGTACTTCGCCTTGGTTGACAAATTCTGCAAGCTGATGGGCAAATGCGTTGTGATAACTCTAGGCTTCGGTATAGCAGTAACTGCTTCAGCTCCGACCCATTCCATTATCGGCATAGTCTTTCTTCGCTCTTCCACGCTCAGGAAGTTCTTGTTTCCTTTGGTGAGGATGCTGTAGACAATCTGCTGCATCCACATCGTGCCGCATTTGGGATACGTAGTTATCAGCAAGTCGTCATCCGCAGGTCGGAATGAGAAAGCAGAGCGAACGTTTTGATCATTGAATGCTCGGCACAAAGGCAACCCGTCGATCACCTGGTAGACGTCTTCAAACTTTGGATCCTGCAGAAATGAATTGAGATTACATTCTCGGACATACTTTTCGAGCAGGGCCGCTTTTTCTTTTTCTTTCATCTGAAGTTTGAAGTTTGAAGTTTACTGGAGGGGTAAGCATACATATAAATGTACAGATAAGCGAAGTACATGAGGAGGTCCCACAGTAAGAACTGTCGGGGGGACCTCCTAACACATTGTGGATACGATGATGCATAATATGTAGCAGACAATGGGCGCTATGACAAAGTTTTAAATACAATGTGTAGCATGAACAAAGGGAACGAAAACACTTTACCCAATTTTGAAAAAAATAATGAAGATAAAGAACAAGTCTTCAATAATTAGAAGAGCAGGACTAAACCATACATAAAACAACGTTTTCTTTAGGGGTTGTGTAGATCTCCAATTACACTATAGGAGCAGGGACACTGTTATTACACATATAACGTAAAATTCAACAAAGCAGCGGGAAACAAGCAGAAAGTAAAAAATGAACCTATTTAAATTTCCTAATTACACCTATATCTAACATGGTCTAGATAGTTCAGTAATTAGGTATTTTTTGGTTAGTCGGCAAAATGAGCTCGTCATGAAAGATTGTTTAATTTCAGGGGGAATTGAGTTTCACACGGAGACACCAGCAAATTTAGCAGTCAATTTCCCGTAGTTTGTGCAAGCTTTGGGTAAGTGAAAATTCTCACGCGCAGAGAACGGAGATTTATTATTAGTAGCAAAAATTCAGGGGTGAAACTTTCTATGCGCACATCGTGATTAATGAGGCGAAACATGATGACTGTAAACTTCAAAGTAAATATTTCATTAAGGGGAAGTATGTTTACGTCAACGTATAGGGGAATGGAGCGACAAAGGTAAGGACTGAACGTCATTAGCCGCACGGCTTCGTTTTGGAGGCGTCGTAGATTATCTAGATGTGTGTTGTAGGTGTTTCCCCTAGATGATAAGCAATATAAAAGATGGCTGTGAATGTGAATGTAAGAATAGTATATTGACAGGATAAAATGTTGTGGAAAGTATGGTCGTGCTTTCAGAATGACATGAATACCAAAAGAAACCTTTTTTAACAAGAGGCTGCGCATGAGCATGAAACTTCAGATGTTTATCCAGGATAACACCAAGAAACAGAGTGCTATCAGAAGAAGGTATTGTGTGATCATTTAATACAACCGAAAGAGGCAAGGTAACCGTTTCCTGTGGGGAATAAAATGCCATAAATGTTGTTTTTGTAGCATTCATTGGCAGTTGATTATGTACGCACCACTGGTGAATGCTGATAAGGTTCGTATTTAGTGCATTTTGAAGTGCCATCTGATTGCTGTTGGACGTAACTATAGTGGTATCATCCGCATATTACAGACATTTAAAGCTTTGAAGCACACTAGTCAAATCATTAATAAATAACAAGAAAACTAGAGGTCCCAGAATTGAGCCCTGATGAACACCCCTGGTAACTATTTTTGCGGAGGAAAGGTTACCGTTAATTTGCACTATTAGACGTCGATCGATCAAATAACAACGAAAGAGTTCAGAAGGAGGGCCAGAAATGCCAAAGGATTCAAGTTTGTGTAGCAAGATTGAGGGGTTAATTGTATCAAATGCTTTAGTAAGGCCAATAAAAACAGCACCAAAAAGTAAACCCTCATCGATGATATCTTAAATTCGATCAGTAAGATATCAGAAAGAAAACACCTTAAATGTAAAATAAAAAAATAATTTGAGCCCTAGTTTTCTTCTTGTGGGCGAAAAAAAAAGACTTCTTCAGTTTTCGCGGTTTTTCAAGAAATATTGTTGTAATGAGGCGTCGTTGGTCGTATTTAGTGCTTTAACAGAATAGTACTCAGCACAAATGAAATTTAGTAAAATGGCTTCTTTGTCTTCCTGGCAACCTCACTGTCCCATGTCTCCTTTCAAAAAATGGACCACAATCGTGGCCAGTAATTTGACAAGGGGCCGTAGTACAGCAGGGGTACGAATAAATTTGACCAGTTGGAGATCTTTAACGGTGGTTGAAATCTGGAAGATACCGGTGTTTTTTTTTTTCATTTCTGCTCGTAAAAATGTCTTTGGAACATAACTTCGGAGAGGGAGATTCGTCTCCCGGAATTTCTGTCACCTTTCGAAGCGAGAGCATAACGTTGTACTGTACTGTACAATATGAAGAGTTGGTGTAATCTGAGTAACCCATATATGCCCAAAACAGCTCTTGGTTTTGTTCGCATCAACATAAGAACCGCATATACCGGTTGTCCCAGCTGTCATGCACTAAGATTTTAAAACACAGAAATGGCGTTCCTTGAAGAAAACCTATCGCATAATGTTTTCAGTACTGCGGACTAGCAGACCGCACTTTTTCATAATTGAGATTATATTATTTATTGTAAATATTTATCCTACCAATTAAGGTGTCAATGAGGCACTTATTGAGGCACGAATAGGCACAATGAGGCACAAATAGGCTGCCTCTGAGTTAGCCAGGATAAATAAAAAAGAAAGAAAGAAGAAATTGCGGCCGAGTTCCTGCCTTATCTGCCACAAGCGCCCCGGAAACTTGGAGCCCTATTCATGACTTCATAAATTCACGGTGATATCGCCATGCCGGAAACTTGGAGCCCTATTCATGACTTCATATATTCATGGTGAATTCGCCATGCCAACTTTTAAGAACTTAAGCTATCAGTGACGTTATACACGTGTAGTTAAGACTACATGCAGCGTAATTTTGACGCTTATGTCATGAAGATCCTAATCAAGCTATGAAATATTTCGCCTAAAAGATAATAAAAGACTTAGCATGCCTTGCAGGATAGACGTGCATTGCATACAATTCATTCTGCATAATATGCAGAAACTTCACAAAAGTAATGTTCCATAATCTCGGGACAGCGCAGCAGTTTAGGATAGGGGGCCAGGGAAGTGGTAAGCGAACATATATGCTTAGGCCAAGTTTTAACACCGGATCGCAACCATGAGGCAGAGATAATTAGAAGTATCAAAATGGGGTGGAGTGCATACGGCAGACATTCTCAGATAATGAATAGCAGCCTACCACTGTCCCTGAAGAAGAAAGTGCATCACCGCTGCATCTTACCGGTACTCACGTACCGGGCAGAAACTTTGCGGCTCACTAAGAGGGTTCACTTAAACTGAGAACGACTCAGCGGGAGATGGAAAGGAAGATGACAGGCGTAACATTAAGGGACAAGAAGAGAGCGGAGAGGGTCAGGGAACAAATTCCTGTTAAGGACATATTAGAATAGATTAATAAGAAGAAATCGACGTGGGCAGGGCATGTAATGCGAAGGCAAGGTAGCCGTTGGGTATTAAAGGTAACAGAGTGCATCCCTAGAGAAGGCAAGCGTTGCAGGGGGTGGCAGAACGTTAGATGGGCAGATGAGATCAAGAAGTTTGCGGGTACAAATTGGTCACAATTGGCACAGGACCAGCGTAATTGGAGCATAATGGGAGAGGCCTTTGCTCTGCAGTCGGCGTAGATAGGCTGGTGGTGGTGATGATGATGATGATGATGAGTGTGATGGTGATGATGATAATGATGATGATGATGACGACGACGACGATGATGATGATGATTATGATGATGATGATGACGATGATGATGATGATGATAAAAATTAGGACTGCCGCTTAGGCTGGCAAGAGAAACAGGCTGGCAAGAGAAATTGGCGTCCACTTCACAAGGCAATCAAGTAACTTTGGTCCAAAAGCGAGCAAAAGGTGGGTGTTGAGCTAAAAGACATCAGACAATGTTGTTTACCGTACATATTCATCTCTTTCAACTGCTTTTGCTTAGTAACATAGTTGAGCTCTCTGCTTCAATGCAATCTTAGTTGCGTTATCACTTACCCGGCCGCCACCGCCGCCACGCTATCATCTGCTGCTAAGTTACAAGTTTACGGCGTGATCACAGAAAAAAACGGTCAGGACCATAGGTTGTCTCATGCGGTAAGGACAGCAAACAACTAAGCTTGATAATGCCAGAGCGTAGCGATTTCACCGAATCACTCATTCTTCATGCTCGTTCTCAATCTGCGCGGTAATGAATAAAACACTCAGTTTTCCTTGTTATTTTTCTCTCGAGGTCCATCGTGTGACCCACCAGCGTACTATGAGGAGTATGGACAAATGCCATACGCTGGGTTCGCCTTGTCATGGAGAGGCTCAACTGCCTTCTATTGTTATGGTTACGCAGAACAATTTTTATTTTATTTCCAAATGTAAAAAAAAATACGGCACGTTATTTGTAGGCGCCGTGATCGCTGACTTGTAAAAACACACAAAACACAAGTTAGCCTGAATGGGAATGTTTTGGCTGGAATACGTCTTTTAAACTCCTCCCGGCAGGCGGCCTGCTCGCGCGTGTGGTAGCGTGAAGGTGAAATAACGGGCAGTTTACACCGGGGGCCACAAGCCGTCGTAAATAGGCGTATTTACCACGATTGTACCTCTTCACAAAACGCAATATCTAGCTGTGAATACTGCGTTTGTCCAAATGGGAGTTTTAAAAACTCCCACGCCTCCTCTATCTCCTTCTCCTCCTCCTTCTTCCCTTCCTCCTGTATGCATTCTTACAAAATGGCTGCTGTTAGTGTCGTCGGTCGTGTGAGCTCCAGCGTCCCCGAAAATGTATTGTCGATGTGAACTTGCGGCCCAACGAACGCATGTGAAGTGCTTCCCAACAATCGAAGCTCGTTGTGAACATTGTGGAACCAGCCTGCACTGACGTGCGACACACAGCAACGTAGCCTCCGTGTCACCGACCTTCGAGCCGACGGAATACGCCAGCGAGCCGACGCGCGGCCTAAATGCAGTGATCGCTGAGAGCGGCTCGTTAAAAACAACGCGGTTGTGCCTCTGCGAGGTGGTTGAAGGTAAGATTTTCACGTTTTTATTGTAACCAACATTTTGGGAGAATTGTGCCCCTTCTATTATCACATAAACTCAGCATGTTTCACAACTCACTGCATGTGCGATTCTCCGCCACTGGACGTGAGTGTTGTGCGTGAAAGACGGCGCCGTGCCCGGAAAGTCAGGGGGGAGGCCGAACGGTGTGAAAGCAATGCGTATTTGCGCGGGTCTCGAGCAGAACACTCACTCATTCACACTCGCGAGCAGAATGAAAACCGTCCGAACTGTGAACGGCTGTTATGTGTTTTTGTAAGGCTTTGTCTGCGGCTTATTGGCAGGCGAAGGGGAAGTTGGCTGGTCAGACGTCGCAGGGCGGCCGCTTTTCTTAAGAAGTACGTGTGGTGCGCCTGCTACGAGGTGCGCCTGCCAGCCGCGCCTGCTAGGAGGAGGGTTACTGCCGTGTGCCGCCGGCGATTAATTGCTTTCACTGGAAAGGCAGAAGGTCGGGGCGCTGTTGGAGCTCTCCGTGCGCTATGCGCGTGTTACTATAACCAGGAAACGCCATTCGAAGGAGCATTCTGTAGAGTCGACGGACGACTGCTTATTTTAAAAGCGGGGGGGGGGGGGGGGGGGGGGGGGGGGCGGTGCAGGCGCAGGCGTCACACCGACCAAAATTTTTATTAACTTTGGGTGAGGGGAGACAGGCGCAGTGCCGGCGGTAAAACCTGAAACTCGCTCCCAGAACACTTCACGCACGGAAAAGAAGGAAAGAAGGCATTTTGAGAAGTTGGTCACCACAAGGGTCGTGCTCCCTTTTGAACAACAGAGCACTTCGTTTTGACGAACTAGTGAGCGTAGGTGTCTCGGACGGAAATGTAAATTTCCGTAGCTTTAAATAAACATTCAGACATTAAGGAAAGTTTGACACAAGGGTGACAAGTTCAGCGTCCTTACATGTCAGATGCCCAATATGCTTCTGTATTTGTTTCCGAAGATTTAAAGCGTTCTGCTATCCATCTTAGGCATGTGCTGCTGTGGCTTCCTGGGGAACGTGCCAGGAGTTGCGGCAAAATCAGTGTTTGGGAGGCAGGTGCAAGCAAATAGCGCACCGACGCCATCCTGAGCTCATTGTTTGCAAATGGCCTACATATTTTTCGTTGAGGAGTGTTGTAGTACATAAAGTTCTTACCAAGATACCCTGTGTTCTCGATGTAGGTGTTTTGTTGATTCGGTGTTTTTGTTGTGTTATTAATGTTCACACCTATATCGTATTTAGGTAATTTTTATGCAATAAATTAACTTTTCACATTTCGCCATTCAACGTTTGAAGCGGGAAAAGACTAGAAATTACGCAACCCTCAACAAAAAATGAAAATGTGGCCTCTGCGCTCAATAAAACTCCCAAATACAGTAACAAATTCCTCTGCAGCGCTCATATCAAGCGCACGAAAACAAAAAAATACCTCGAATTCAGGCCAAAACTGCTCCCAACGCGCCTCCTGAAAACTCCCAGTTGGAGGAAGCAATACACTCCCAATGGTACCCCTGGAAACTCCCATTTTAGTGGCACTAAAATGAAATTCCCATATGCTAGTGAAAAAACTGCGGCAATATTGGGAGTAAGGTGAAACTCCCATTGGAAGGAGTTTTGCAAAGTCCGAATAGATACTGAGTTATTCAACAAGCCATTTACTCCCATTCCGGCTTATTTGTGTTCTGGGTGCAGTCAAAACTAATGTTTCTTTCAGTAGGAAACGGTTTTAAACGGCGCGTCATGAGAAACTGCACCGGTTGCAAATTCACCGGGACTTCACGGCACAAAGGTCGGTGAAATTTTTTGCCGTATTTTATGTCGGCAGAAGCCGCTATTTGCAAGCTGTTATGTGATCACACGTCAGTGTTACGCAGGCTGAAGTTACAAATGTATGACAGAAGCGTTTTCGCCAACTATTTAACTTACGTCACGTCTTGTTAGCCAATCACAGAGAGGGTGTGCCGTACAAGGCGTATTTTTGTTGAATAGCAAAGACAGACCTGCGTTGTTATGTCCGCTGCATTTCGTCTAGTTTTTCATTGCTCGCCAAGAATTATGTGTTTCAGTAGAGAGAAATAAGGAATACTTTAAAACTGCGACTAGTAAAACTGCGACTTCATGAAACGTCAAAATTACGAAAGCACGCAGAACTCCTTTGTAAACCGGAAGCACGTGACGGAAACTGAAAGCCAATCAGAAAAGACTTCCGGTGAATTCAGAGTTCACCGTGAATTTACTCCGTCGAGAATAGGGCCCTTGGTGTTTCTGCTCCTTCGTTGCTTTTAATTATCACGATGAAGCGCAGTCTTTTCGGGCGTGTAAGCGGGAAAGCGGTTGCTTTCATTGGGCTTATTTGAGGGCGCTGCTTTATGGGGCGGGTGGTATTGCCATCACGTGGTATTTTTGGTATTTCGTGCTGCCTGTTTATCTGACACAGTAAATGAGTACGCAATTATTTCGTTGCAGAAAATACCGAAGTCACAAGCCTCTACGTACAAGTGCCTCATTTTCACTTCAATGCTTAGAAGAGTACTTGTACAGTTAGATCATTATATTACGAATAAGTAATTAGGTATCATTAACTAAAAATACTGCCGCTTCTCCAGAGAGCCACAAACATTACGCACTAGGTTTTCTTCGGGTAACGGAATCGCTGTTCTTTAAAATCTTGGTGCATGAAAGCTGCGAAACTATTAATACCAATTTGCATTCCTTAATGTGCATCAGGTCTTGCATTGGAAAAATTTGGCATATTAAACGCACTACTACATGTTTTACAAGCACAAGTTTTGAACGTGCTCTTTTATGCTAATATTTGAAGTAATCTATACATGACCCGAACAATTATACACGGAAAACCCTGAAACGCCAACAACATTTCGTCATAAAATTGCTCTGACTATATAAAGTAATCCCTCGTTACAAGAACTCGCTTTACTCGAAATATCGCTTTATTCGAAAATACTTCTGGTCCCAAACCAAACACAATCATTTTAGTTCACATTACTCGAAGCGCACAACCCGCTTAAGCTTCACCCGCTTAAGCGAAGTGTCGAGTCGAGACGGCGTCGCCCAGCGGCGTCGCCGAGCGGCGTCGCCGAGCGGCGTCGACACAGCGGCGAGTCAGGCTGTCAACATGGCGGGTCAACGCAAGCTGGTGTTTCTCCGGCGATTTTTTCGAGCCGGTCATGGTCGGTTCACCGCATCCTAGTTTAGACTAACGGTCCAACTGCATGGTAGGGCCACTGAATTTTGTTCCTAGACATAGGTCAATTGCGTAGATAAGATGGTGTGCGTACACCGACACTTGTTCCATAGAATCAGCAGTGTCGTCGACAACAGGGCGCCAAAACACTCCTGTGTCGCAAACTTAACGGCTGCACAGCTCGGGAAGAAAATGCCCAGTGAATATCCAAAGCCCTAGTGAGAAACCAGTCAGTTTTGATGATTGTGCTGTGTACCCACAATAAGCGGTTAATCATTTTTTCAGCTCAACAAACACAACCTCAAACTCGAGCCACTGCGTTCACGGCGCTTTCCAGCGCGAAACTCTCGTAGCGTTCTGTGGCGCCCGCAGGCCGGTATAAAAGTGTCCACTGCCACTTTTATGTGCGGCTGCCGTAGCGTCAGGCAAGGGGTGGCCAAATTGGAGCAGGCGTTGATCGCGCCCAACAAGAACTTGAATCAGCCAAAGCACACTGCCTTTTTTCTACCTGAAGAAAATTTTGCTTCACTGAATACGTTTTGCTTTGATTCCTCGCTTCTGTTGCGCAATTATAGCTCAAACACTTCAGGTTTCCTCGAGTTGTCACTTACATCGAAACAGTGCTTATAACGAAAAGTTTAGACTTCATTATAAAACGGAAAATAGTATATATATTGTCACGTCCGGGACAGGTTTATTTGCAGAACGTTGGCTCTTGAAGCGGAGGGAAAACTGGTGCGCAGATTGTCCAAACCGTCGAGAGGTCCCAGCTTCTTTCTTCTCTTCCTCGAACGTACCCGTTCTCCTTCTTCTTAAGCTTGGAGGATGGAGTTGCTAGACTAGCTTAACTACATTCCACATGCGTGACACTTCCCCGGTCGCAGACGAAGCCCTCTGGGCGAGTCACTGTGCAGTACGGGAGTTATAGCGTTTCAAGCGTGCCACGTGCACAACCTGTGTTTTCTTGCATGGTCGTCCACTTGTGGCTACACGTGATACCAGGTAAGTAACTTCACTCACGCGTTTCAGGACAATGAAGGGACCAACGTAATGGGGAAGGAGTTTCTTGCACAGTCCACGTTTACGCGGGGGGGTCCAGAGCCACACGAAGTCACCACGGGCGTAAGCGAGATCGGAGTGGCGACCGTTCTTGAGCAGCCAATGTGCGTAAACGCGCAAGGCGGCGTGCTTCTTCTGCAAGACAAAGTGTCTTAGCCACTGAAGGCTCGTCGTGTTCTTCGAAAGGGAAGATGGTGTCGAGGAAGCTGCGAGGGTTGCGGGCATAGAGAAGGAAAAAAGGGCTGTAGCCGGTAATTTCGTGCTTTGCAGTGTTATAAGCGTACGTAAGAAAGGGCAAGAGGTCGTCCCAATTTTTGTGGTCGGAGGCAACGTACATGGCGACCATATTTGTCAGTGTGCGGTTGGTCCTTTCGGTGAGGCCATTCGTTTGAGGATGGTATGGGCTAGAATGACGAAACTGCACTTGACAGAGGCGAAGGATCTCTTCAATGATGTCGGCGGTGAACTGACGGCCACGGTCACTTATGATGACGCGAGGGGGTCCATGGCGAAGTAGAATACGTCTAAGCAGGAATTTGGAGATTTCCGCTGCGGTAGCAGATGATAGTGCGGCGGTCTCGGAGTAGCGCGAGAGATAGTCCACGCACACAACAATCCAGCGGTTTCCTTTCCATGAGCGCGGGAACGGGCCTAGCAAATCGATGCCAATCTTTTCGAAGGGAGAAGTTGGCGGATGCAGCGGCTGAAGTTTTCCTGCCGGAATGGTTGTGGGAAGCTTGTGCCGCTGACATTGTGTGCAAGTCGCCACATAATGTGGTGTTGTTTTATGCATATTTGGCCAATAAAAACGTTGTTTGGTGCAATGCCGCGTTCGCGCTAGTCTCATGTGGCCAGATGTGGGGTCGTCGTGCGTGAAATTGAGAACACTGTTTTGAAGGCTTTGCGGTACCACGAGCAGAAGGCGGCAACCAAAACCAGAGTAATTCGTTGCGTACAGTACGCCGTCGCGCACGCAAAAACGGCTAGCTCGCCTTTCATTACGAGCAGACTCGAATAGGGACTGTGGACTCTTGTCTCGGCGCTGTTCAATCTTGAAGGTTCCGACGTCAGGGAATGGGGTTGAGAGCGAAGCAAGATAGTCGTCAAAATGGTCATCGTCGCATGCAGTGGTTTCTAGCGGCAGTCGAGAAAGGCAATCGGCATCAGCATGCTTACGGCCGCTCTTGTATGACACGGTGAAATTATATTCTTGCAAACGCAGGGCCCAACGTACAAGTCGGCCGCAAGGATCGCGAAGGTTGATGAGCCAGCATAGCGAGTGGTGGTCTGTTACGATAGTAAATGGGTGGCCATAGAGATAGGATCTAAATCTTTGTGTGGCGAACACGACAGCGAGGCACTCCTGTTCGGTCACTGTGTAATTCTTTTCTGACTTGCTTAGTGCTCGACTAGCGTAAGCGATAACGTGTTCACTGTGATGATGGCGTTGAACCAGTACGGCCCCTATTCCAACACCGCTGGCGTCGGTATGAACTTCGGTAGGAGCCGAGGTGTCAAAGTGCCGAAGTATAGATTCTGACGTCAAAAGAAGCTTCAGCTGACGGAAAGCGGTGTCACATTCAGACGTCCACGTAAAGGGAACATTTTTCTGAAGTAGCGAAGTCAAAGGGTTGGCTGTGTCAGCGAATCCAGCTATAAAACGGCGGAAATAAGAACAAAGGCCTAGAAAACTTCGAAGCTCCTTGACAGAACGTGGCTTGTGAAAATCGCCTACTGCTTGGATTTTCCGCGGATCAGGCCTGACGCCGTCTTTATCGACCAAAAGGCCCAGCACAAGCGTTTGGCGGTCTCCGAATCGGCACTTCTTAGAATTTAGGACTACGCCAGCTTTTTCCAAACAGTCAAGAACGGTGGCTAAGCGACTGTGGTGCTCCCTGAAGGTTCGTCCAAAAATAACGACATCGTCTAAGTAGCACATGCATATTTCCCACTTGAGCCCGCGTAGAATCGTATCCATGAAGCGTTCAAAGGGGGTCGGGCATTGCAGAGCCCAAAGGGCATTACGTTAAATTCGAATAGTCAATCGGGCGTCACAAAAGCAGTTTTTTCTTTATCCTTAGGGTCCATGGGAATTTGCCAATAGCCTGATCTCAAGTCAACGGAGGAAAAGTAAGATGCTGAATGGAGGCAGTCTATGGCTTCGTCTATGCGGGGCAGCGGGTAAACATCTTTCTTGGTTATAGCATTGAGACGTCGATAATCTACGCAAAATCGCCATGAACCGTCCTTTTTTTTCACAAGAATGACAGGTGCTGCCCAGGGACTGCAGGATTCTTGAACCACGCCATTTCTCAGCATTTCCTGGACTTGCTCGTTGATTACTCGTCGCTCGGACGGGGAAACGCGGTAGGGTTTTTGGCGAATTGGGCGTGCTCCTCCAGTATGTATTGAGTGGTGAGTCCGAGTAGCAGGAATTACAGGACACCGTTCCAGCTGAGAAAAATCGAAAACAACCGCGTGCTTGGAGAGAACATCGACTAGGGCGCGGCGTTCATCCGGTTCAAGTGACTTATTAATCATGTCGAGAAGCTTGGAGGAATCCATTGGGTGAGTGTGAACGGATGGGCCCGACTCTTCAGTTAAAACGGCTATCGAAGTGGATGTATACTCAGTTCAAGTGGCAACATTGAGACCACGAGGTAACATTACTGGTTCGCTGGAATAGTTGACTGTCCACAACTGGGACTGACCGTGGACAACTGAAATGGCGGCACGGGGAACTAGGACGTTCTTCTTGGCACAATTCCGGGTTGTAGGCTCCACTTTAGCGTCGAAATCACGGACTGGGGAGCCCGGCCATGCACCTCTCACAAATAGGGCACACCGCGCGGGAATCATTGTGTCCTCTAAAACGCTAAGTGCGCTCTGATGGCAAGCAGTGTCTTCAACAAGTGCAGATAGAGCAGCCCCATCAATGAAAGTTTCTCCATTTTTACAGTCAACTTTGGCACCACACTGCTTCAAGAAATCAATACCAAGTATCACGTCGTGGGTAGAGCGTGGGAGCACTGTGAACTCCGCCGTGAAGTACTGACCTCCGAAGCAAAGAGTCACCGAGCATACGCCAAGCGGTCGCAGTGACTCACCACCTACACCGTGAAATGTAGCCACCTTGTCCCAACTAAACATCACCTTTCGACCAAGCCTATTTTTAAAATCAGCACTCATCACAGAAACTGTAGCCCCTGTATCAACTAAAGCCGTTGTTCGAACACCGTCAACCACAATTCCAAATTTGTTTTTGAGCATGAGAACGGGCGAAGGTAATTCCATCGTAGACGGTCTGGTCGGAGGTATAGTAGACCTGGTTTGCCCAGCGACCTCACCTCCATTGGTCGCGCCATCTAGTTTCCCGGCGGCGGTGACCTACGCCGAGGCGAAGGTCAACGTCGCTGGCGAAGGATAGGCGGTGTAACGCTGCGGTCTGAAGCCGGTGAATCGTGGCGTGCCAGTGAATTGTGACGTGACGGCGGTTGTCCCCCGGGAAACGAGCTCGTCGGCCAGTGGTCATCGTAGCGGGAATCCCCAGCCTCAGAGCGGTAGAACACGCTTGGGGGCTCGTACCTTGTTCCTTGGCGTCGACGACGGCAGTAGCGGGATATGTGGCCTGCCACGCCACATTTGTAACAAACAGGCGGTTCGCGCTCACGGCCAGTGGTGTATTCGTCATACCCGTCATGGAAACGTGGAGGATAATAGGGTCATTGGGGACGGCGACAGGAATTCTCGGGACCGTCCCTGGCTGACTCGTGGTCAAGAACACGTCGAGAACTTTCTCTCCCAGTGACGAAGTTCCGGTCATTGAAGCCGGCGTTGGAGGGATGGAGAGTGTTAGCCTGCAGTTCTTGGATGAAGTAGTCTTCACGTGTATGCCCGCGGTCGATATTGTCTTGGTATGCCTGGTGTCGCGCCAGTTCTTCGCGCACGATGCGGCGGATAGTGTCAGCCAAGTCAGGCGGAGGGTTATCGTCAACACTTGCGAGGGTGGTGACGTTGGTCAAGCGGCCGAACTTGGGGGTAATGCGGCGGGTTTTCAATGCCTCAAAGGTACGACATTGCTGGATTACGTCCGCCGCGGACTCCAGTTTTTCCCGGCTTATCAGGAAATGATAGACGTCTTCGGCTATTCCTTTTAAAATATGGCCTACTTTGTCTTCCTCCGACATCTGTGGGTTGATGATTCGACATAGCTTTAGTACTTCCTCGATGTATGTGCTACACGTCTCGCCGGGAACTTGAGCCCGCTGAAGCAGTGTCTGTCTGCTTTCTTCTTCTTTGCGGCGGAGTCGCCGAAACGGGCTAATATCTCTTCCACAAATCGGTCCCAAGTCGTAAGCTTCTCTTCCTGGTTTTCAAACCACGTGAGCGCTGTTCTATTCAAGGAAACTACAACGTTCGAGAGCTGAGCAGAGGCGTCCCAGCGGTTGTAGCGACTCACCCTCTTGAAGTGTGTCAGCCACTCCTCAACGTCCTCTTCCTCTTTCCCCCAGAAGCCTCGTGGTTCTCGATGGGGATGCCAACTGGCCATTGGCGCCGTTTGCGGCTGGTGATTATCACCGCGCGGAGGCATGGTACAGAGCGGTGGTGGCAGGCCCGCAAGACGTTGGCTTCGGCACAAACCTTGTGGTTCCGTTGTTGCGTACCCAGCACCTCCACCAATCTGTCACGTCCGGGACAGGTTTATTTGCAGAACGTTGGCTCTTGAAGCGGAGGGAAAACTGGTGCGCCGATTGTCCAAACCGTCGAGAGGTCCCAGCTTCTTCCTTCTCTTCCTCAAACGTACCCGTTCTTCTTCTTCTTCTTAAGCTTGGAGGATGGAGTTGCTAGACTAGCTTAACTACATTCCACATGCGTGGCAATATATATATATATATATATATATATATATATATATATATATATATATATATATATATATATATATATATATATATATATATATATATATATATATATATATATATATATATATATATATATATTGTAATGAAGAGAAGTGAAAGGACTAACGGACCTCGATCTTCCAATCCCTGTTCGGGTATGTGCCGGAAGCATCAAGCTGGCATCATCTCTGTGCGTTCTTGTGATCAGATCAGCGATCCCCTATCCGGTTCACCTGGAACAGCCTGCGCTGCTTCCCGCCTCTCGCTTTTAGTGCTTGTTAGCAATTAAGCCGCCTTTCAAGTGGTGGAGGTGAGGGGTACGAGGTGAACAAACCTGGAGCTTCGCAACCGCACCGTACCAATGCCCGTCAACCCCGTCGACGTAGGCCAACAGCCACCATCACCGGTGCCACCGGTCATCTGTGCCGGCACCATCCGTCAGCGTGACCCGGCCTTTTTCACCGGCAAAGGTGATTATGACGCCGAGGATTGGTTGTCCACATTCAAACGAGTGAGCGTCAACAACAAGTGGGATGACAAAGCTAAGCTGAGCAATGTCGAGTTTTACCTTAGGGAAGTGGCTGAGGTCTGGTTTCGGAACAACGGCAGGACCATCAAAACGTGGGGCGAATTCAAAACCCTCTTCGCAGAGGCGCTCGACAGGCCTGCGGTGCGGAAACTGCACCCTCAACAGTGTCTTCGCGTACGCGCGCAGCAGCCCGGCGAGAATTTCACAAGTTATATCGAAGACGTTGTGGATCCCTGCAGGCGTATCAACATGGATATGTCTGAGCAAGAAAAGATTCGACACATACTGAAAGGAATTGAAGACGACGCGTTTCAGATGTTGATGTCCAAAGACCCGAAGACCATGGCTGAGATAATTAAGCTCTGCCTAAGCCATGATGAGCTGCAGCGGCAGAGGAGTTTTGTTCGACAGTCGCTCGGAACGGGCGCAGAACTGTCAAGTTTATCGTTCAGTTCTGAACAAGCATCGCTTGAGATGAGGATTAAGGACTTCGTCCGGGAAGAGGTCGCTTGGCAACTTTCGCTGGTACCTTTTGTAGAGCAGCCTGCACCAAGTTTGCCTCAAGCTGTTCAGCGCACCGTCAGGGAGCAGGTCGCCGAAGCCCTATCACCTGCACACCAGTCAACTACACCCGCTGCCCCGCTGACTGTTCCAACCATGGCTACCATAGCACCGCCAGTGACCGCTCCGTTGACGTACGCCGAATGCGGGGAAAGGGCTGCCCCGCCACTTGTCCACTCCTTTGTCCCCTCATTTGGACCCTACATACCAGCGCCTGTGACGTTCACTCCTCAGCCAGTCTCCCAGTTCCGCTGTCCCGCGCCATTGGCTGTATAGCAGACAAATCCTTGGCGCACTCAGGACAACCGAACTATATGCTTTTCCTGTCGTCTCCCAGGACATGTAGCACGTTACTGTCGCCGTGCAATGCAGCAGGTTGAAGCATCTCATAGTCCAGTGTATTTGTCCCGCCAAGCTCCCCGTCGCGCACCTGCGGGACCGCCGTCACCATCCTTTCAATCCCACCATCAGACGTTCGCGAGTCACCGATCGCCTTCTCCTCGCCGCCGCTCCATCTCTCCTATGCGTCGTCAGTCAGCGCCTCATGGCGCGGGAAACTAATTCCCGCAGTTCCGGAGGCACAAACTGCGTACGTAGCAAAATGTCAAGGTCCTCGTATATCTCCGAAAAATGTCGTCGACGTAGTTGTTGAAGGAGTTCCTATTCTTGCTCTTGTCGATACTGGTGCCGCGATTTCTGTTATGAGTGTGAAACTATGCCGCTATCTGAAAAAGGTTATGACGCCACTGTCGGGACTTTCGCTTCGAACTGCAAGTGCTGTACATGTGTCACCACTGGCTGCATGCACTGCTCGAGTAGGGATCCAAGTCACTGTCTACACCATCGAATTCGTTGTTTTGTCTTCATGTTCGCATGACGCTATTCTTGGATGGGACTTCTTGTCAAGCCATAACGCAGTAATTGACTGTGCCAAGGCTGAGATTGAACTTATTGCTCAGAGCGATCCGCCGCTGTCTGAGCATTTGTTTGGTGAATGGAAGATTACCGTGGACGAAGACGTCGATATCACGCCGCTAAGTTCCGTAATGGTTGACCTTGCTAGTGCGCCCGTACCCGATGGACATGTCCTATTCACACCATGCGACCTTTTTGTTCGCCGGAAGGAGTTGCCACTCCCATTCGCGGTTCTTACAGTGCAAGGTGGGCGTACGAGAATGTTTATCTCCAATCAAACCCACTGTTCTTTCAGACTGCTCCATGGCGAGTCAATTGGCCATGTTGAGGCTGTGCGCTCCATCAGCCGCTTCGACGTTTGCGATGATCCCGCTGCGCTTTCGCTCACTGTCCTGGACTGGTCCATTTCTACAGACGCTTCACTGTCCGCCGACGTGTTCAAACTGTCCCTGGACGCCGATTTGGATCCCATACAGCGCACGCAGCTTCTCGCCCTTCTTAACAAGTTCCGTTCTTCCTTTGACTGTGCACAAACTCCGTTGGGTAAAACGTCAACAGTCACCCACCACATCGACACAGGCGATCATGCTCCCTTGCGAGAACGACCCTACCGTGTGTCGGGGACGGAACGTGGTGTTATTAGTGAGCACGTGGGTGACATGCTACAGCGCGGCGTCATTCGGCTGTCCCAAAGCCCATGGTCGTCGCCCGTGGTCCTCGTAACAAAAAAAGATGGGTCTTTGCGCTTCTGTGTTGACTACCGCCGCCTAAACAAACTTACCCGCAAGGACGTTTATCCGCTCCCTCGCAACGACGACGCTCTCGATTGTTTACATGGTGCGGAATTCTTCTCGTCCCTTGATTTGCGCTCGGGCTACTGGCAAGTGCCGGTTGCGGAATCGGACCGCCCCAAGACCGCCTTTGTTACTCCGGACGGTTTATATGAATTTAACGTCATGCCATTTGGCATATGTAACGCACCTGCCACATTCGAGAGAATGATGGATAACATCTTGCGTGGTCTGAACAACATATATTTCTTTGTTACTTAGATGACGTCGTAGTCTCTCCCGATTTTGACACACACCTAACTGGTCTCCACCAGATCCTGGCGTGTCTCACCGCTGCCGGCCTCCAAATAAACTTAAAGAAATGTCGTTTTGCTGCGCGCAAGTCGACTATTCTGGGCCACGTTGTTTCAAAAGATGGTGTGTCGCCTGATCCCGTTAAGCTACGTGCTGTCGCCGACTTTCTGAAGCCGACTTCTCGAAAACCCTCCGCAGCTTCATCGGGCTCTGTTCCTATTTCGGACGCTTCGTGAGAAATTTCGCTACCATCGTTTCCCCCCTAACAAGACTGCTGAACGGCGATAACGCTCTTTCGGCGTAGTCCCCGGATTGTGATGAAGCATTTTCTTCCTTGTGAAGTCTGTTAATCTCACCACCTATCCTCCGGCATTACGACCCAGCAGCTCCTACGGAGGTGCACACTGACGCCAGTGGCGTCGGTCTCGGTGCAGTGCTCGCCCAACGGAAGCCCAACTAAGACGAATACGTTGTAGCGTATGCAAGTCGAATTCTCACCAAGGCTGAGCCAAATTATTTTTGACCGAAAAGGAATGCTTGGCCATAGTTTGGGCGCTCACAAAATTCCGCCCCTATATTTATGGCCGCCCCTTTGATGTTGTCACCGACCACCACGAATTGTGCTCGCTGTTGTCTCTCAAAGACCCCATGGGACGACTTGCTTGTTGGGCCCTCCGTCTACAAGAATTCGACATTCGTGTTATGTATCGATCCGGCCGCAAGCATTCTGACGCCGACGCCCTCTCTCGCTCCCCGGTGTCCGCTGATACGGCGCACCTCAACACAACGGACTCTACCTTGTCGTCGCTTACTCTCTCAGACAAGGCTTCCCAGCAGAACGAAGATCTATGGATCCCTACTATCGTCGACTTCCTGTCTTCACCGTCGACCTTTCCTCAGCCTAGAGCCCTGCGTCACCAGGCTGCTCACTTTGCCATTCGCGACAACCTCCTCTACCGCCGCAACTACATGCCGGACGGCCGCCAGTGGCTCCTTGTGGTTCCACGGAGTCTCCGCGCGGAGATGTGTGCCGCTTACCACGATGATCCGCAGAGTGCTCACGCGGGACTCTTGAAGACCTTTACCCGACTTCATCAAAGATACTACTGGCGTGGCATGTACAGCTTTGTGCGAAGATTTCTTCGTGTCTGTACTGATTGTCAACGACGTAAGTCGCCTGTCCCAAGCCAGCCGGCCCGCTGCAGCCCCTGCCGTGCCCCGTTCGTCCGTATGAGCGCGTTGGCATTGATCTTTACGGCCCACTGCCATACTCTTCTTTTGGTAACCGGTGGATAATTGTGGCAGTAGATTACCTAACCCGCTATGCCGAAACAGCAGCGCTTCCCGCTTCCATGGCACGTGAGGTTGGTGCATTCATTCTGCACTCCCTCGTGCTACGCCACGGTGCACCACGGGAACTCCTAAGCGATAGGGGGCGTGTATTCCTCTCTCAGGCCATCGAAGCGCTCCTCGCAGAATGCAAAATTGTGCACCACACCACATCTGCCTACCATCCCCAAACCAATGGACTGGCCGAAAGATTCAACCGCACGCTTGGCGACATGATCGCAAAGTATGTCGCACCCGACTATTCGAACTGGGACTCCGTGCTACCATTCGTACGTAACGTTCGCTTATAACACGGCCGTGCAGACCACTACAAGTTTTTCACCTTTCTTTTGCTTATACGGACGGGAGCCATCGTGTACAATGGATACCATCCTTCCTTACAGCCCTGATCTGTCCGAATGCCATCTCCTTTCCGACGCAACGCGCCATGCAGAAGAGTGCCGCCTGCTCGCACGTTCGTTTACGTCGAACGGCCAAGCTCTACAGAAGCACCGTCATGACCAGGAGCACTCATCGACTTCTTACAGTGCTGGCGATCTCGTTTGGCTGTGGATACCATCTGCCACTCCGGGTCTCTCCTTAAAGCTCCTTTCTAAATATCACGGCCCCTACCGTGTCATCGATTCTTCCTCCCCCGTTAACTAGGTTGTAGAACCACTGAAGCCAACGGAAGACCTTCGCCGTCGCGGCCGCGAAACTGTCCACGTCTCTCGCCTAAAGCCTTATTACGATCCCATTGTGCTAAAAGAAATGAAAGGGGGCAAAGCACCTGGTGAGGATCAGATAACAGCAGACCTCTTGAAGGATGGCGGAGAAATTGTACTTGAAAAACTGGCAAACCTGTATACGCAATGCCTAATGACCGCAATGGTACCGAAATCTTGGAAGAACGCGAACATCATCCTAATCCATAAGAAAGGCGACATGAAGGACTTGAAAAATTACAGGCCGATCAGCTTACTGTCAGTCGTCTACAAGGTATTTACCAAGGTAATCGCTAACCGAATCTCTGCAACCTTAGATTTGAGTCAACCTAAAGAACAAGCAGGGTTCCGTAAAGGTTATTCAACAATGGACCATATTCACACGATCAATCAGGTGATAGAGAAGTGCGCTGAGTATACTGAACCCCTATATATAGCCTTCATAGATTATGAGGAAGCATTTGACTCGGTCGAAACCCTAGCAGTCATTCAGGCATTACGGAACCAGGGGGTAGATGAGCATTATGTAAGAATACTAGAGGATATCTACAGTGGGTCTACAGCTACCATCATCCTCCATAGGGAGAGCAGTAAAATACCTATAAGGAAGGGTGTCAGACAAGGAGACACAATCTCTCCAATGTTATTCACAGCATGCTTACAAAAAGTATTCAGAAAGTTGGATTGGGAACAGGTGGGAGTAAGGGTTAATGGAGAATACCTCAGTAACCTCAGATTTGCTGATGACGTTGCCTTGCTAAGTAACTCGGGGGACGAATTGCAAAGCATGCTTTCCGCACTGGGCGAACAGAGTAGAACCGTGGGCCTGAAAATTAATAGTATGCAGAAAACTAAAGTAATGATCAATAACCTCGGGACAGCACAGCAGTTTGATATAGGTGGCGAGGCAGTGGAAGTGGTAAGCGAATATATCTACTTAGGCCAAGTTGTGACCCCAGATCCCAACCATGAGGCAGAGATAATTAGAAGGATCAGAATGGGGTGGGGTGCATATGGCAGACATTCTCAGATAATGAATAGCAGCCTACCATTGTCGCTGAAGAAGAAAGTGTATGACAGCTGCATCTTACCGGTACTCACCTACGGGGCAGAAACTTGGAGGCTTACTAAGAGGGTTCAACTTAAATTGAGAACGACTCAGCGGGCAATGGAGCGGAAAATGATAGGCGTAACATTAAGGGAGAAGAAGAGAGCGGAGTGGGTTAGAGACCAAACTGGTGTTAAAGACATATTAGTAGAAATTAAGAAGAAGAAATGGACGTGGGCAAGGCATGTAATAAGAAGGCAAGATAACCGCTGGTCATTAAGGGTAACAGAGTGAATCCCTAGAGAAGGCAAGCGTTGCAGGGGGCGGCAGAAAGTTAGATGGGCAGATGAGATCAAGAAGTTTGCGGGGATAAATTGGTCACAGTTGGCACAGGACCGAGGTAATTGGAGAATAATGGGAGAGGCCTTTGCCCTGCAGTGGGCGTAGATAGGCTGGTGATGATGATGATGATGATTGTGCTGCACTCGCCGTAGGTCGCCAGGGTGGCTCTCTCTTCGGTGGAGGGTGATTGTAATGAAAAGAAGTGAAAGGACTAACGGACCTTGATCGTCCAATCCCTGTTCGGGTATGTGCCTGAAGCATCAAGCTGGCATCATCTCTGTGCGTTCTTGAGGTCAGATCAGCGATCCCCTATCCGGTTCAGCTGGAACAGACTGCGCTGCTTCCCGCCTCTCGCTTTTCCTGCTTGTTAACAATTAAACCGCCTTTCAATTTATATATATATATATATATATATATATATATATATATATTTATATATATATATATCTGTTAATAAATAAATGTTTGTGGTTTTGCTCACCTGTTTCATTTGTTGCTTCTCCATGATATCTTAAAACTGGCGTTCGATCCTGCAAAAAGTGTATACATACGGCATGCACTTTATCTTAAAAATGGAGTCATCCAGCAGTACAAACAAGTCGTTCGCTTCATGCCCAGTTGTAGTATCTTAACTTGACAGTCCCTTCTTTATTTGCTCTGGAATATGGGAACAGACACAAAGCTGAAACAGGAGATGGAATGGGAAAAAACTTCTAATGTGAGCGGGGTTTACACAGATGGATGCCTCAGGTGCATAATGTGGTGCAGGCAGCAGCAAATGACCCCCAAAATTACACGCACACAATACTGCCTGCCTAACCTTACAACAAAAAGGAGAAGGAATTGCAAGGAGAAGCAATAAACCCCAAAACACAATCTAGTGCAAGGCTTTCGTGCTTGCATATGATCCTGCGACCCGCGCCTTCATTCCACGATGGAGGCGCGAGTACACAATGGTGGCGCGAGTACACATTGCGCAATTTCGCCTGGCTTTCATCGAAAATGCAGTAGTGACTGGTGCCGCTGTTGAATTGCAGTGAGCTTCGACGAAAGATCTATCGCCACTTTCGGCGTTTTGTAGGCGCGGTCGATTACGAAAGTACGCGTGGTCAACCGGGGACATGCGGGCCGTGTACGTTACCACCCCGCACGTGAAATATATCGGCAACCAATATTGCGCGGTTCACGCCCAGTAGGTCGCCGCTCTGGGCACTCGTGCACAGCACAACTTGAACACCCTGGATCCATGAGAATATCGCCAGCTATAATTGAAACGACCATCACCCTACCGCCGAAAAATGGTGTCGAACATTACCTAGTGACCAAATCTACGCCCGGTACAGAATAGAGTGGTTAGGTAGTTGGGCATATGAGAGCAAACGCCTCAAGACGGCCTTATGAACAAGAACAAGCTCGCCGACGACTTCAACTCAGCAAACACTCGCAATAAAGACGTATCAGCACACATGCCTCTATTAAATGCGGGGCCGTATCTTTGCCATTGACGTCGCCAGACCTAAAACAATGCAATGGCGGGGAAGGAATGGAGGCTTAGCTGCATCATACTGATGGTATTGGATCTTTTTCTGCACCCTTGAAACGTAACTCGAAGGACGCGTATACTAATTCTAACCACCGCATTCAATAACTCTCCAAAAATACATTCCCATCACTTCATCGTACATTTTATTGTGGAGTCCCTCAAGGGTATTGCTCAAAAAGGCAAGACTATTCGCCTTTCTTAGACCCAAAGCTGTACAATCTTGCATACAGGGACCAAAGCAAGGCATAGCGTTTCCCGGGAGAGCGGTTCGATGCCCCTTTGCTCTTATTCCGTTGCGCAATGTATAAATCCCCGCGTGGACGTATTGCTCGGCTGGTGGTACAAAACTAGTCCCTCTTAAATGCAACTCCAAGACAGTCTTCCTTCACGGTGCAAACACTTTCCACACCAGCAGAAAGATTGGACAAAGGGATCACCGCCAGTAGTGCCTAGGCACCTTCTGTATTTAAAAATGCGCCCATTTGCTCGAAAAAAAAGTTAACCAGCAAAGCTGGGACGTCCGGCCATTGTTTCGCATGTGACACGTAGACTACGCATGTGAAAGTAGGTTCTGGCTTGTGTTTAACGCTGTGGGCACGTTACGCTGTTACTGACGTGTGGCCAGTTGCCACGTTGGCTTCGCTACGTCCGAATCACCTCTGGATCCGCCCGCCGTTACGGCTTAAGCTCTGAGAAACACCTTCACTGCTTGAGCGCGCGCTCAGCTGTGTTGAACCTTCTGTTTTCCGTCTAAATGAACGTTGAGTTTAGTTCCATTTTTCTAGTTCCCTCCTCTGCCTGCCACATATTGCCTTATTTCCATCGTTGGGACATCTTCAGCAATGGTGATGACCTTGCGCTGTAGAACATCCTGTACACTACTTTATTGGCGCTTACATTACGACCGTTATATATTTTTAAGGCCTCAAAGTTTGTAATATTGCTTCAGTCTCAAACTCTGCCTCTGTATTCGGTAGGACATGTTGTTACGTGGCAAGGCGACATATGTTTACAACTATTTGCAACGTTTGGAAGCGTTGAAGTAACCTGAAGCGTAACCTGAAGTAACCTGAAGCGTAAGTTGAGATCCGAGCGTCGTTGTTCTCGTCCTCTTCCACCAGTGGCACAGCGCTAATAATATGTGTATCCTTAATAGAGGTTCCCTCATCACAATATCATGCCCTCTATGCGACACCTGAGGTGCTCACGTCTTCTCCTAAGGCTGCTGAATTTAGTGAAATGCTACAAAATCTTGCTCAAACAAAAAGTCATACATTGCAACTTCACCAACTCAAAAATGCGCTATAAGGACATCACATGACCGGGAACACAAACTTCCGAATGTGGTGCGACTTGTGCCTGTCTTTCAAAACAAAGTGCGTGCATTTGCTGCCATTTTTACCCCTGGAAGGTGTGGTTGGTCTGAAGGCGGTCAACTTAGCCCACATCGCACAATGTTTTCGTAATGCTATACCGCTTTTGCTGAAAGACATTTTTTGTCAATTACTTGGGCCACGCTTCGCTTTCACACTTTAAGTGAGTGGCTCTTGCATAAATTACACCGTAGAACGTTTAGCAACTTTACTTGCGGGCACCAGGAGTGAACAAAGCATTTTCTTGTAGCCACCGAGGCATCATGGACGCGCAAACAACAAAATGCATCTATTTAATCATATCGTCGTGCACCAATTGTGTGTCGAGAAACAGCACCCTGTTCACTTACCTGGTAAAAACATCGAGTCTAAATTTTGTTCCCCTAATCGAGTACTCAGACTAGGCACGTGAAATACGATGCTCATAACAAAACATATATATTTTCGATACAAAAAAAGCAAGATTGTGTATGCTTACCGAAAGTGAGAACAGATCCTAAAAAGGCTTTTGAGCTCCTCTTGTCGACAAAGCTCATGGTCCACTCGGCGGCGTTGTACGAATAGGTTTTTTCAACCTCGTACTAGCAGCTGTTATAGACTTTCATTTGAAACCAGCTGCAGGGAATCCGGAGAGAGCACCGGAGGTGAAGGTTCAAAGCGACACTGCCAACTGCTCTTTTTATGCCTCGCTGTGCACGTACAGGAAAAGCAGCTTTGCGCTAGAATTTTGCGACCTCTACTGCAGGGTAATAGTAACAGAGATATCACCGTTACCCGCCTGACTGAATGGTCTACCCGCGTCGTATTTAAAATAGCCGGTTGACATATTGCATTATCGTTAAGAAACCCGAATCTAATACCAAAATAAGTTTGTGTACCTAATGTGTAAACCGAAAAAGTGGTTTAGAACCGCGCTGGGAGCACTCTATTTCATTAAGAGTATGTAAGGATATTCTCTGTGCAATGCGTTAAATATACGTATATGTATTGCAGCTGAAACTGTTACGAACGTTACGTTTTGAACACTGACACAGCCCACATTTTCAGGGGAAAAACACTATCGGCTCAGGAATATGTGCCCACTGGGATGGCAGGTCGCGCAAGAAAGGTTGTGCGCTATCAGAGGAAAGTTGTGCTTTCTATTCAAATATTTCAACGTCTGCCAAAAATAACTGTGTTTGGTGTTAGTAATAGCAGAATTACTCGGCAATGTTGTCATCTAAAATCTATGTGACGTTACCAGCGTCATCACAAGGCGGGACGCCCACGAATAAAACCGAAATAAAAACCTTCTCTATATTTCACGCTTGGGTATTTGAGGCCACCAATGGTTTAGCAGTATCTTTCTCTGAGAAAACGTAACATCTAGCCAAATACCCAACACCACTGTGCTGCTGACAAACGGAGTCGTTTTTTTACCTTTTAGTGCTACCACGAGGGCTTGTGCAACGATTAAAACAACGAAAAGGTAAAATAAGATAGTGTGTCAGCCTTCCATCTGGTGACGACAATAAATAGGCGACAAATAAAAATAAAAAAACACGGGAAGCAATATACATAAACAGCCTGGAAGGTATATTTTGAGAACTAACGAACAGGCGGCGTAATGGCCAGAATAATCACCCAAGCTTATTTTCGCAGAATGGAACCTGGTGCAACATATGTGCGGCAGGTTAAAATTTTGTTCAACGTCGAATAAAGTCCTAATTCACCTCACTTGTTTTTTGCGAGATTAGATGGCTGTAGGTTACTGCAGCAGGATGGAAAGTTGGGCGAGTTGGTGTTGCGACATGGTGACTAAACAGCGCAGAAGACGAAACACAGAGAAGAGCAAAAACAGGACGAGCGCTCGTCCTGTTTTTGCTCTTCTCTGTGTTTCGTCTTCTGCGCTGTTTAGTCACCAGGCTGTAGGTTAGATGGCTGTAGCGAGGTTAGATGGCTGTAGACGAATAATTGACTTATGGATGCGCAAAGTATGGCTTGTTCACATCTTACTGCTGTGTTACTGGTGTTTACATTTTTAGGGATAGGGCGATCTGCATCACTGAGTTTTTTCGCGTTAAAATCGCTCCAGGGTACGTAACCTCTCGAGTAACGCGGGCACTTCTCTGTTTTGCCTATGGATCCACTCATCGAAGATGACTAATTTTCGAGGACCAAAGAACATAGTGAGTAATTGAAGGTGTTATATGCGTCCGAAGCTGTGAGAAATCAATTCCGTAGCTTGGTCCAGGAGGTGGGTGTTCATGCTTGAAAATCGGTTTAGCGCTTCGACGTTTTCAGCGCTCCTTTACTACGCAATTTTAAACAAAAAATATATATCTCAGAGGTATGTTTAGAAAAACTAGAGCCATGACAGGTAACACAACCTTCTGGTCACATTTACAACCTTTGTAGGGGTATATAATTGCCCTAGCTGACAACATTGCTTTTTTAATTCCGAAAGTTGCGAAAGGTTTTGCTGATATACATTGATAAAATGGCTGCTGCTAAAGATAGTAAGTTCAGAAACCTATATTTATTTATTTATTTATTTCATACATATTGCAGACCACAGTAGGTCCAAGCAGGACGGGCATTTGGTAGATGCCCGTAGAATAGATGCGATTACTTTAAGGAATGTGCGCAGAAAACGGTTCACTTAACGTGTGCCAGTCAGACACAGTCCGAGGGAAAAACGAATACATAAACGTATCAGTTCTGGCAAAAAGCGGGGTTAGTAAGTTATAATGGAAGTGCCGAGTTGGCTTGGTTGGAAGAAAAGATAAGTACGGGGATGGGTCTACCGACAGTTTGCGGTTCAGCAACAAAAAAAGAAAATCAAGTCGCAAATCACGCCTGCGTGATTCAAGCGTGTGGATGCCGTTATCAAACATTAGCTGGGTTGAGAAATCGGTTCGAGAGTATTTGGAGTAGATAAATCGAATTGCCTTCCTTTGTATTCGTTCAAGTTTATTAATATTAACTTTCGTGTGCGGGTCCCATACGACACTGGCATATTGTAGTTTAGGCCTTATATATGATAAATATCACATCAGGTTTACTTTTGAGGGAGAATTGCGCAGTTTATGCCTTAAGAAACCAAGTTTACGAAGAGCGGCTGCACATATGTTTTCAATGTGCAAGTTCCAAGAGAGGGTGTTAGTAATCGATAGTCCTAAGTATTTGTAGCTTGTTACCTCTTTTAAAAAATCACTCTCTAATTTGTATGCATGCTTTGATGGACGTTCCTTACGGGTAAGCTGCATATAGACACCGAGTGATGAGGCAGGCTGTTCCATCGGGACGAAATCCGGAAATCAGGCATGAAGCTGATAGGGGCATGCAGATGTGCGCAGCATTCGTTGGAATGCAGCAGCTCGAGCATCCGGCGAGTGTGGACGACAGAAGCGTGGCGACCTGTACGAGAAACAGGAAAGGATTCTGGGTGATCCGCATGCTGGTGCCGCCACATTGCCCAGTCCATTTCATCAGGTCTCAATCCGAAAATACACAGGCTCTCACGGCATCGGTCACATTGAAGCGTTAGTGAGTGCGTCAGTCCGTTGAGTAAGTTGTTTTATTATAGTATTTTCCCGAACGGAATTCAGTTGCGGATGACAAATTTTACATAAATATTGACTGCAGGCGATAGAATGGTGGCCCAGCAGGTTGGGAATAACTGCTGGCTTTTCTATCAGCATTCATTCCAGGGGCGTCATAGTCGTTTTTATGTAAGGCTAGATGACAGTTAGGGATGAGCGTTCGGGTCTCTTTCGGGCGTAAAAAAAGGTCTCGTTATCGGACGCCAGGATTGTGAGTAGGAGTGGGCTTAATCTAATATAAATGCAAGTAACTATCTTTCTTTCAGTGTTTGTCCAATATAAAAAACAGAATATACTAGAGTGTTCATTTTTTCTTAGGGGTGGGCTTCATCTAATATAAATTCATGTATTCATCTCTCTTTCAGTGTTGGTGCTATATAAAAAACAGAATATACCAGACGGTTTTTTTTCTTAGGAGTGGACTTAATCTAATATAAATGCATGTAACTATCTTCCTTTTGTTGTTGGTCCTATATAAAAAACCTAATATACCAGAGCGTTAATTTTTCATAAATGTCCAAAAGAATCTGAATCTGAATCTGAACCTGGCAACGTTTAACACGAGAACCTTATCTAGTGAAGCGACTCTAGAGTCTTGGTTCGAGAAATTAAAGGGCCATAAATGGGATTTCATAAGGCTTAGTGAGGTAAGAAGTACAGCTGAAGCCTTTACGTTGATGGAAAATGGACACGTCCTATGTTACCGTTGTATAGTGGACAGAAGAGAACAGGGAGTGGGACTTCTAGTCAGTAAATGCATAGCTGGTAACATAGAACAATACTATAGCAATTACGAACGGGCAGCAGGTCTTGTAATTTGGCTCAATAAGAGGTACAAACTCAAGGTGCTAGGCGCCCACATCCAGCTACAACGACCAGGTAGTGGAACGCTTCTATGAAGATGTGGAATCGGCAATCGGTAAAGTAAAAACACGCTTTATCGTTGTTATAGGGGGCTTCAATGCTAAAGTAGGCAAGAATCAGGCTGGAGACAAGGCAGTTGGGAAATATGGTCCGGGCTGTAGAAATAGCAGGGGGGACCTACTAGTCGAGTTCGCAAAACGGAACAACCTACGCATAATGGCTACCTTCTTCTGCAAACGGCAGAGCCGGAAGTGGACGTGGAGGAGCCCGAATGGGGACCATAAAAAAGAAAAAGACTTCATATTCTGTGATAACCCTGGCGTCATGAAGGATTTGAAAGTGCTCGGAAGGGTAAGGTGTAGTGAGCAGCGTATGTCCATTGTCGAAGGAAATTATTCGGTAAATCGTCAGCAAAAATTCTAATTAGAAATAAGACACAGTGTGGCAGGTCAATAACATAGATTAGAAACAGTAGTGGACCTAGTACGCTACCCTGTGGGACTTTGGAAGTCCCTGGTTAGAAGGAAGAGTTACAATGGTTAGCGGACGTTAACTCTGTTCGAGAAGAAAGGAAATCTTTTACCCATGCCAAAATGTTAGGGTGAATGTTCAGCATGGAAAGTTTGGTTAGAAGCCGGGGATGAGGAACATGGTCAAAAGCTTTAGAAAAGTCAAGGAAAATAGCATCAACCTGGGATCCACCATCAAGCGCTGAATGTATGTCATGAATGGAGCCAGCGAGCTGCGTGTCACATGAGTATCCTCGGCGAAAACCCTGCTGATATTTATGCATAATGGTATGATCTCCCAGGCAGATAATTACTTGGGTGTATAATATATGTTCTCGAAGTTTACAAATGCTACTGGTTAAGGAGATGAGACGATGATTTATTGGCAACATGTGTTCACCAGACTTGAAGGCGGGAATTACATTTGCGATTCGCCTTTTATGTGGGATGCAACCTAGCGATAAGGATTGCGAAAAAGGGCGGACTGTATGGGACAAACGCCGGCTGATATATTCTTTAGTATATAATATTAAAGCCGACATTATGAGAAGCAGTAGAAATTTTGAGTTTATTTATTAAGGAGAATATACCAACATCGCTGAATTTTTTTCCGGCATACACATATCAGGGACGATGTTAGCTTTATGACATGATGTGATGTCTTCACACGTGAGTACTGCTATGAATGTGTCGTTTAAAACCTGTGCGCACTGAGACATGGGAATGACGTTTTAATACTGTCAGCGAGGTCGATATCAGGATGATCAACAGGAATAATGACACGCCAAATTTCCGAGGGTTATTTAATACCATGGATCAAACGTCATGTTTGAAGAAATGACGTCGAGTTGATGTGAGCAGTCACTAATATTCCTTATCACATGTTTTATAGAGTACCCTGGAAACTGAAAGGTGGTCCGTTTTGTTGGCACGGCGATAAAGCCTTTTGTTTTTGTTATAGAGTTGTCGAATCAGTTGTTTATACCAAGGAGCGGTGTTTACAGTTTTGATGGTAATAAGGGTAATGAACCTGCTGGTTAAATGGGAACGTGCATTTCTCAAGGTAAGCCAATTATCTTCAACGGAGCGGGATAAATACCCTCACAACTTCGTGAATGACAGGTGTTCATTATAATGCTACCATAATCAGCTCTATTTTACCACCTTATTAGCTTATTGGTAGATTTGCTCTTGTTAGGAGAAATCCAGACGCTTCCAGTAAGGATGTCATGGTCACATAGCCCGTCCAGATGACTAATTTCATTAAAAATATCAGGCTTGTTAATAAATTCTAGGTTTAGATAATTAGCTGATTTGGCGGAACACCGTGTGGGATTAGTAATTAGCTGAACCAGTGAAAAGTCGAGAGAAGACTGAACAAAATTATGAGCTTCAGGTTCACCATGCTTAACGGATTGAGTTGACCAGCAAATATGCGGAAAAAATACATCGCCAAAAATTAGGAGATAATTAGAAAAAAGAGCACACAGTAGCGTCAGGACACAGGTAAATTCACTTGAAAAGTCAATATTTCAATCAGGGGGTGGTAACAAACACCTACAAGTATGACGCAGCCACCACACTTCCGAGAAGCCCATACACACTCCTAAAAAGAGGTAACAAGAACAGGTACTTCAAGTACATCTTTTTTATCGCGAGAATGTCGTGCTTATGTATCGACAGAAATCACCTCATTATTTATACAGAGCATAATTATGAAATGGGTGGCACAGCCAAACTTTGGGTAAGTGACCTTTGGATAAATGACCTATAATGAATAAACTATGGATAAATGACCCATCTGGGCATTTTTCTGACAACCGTCGGTAGCCCATATAATAGGGGTTCTTTTCACGGCTTGTCGGTTGTTGTTTCTATGCCTGTATCGAATATTATGTTATCTGTTACACTTGGTCGACAAGACAAAAATAGTACTTTTAGCAGCTGGAAAGTGTTGAGTTTTGAATTCAGGTCCCCCTGCTTGTTAGCGGTAAACGTGACCGGCCACGCACAAGCTTTTTGCAAATAACTTCCTAATGCTGCAAATTTTATATGTACGTGTGGCGTGTTTTAGGGAATATCTGGCTGAATAAATATTCATTGTGTCTTGTATATTTAACTAGAAATAGAAACAACAATGCAAGAATACATGTCGTAGCTGCTTCAAACCCATGCTAACACACGTGACATATTCACCCAGACAACAATAAAATGGCAATGTCTTACTAGGAGGATTGAACGGTAATGTGCCCCTGAATAATACCCACATATATCAACGTGGCACATTTCCGTGTCCCGGATTCTTCTCCTCATTTTAATGCGTCAAGTTTACGGTGCGCTGAACACGATTTTTCTCCCGGATATACATAACAGATGCTACTGTTGGTCATATCGCCATGGTGTAATTGCCTAAATTTTAAAGCAACGCTTTATACCGCTACCCCAGAAGGGTTCATTTGCGACCGTTGGTGTCAACAGAAAACTCCCGCGAACAAATAAAACAACTTACTGGAACCGCCAGGAATCGAACAGGGAACTAATAGCGTAACAAAGCCAGAGCCCGCTGTCTTACCGATTTACCTAAGAGCCCACGCGGAGACGGGGAAGACAGGTGGTGGGCTCACCAGGCGCATCTATGGGTTTACCCCCTCCATTCTCACTGAATGCCACGTGATAGCATCACGCGACCTCACGCGCTGCTGTGCGCTTCGTCGACGGCACGTCTAGCGGAACCTGTGCGCGCCTTGCGCGTGTGCTAGGTGTTACATAAATTGTCATCACTCCGAGCCCCAGCATCAAGATCCCGGGCCTACATCTCCAGGCCAACACCAAGAGTGACGTATCATTGCAGCGCATCACGCACAGCATCATTCAAATCATACACATCATCAGGCGAAGTGCAACCAAGAAGCGAGACCTCAAGGAAGCCGATACCTTTTGATTATTTCAAGCTTTTGTCCTCTCGAAAATCACTTACGTCAACCCCGTCTTCCTCTCGACACGTAGGACATAAAGATGCTTTATATGATTAGAAAGGTGGTTGAGCAGGCCATTGGTTTTCCCCTGAGTGCGTCCACACAGAGGCTACTTAGCACGGGGCTCCACAACACAGTAGAAGAGCAGATAGAGCGCGATCTTTCTAACCAGAAGATCCGAATGAGCAGAACTGCGGTGGGTCGCCACATCCTTCACCAGATTTGCTGGACAGCATAGAATGTCACTCCGCTAGATGTACTCCCGCACTCTTGGCGGCAAGAACTAAAGATGCTCCCTTTGCTTAGAAATATGAACCCCTCAAACGACGGGGGTCGCCGACAAGCATTGGCGCAACGCTCCATACCACCCTCTGTGGGGATCATGCAGTTATCTACACGGACAACGCCCAACATCGAGGGCCGTAGTACGCCATCATTGTGGCTACCTCCAGAGCCAACATCCGTGCGTGTGCCTCACTCAAGACATAAGACATGATGGCAGCAGAAGAGGCAGCCATCGCCTTGGCTCTCACTCAACCAGATGTTCGGAAGGTAGTAACCGATTCCTAACAAGCCAACCTGGATTACCAGCCGCTTTGGGTGTCCCGACGTGCACTCAATGGGCTAAACCCAACTCCCCAAACGGCTCCATTCAGCTCATCTGGACACCCTCTCACGCTTCCATGGAGGGCAGCAAATACGCCCACCAACAAGCCTGTGCTTTTACCCCCCCGCGTGCTATGGAGCTGCACGAGGACAGTCACCTGCTTGTCTCGTTCAGGGACATAACCCAGCATTATTGCCTTCAGATACAAACCCTACCTTCGCCTTACCTTGACCTTTCCATGGAACAACACACTACTCTACGGCCCATACAATCCGGCTTCTTCCCACACTTGACGCACCTTCACTTTATGCATCATAATCCCTACTACGCTGAATGTAAACATTGATCAGAAGTAGGAACACTCCGCCACATAATCGGGGTGTGTGACTTTAGCCCTGAGCACCCTCCTTTCTTTCCTTCAACTACCCAACAAGCGAAATTAGGGATGGTGCTGTCCAGCCACTGTCTGTGTAGCCAACTTCAGTTGGTGGAGAGAGCACAGGTGGCGCGGACTGCATATGGGCTCCAGTGAAGAATGAACTACTCCCCTTGGCCGCACTCTGGGCCGTTCAGAAATCTGAATAGAAATACTTCCTTCTCCTTCTCCTGCTCCTTCTCCACCTCCAGACCTTCCTCCAGCTCCTTCTGCTGCCCCCACTCCACTCTCCTTCTTCCTCTCGTCTCCTCCACCATCTCAGGCGCCGATCTCGTCGCCTCTGTCGGCGGCGGCAGAGATTGAGAAGTGAGATCGTCTAACACCGGGTTTGAGCTTCCTGTAATTTTACAAAAAAAATGTTCACTCATGTGCTGCACCAATAAAACTCCACGAACCATCGTTCATGCATCATCATTCAGAATCAGAATCAGATAAGGATTTTATTAGGCAATCGATAGATTACAAAATTTTTGTATACAGAAGGAGGTCCCAATGTCAGGGACTGAAACGGGACCTCCTCTAATAGTGAACATAGGAAATATATTTGAAGCAGCAAACAGTTGTAGCGAAAAACAAATAAAATACATCGCAGGCAACACAAGATATTCCACAACAGAACAAAAAAAGAAAAAGCAAGAATTATACCAGAAAAAAAACAAGGGTAATTCAACATTCCAAATTGTGAGATCGATACACACAACAGAACAGCAAAAAAAAGAAAAGAAAGAAAGCAGAAATTATTCAGCAAAAAAAGAACGCTAATTCAACATTCCAATTGTGATAGGGACACAAGTTAAAAATAGCAAAAATGATAGCGCAAGAAGAAACCACATTTATTCGCAGCGATATACAACAACCACCAATGAGCTGATTCATTCGCAGAAGGTTGTTGAAAGGTTGCCATGAAAAAGAGAGGGACAGAAATTAGAAAGGTAAAGGACACGAAGAAAAGTAAAAACTATTTAAAATTATCGTGATTGTGGCATGGACGTGAGGAACGTTTTAAGATCTTTTTTTAATTTTCTAATTGATTGGGAAATTTTTATTTCCGGTGGTATGGTGTTCCATAGACGGATAGCGGTGAAAAGAGCTTTTTGTTTGCCGTAGTTGGAATCAACAAGAGGCAAAATGAAATTGTGATTACGTGCAAAGCTTGTGAAGTTAGTATTTATTAGGTAGCATTCGGGGATTATGAACACAGGATGCTGATTGTTGATTTGTTTAAACAATAAGATACCTAGCTTGTATTTGAAACTGTTTTCAATATTTAGAATGTTGTTCTCAAGAAGGAGTGTTTTGGCGTCACTGCGGTAAGGACTGCGTGTAAGTATTCTAATACATTGGTTTTGCATAGTTTGAAGGGAGGAAAGGTGGGTGCTGTAGGTATTTGCCCAAGATGAAATACAGTAATAATATGGAAATGAACAAAAGCGTAGTATAACGAAAGTAATTTAGGCTGAGAGAATACATCCCGGGCCTTAATCGAAACACGTATGCCGTACGCTATCTTCCTTCTCAGATAACAAACGCGGAAGTGAAGTTCCAAGTGACGGTACAACTGAACACCTAAAAAAACAGCCTCTTCTTCTGCTTCAATTGCAAATTGATTTCGAAATATTCGTGGGACATAATTTATTACACGTTGGTGAGAGTGAAAAAGAACAAACCGGGTTTTAGTAGGATTAATCTGTAGTTTATTATGAGAGCACCAAGCTGCCAAGCTTGCCAGGTCATTGTTTTAGTTTTTCTGTAAGGGATTGGAGGCATTTATCAGTGTTAACAATTGTTGTGTCATCTGCATAAAGTAAGCAATCTGAAGTATTAAGGCAGTTCGGTAGATCATTTATGTAACTTATGAAAAGACGGGGGCCGAGAATAGAACCTTGTGGTACGCCTATATTTGTTATTTTGGGCCTAGAGTTAATTCCTGACACACTAACAACCTGACTTCTGTTGAGTAAGTAATTTTTTATTAGTAATAGTGCTGGACCAGTTACTCCTATCGCTTCAAGCTTCTTAAAAACAATCTGATGGTTGAAAGTGTTGAACGCTTTGGAGAAGTCTACAAATACAGAGCCTGCGTAGTACCCTCCATCAATTGCTTTATTGAGCTTATCGGTTAGGGATAACAAAGCGAGGCCAGTGGAATATGCCGCGCGAAAACCAAATTGAGAAGGCATTACAATCTTAAATTTATTGATGTAATTCCCGATGCGAATATCAAGTAATTTTTAAAACACTTTTCTAAGAAACGGTAGCATGCATATCGGGCGATAGTTAGATAATATTGCACAGTCCCCTTTTTTAAAGACCGGAACAGGAAAGATGCCAGTTTTGAAAGTTAGGTTGATAATGGTTGCCAAAATATCTGAAATAGCGTGCGCAATCATTTGTATGTGGGTGGGGTGAATACCAACGAGACCAGGAGTTGTTGTTTTCAGGCTACGGATGACATCATGGACTTCGTGAGATGTGGTCGGAAATAAAAAGAAAGATTGGGGCAGCCCAGGTAGGCATAGATTTTAATCAGCACTGTGCTTGTTATCAGTACGAAAAAATATTTGCTGAAGGCCTCAGCAATTTCTAGTGGGCTGTCATACGTGTCGTTATTATACTGAACAGTAGTTATTCCAGAGTGGCTTCCGTTCCTGTCCAAGAAAGACTTGACTATCTCCCATTTCTTTTTTACATTAGATCCAGCATCGTCAATTTTGCGTGCATAATACAGCCTTTTTGCATTTTTTAGCCGTATTCTAAGAGCATTACAGAATCGTCTGTATCGGTCTAGTAACTTCAAATTAAAAGGCTTACGTTTTGTTTTTTTATAAAGGTTCTCTTTGGCTCTTAGTTCTTTCAATAATTTTTCAGTTATCCAAGGGTTCTGAGGAATGGCGTATATTTTTTTACATTTACGGTTCTTTGTATGGCATTGAATATGCGACAACAAAACACAAGAAAACTCTGAAAATGCAGTTTGGGGATCGTCTAAGGGTAAAACTGAGGTCCAATCAGTGCGCTCTACAGCATCAATGAACGATTCCTTGTCGAAAACATCTCGGATGAAGGATTTGCTGGGTGGAATGGTGTTTCTCGTGAAACGCAGGAAAATCGGATTATGATCAGTAATGTCGACATTAGGAACGCCTGCGTCGGGTGCAGGTGACAGATTAGGAAGAGCATGATCAATTAGTGTGCTTACACCACTAATGCAGCCAGTGGGGAGGGAAATTAAGCATTCATATCCAAATCTCTGAAAAGCTCTGGAGTAATTTAAAGAGATAGGAGAAGAAAGATCATGTAAGTTTATATTGAAATCGCCCATAATCACTACATGTGTGTCTTCAAGAGATAATGTATGGAAAACTTCATGAAGGGCTTTACAGAAATTAATGACT
Organism: Haemaphysalis longicornis; assembly: GCF_048455015.1. NCBI lineage: Eukaryota > Metazoa > Arthropoda > Arachnida > Ixodida > Ixodidae > Haemaphysalis > Haemaphysalis longicornis. The sequence goes on from NW_027526407.1 coordinate 148,187,751, forward strand.
GACGAGGATGGAGGTCGATAGACACATCCAAATAGGAAATGTTTATTGTCAAGGTTGAGAAAATTATGGTTTAGTTGCACCCAGATACTTTCGCAATCCGTTACATTTAACTCTAAGTCATGTCGACGTTTATACTTAGTGGCAGAGTTGATGTACACGGCTACACCTCCATGACTGCTATGTGCACGATTCGAGTACTCAGATTTGTAAGAAGGGAAACAGAACAGATTTTTCTCGTCGTCGGAAAGCCAGGTTTCGGAGATACTGATAAGAGAAAAAGGATTTTCAAAAGAGGAAAGAAGATTATGGATGTCATCAAAATGTTTACGGATGCTTCATGCATTTATGTGCATGGCAGAGGAGGAGACAGGCGAGAGCAAGCAATTGAGTTGGTCAGTTGAGGAATAGGTAGCCATATGTGGATGTATTTTAGTCCAAAAGAGGAAGAATTTCGGATTGGATGAGGTTCTCTAGCATACTTTAGATAGGTAAGCTTCACAAGTGATGCGGAGTACCTTGCTTTCTGTGGTTTTCCTGGGTTTAATTTGACAGTTATCTGTCCATAGGAACTTCCAGCTATTTGCATTTTTTAGAGAAATGGCCCGAGAAAACAGTGCCTTGTTTTCGGGGGTCAAGTGGTCGTTTATAGACAGGGCTATCCGCGATTTCAGGGAATCCGATATCTTTCAGGCACAGTTTAGCATTTGGCGCCTTGCTCACGAATTCGGCCTTTTTCGTCCGGGAGCAGAAGCGAGCAAGCAGGTTCTTTGGACTAGCTTTCACGGTAGCAACCCGGTGAACAACGTCGAGCTCGGAGTGTGCCAGTTCGCAATCAATAGTAGCACCTATGGTCTGCATGATTGCTGTGCAGTCCTCCCTTCCGTTACGGGAATTCCCTTGATCTCCACGTTGTTTTTCCGTGAGTATTGCTCCATTTGCGCTACTTTCTGAGATAGCGCCGCGTTTTGCCCTTTTAATGCCCTGTTCTCAGCAATCAGAGAGGTGTTATCAGTGCGCAACTCTTCCACGAGGCTATTCATGTGTTCAGCACTAGCTTCCAGCTCGTTCAATCTTTTGTTGATTTCAGGAAAGTTCAGACCAGAGAGCTAGGCTTCTGCGATGAACTTCGGCGTGACTCGGGTAGGCGATGCTTCAAACGGTGACACCAGCAATCCCGTTGCGATCTGGATAAGGAACACAAAAGGGTTCGTGAACCGCATCCTTGTGCTGCTGCCGTGCCCACTGCTGGACGCCCCTTGAGTCGGCTGCTTTATATCCTCCGGCGATGTGTATGACGCACTGCGCCATAGGATCGCGTTCCCGGTAGTGGCGCTGGGATAGTAGTCGTGAAGTGACGAAGGCTGGCAGCAAGGCATCGATTACTCTCTTATGGGCGACGTGCCAAATGTTGAGGCCGTATGGTGTAAGACACACTTGAACGATAGTGCTCTCTTTGTTGGTGCCATCTACAGACCCCCTAACGCTGACACTGATTATCTGGCTCCATTATACGACTACATGCACACCCATATGCTAGGTAGCAAAATAGTCATGTCAGGGGACTTCAACTTTCCCGGAATAAACTGGAACTCTGTCACAGCGTCTCATGCCACCGAAAACGTGTTGTTTGACATAATGCTTTCCTTTAATCTCGGGCAAGTTGTTGAAGAACCCACTCGTATTCACGGGGCGTCCAGTTCAATTCTGGACCTTGTTTTTATTAGCGACAATTTCCTATCCAACAAAATAGACGTCGAAATTTTTAATGGTGTATCTGATCACAAGGCTGTTCTTTGTACATTACCGACTGCATTTGTTGTTCACCTACGAGCCCATGAACGTCACGTACTTGCATTCCAAAAAACAGATGACAATGTGATAATGACTTATCTGGTGCACGAATTTCCCGATTACTACGAACTCTGTGAAAATGAACGGTCCAGCATTGATAACGTGTGGCTATCATTTAAGAATCAAGTTGTTCACTGCATCAAAAATTTTGTCCCCACGGTAGCAAAAAACACAAGAAAAAAGAGACCATGGATTAATTGAGAAATAATTCATATCAAACGCAGAATCAAGCGACTAAGAAAATCCAAGAAGTCTCGTTTCAGTTCTGTTTACCGGGCACAATTACATTCCCTGACGTTGTCATTAAAACACAAAATTCGCGACGCTAAGAAACACTTTTCAAACGTCACATTGCATAGTTTTATCAAGACAGCTCCCGAAAAGTTTTACCAGTACATGCGCAGTTCGCAAAATCGTAATTCCCAGCCGTCCGGCTTAGACGCAAAGCAACAAGCAAACGAGTTTAACGATTACTTCCGAAGTGTTTTCACCCTCGACAATGGTCGAACTCAGCCCTCTTCAATAGTGCGTGATTATTACTTGTTGGGGACGCTATCAATTGTTGAATCTGGTGTCCTATCCTTATTACTCAATTTGGATGAGAAGAAAAGTACTGGTCCAGACGAAATTCCTAATAGTTTTCTAAAACGGTACGCAGAGCCGATTAGCAAATATCTTCACCTTCTGTATGCAAAATCACTCCGGGAAGGTTCCATCCCTAAGGAATGGAAAATAGCTAAAATAATCGCTATACACAAATCAGGGGATGCCTCTTGCCCATCAAATTACAGGCCTATCTCACTTCATCCTGTTCGAAAATTCTGAAGCCGTTGAAACAAATAGCCTGCTTAATCCGAACCAGCATGGTTTTAGACGGGGATTATCGACTACCACTCAGCTAATTGAAACTATACACGATCTTTCGAGAGCCGTAAATGAGCAAACACAAACTGATGTTATTTTTCAAGGCTTGTCTAAGGCGTTTGATCGTGTGTCACATGTAAAACTCATCTCTAAACTAACCAGTGTTTTCGGTGATGGTCCCCTCATTCGCTGGATCCATAATTACCTATCTGATCGGTACCAATATGTCCAGTATGGCGACTATGCGTCTGAAATTGTAAAAGTTAGTTTTGGCGTGCTTCAGGGCAGTGTTCTGGCTCCGTTATTGTTTTTAATATTTATTAATGATATAACAGATAATATTGATGTAAATATCCGGTTATTCGCAGACGACTGCATTCTTTACCAGGAAATTAGAAACAGAAATGATCAGCCGAACCTCAATAACGCCATTAATAAAGTAGCTCGATGGTGCAGCGACTGGCAAATGCAAATAAACACTGAAAAAACCGTTTCCATGACCGTGACGCGCAAGAAAGTAAGATTAAATTTTTGCTATCACATTAACGATTTTGTTCTTAAATCAGTTGATGAATATAAATACTTAGGTGTAATAATTTCGTCTGATCTTACTTGGAAGGCACATGTGAAGCATGTTACATCTTAGGCCTACAACAAGCTTTTCTTTTTGAAGCGTACTTTAAAAGAAGCCACGTATGAAACAAAGCTTCTCGCGTATACTACTTTCATACGCCCAGTTCTGGAATACGCTAGTGCTGCCTGGTTCCCGGCCTCAAAGGCGAGCATTGCTTTATTGGAAAGCGTTCAACGTAAGGCAGTGCGCTTTATCTTTAACCGGTACAGGCGTAGTGACTCTCCAACTGAAATGTTAGAGCAAGCGGGCCTTAGTGAACTGGAAAAGCGTGCATAAGTGAACCGCTTGAAGCTTTTGTATTTACTCTTTCACAATTCGTTAAAGATAAACTCCGATACCTACATTCGAACCAATAAAACCCGTCCTACGCGATACAAACATTCACACACACTCGAAGAATACGATTGCAATAACGACACGTTCTACTTTTCTTTCTTTCCCCGAGCCATCAGAGAGTGGAATTTATTAGATCGCTCCATCACTCAACAAACAACAGTAGACAAGTTCACTTCTCTAGCAGAAATGGCTATCCTCTCTCGATAACAGGTCTTCCATGCTACGTGCGCCAATGTGTGTGATTTCGATACTTTTTGAGCAAGTGCTATCTTTTTTCGGCGTTTACCTTTATTGCTTTTATTATTGTATAATTTCGCGTTGGTTTCGATACCTTATGAGCAAGCGCTGTCTTTTCTTTTCTTCGCCGTTTATCTCTGGTGCCTCTATTGTATTGAATAATTTCTGTGCTACTGCAAGCTCTGTACTTCGAGTCAATCGTCGTTATACTTCTTCGTTAACTATTGTAAAAAAAACAAAAAATCTGTTCGACATGTGTTCTTTGACTATGCCTGCTCCTGTAAAAATCCCAGAAGGGATTGACAGTATCAATAAATAAATAAATAAATAAATAAATAAATAAATAAATAAATAGCTTCAACCAGTTCATCAGGACACTCTTCGAGTATGGCTTCAAGCTCAAGAACTTTTTGGTTCAGCTCAGCAACAGTAGGCATTGCGCAGAATTCGGCTATGCCGTACAGATACGTGCAACAAGATCAGCGAGAGCAAGCGAAAACCAAACAATATGGCAGCAACAACAGTGCAACGGCAAAGCAAACACCAAGAGAATCTTGCAGTCGTACTAACCTGCGCAGGAAAGATGCGTGCGTTTGGCCGGGAACGATGCGACGTTGCACTGCCGTCGCTGCCAAATATGCCAAGTCGTCGTTTCCGCGTCTTTTTATGGTGGTGCAGCCGAAGTGAAGCCGTCTAGCCGAGCACCAGTGCAGCTATCCTCGCAGTGCGAAGAGAGAAGGATGACCACCGCTCCACACGTGTCGTCGACGACAGTGCAGCAGGCTCGGTTCCGCGATAAACCGGCTGGCGTCCACGGGTCTCAGTAGATGCGTCGAAGAAGCTGCGCAGTATAGAAGCGTGCGTAAGGCCGGGAACGATGCGTCGTTGCACTGCCGTCGCTGCCAAATGTGATTTAGCCTTACCAAGAATATCTCTTTGAAGTAATAAGCGGTGTTGTTAAGTGCATTTTACTTCTCTCCGGTTTCACTATTTGCAGTACGACGTGACTAAATTTAAGTGACGTAGCATGGGTAATCGTTCTGGGTACCGTTACAGCTTTGCTTTCGAACAGCATTCACAGGCTCAATTGGCGCAATTTTTTCCCTAGTTAGCTCTGCACTCGGAATAGTCGGCTCGAGGCTGAAAGCTGCCAAAGACATAGTTTGCAGAAAGCTGCCCACGCTTTTTGTGCCATGATTTGCAACGCTTGCTGTTAGGTGTGGTGAAACTTGTGACACAAGCTGTACAAATTGATGTTCCAACCATCCTTCCTCCTGGATAGTTGTAATTTCCCTGGTTGGCTCTAACAATTATGTTGATTAGACTGCCATAGAAAATGAGCATTGTTGTGTCACCTCAACAGCACAAGTGCGAGCAGTGGTGATCCGCGGCGTGTAAAGAATTCCGTAGCTGCATAATACGGCTGTAGACGTCTACCTGCCCTCATTTCAAGAAAGGTTTAATAAAAATGGTACTGTGTACTTTTTTAGAGGAACGTTTTTAAGTTGTGCTTACGGTGATGGATGATGGACAGCTGCATACTTATCTGCCCTTCTGCGCTCAGCTGTTCATGTCGGGCAGCTTTCACTGCATCATGGGTTGATGATTTTGGCAGGTCCTAACTTGGCACTGCTGTTTTCTGTGGTACCTTATTCTTCAATTCGTAGCCTGTAAACCAAGTTTAGAATACCGTTAGTATGGCACGACAACACACAAATTTAAATGCAAACCATGGCCCACATCAGCAGCACTAAAAATGGTCTGTTTGGAATGACTTGGTTTGTATCTAATTCCTGTAAACGTTTTGCAGAAAATATTTCGCTTCTCACGGCAGCGATCACATCATGAAACTTACGGGTGCTGGATAGACTTATAAAGCCAACATCTTACCCTGCGGTGTAATTTTTAGGGCGTTGGAGAGCTGCGGGTGAAGCCAGGTTCTAGGCAATCGGGCTGTGCCTTAAATTGGTCTACAATCGGGGCGCACGTTAAATTTCCGGTACACCTTTTTTAGGGGCGAAGCTCCTCTTGCTCGGGCCCTGTCCCGTCCCTCGCTGCTGCTGCATCCGGCACATTAATGATGATTGTGGCAGGATCCCCCTAGGGATTGGCCAACCAAAGATTGGCCGAAGAGGTCAAAACGTTCAACGCGTTCGTTGCTAGTCAGCAAGCAGGAGAGGAAGAAGAAGAGGTTGTCGTTAGTCGCCTGCGAGCTCAAGACACGTACCGGGGGTACGCGACACAAGACGGTCTGCAGAAGGCGATGGCCAAGGTGGCTAAAATGTCACAAACCGAATTCGCCAACTTACCTATGGAGATTCTCATCGTCCCAAACAAACCCTACATAATCACCACAAACATCGACGTCGTCGACGGGCTTGTCATTGGGGCGGTGCTAAGCTTGACGTGTCGAGTCTTTATATAATGTGCGGGCGAATGTTTAACGGTTTTACCGATAAGCAATTTAGCTTCGCCCCTCTCATCACTATTCACTTCGTTAAGATGGTGGGATTTTTTTAAATGCAGAGCATTTCAGTAACTCACGATGTCACCCGCGTTGACGTCCGTAGTCGTAGTCCGCACCCCTCCCTCTACACTATATAAAAAAAATACTATCCGGCGCCTGGTTTCGATCCCTCGACCCTGCGGGCGGAACGCAATGTACATGGTGCTCTACCCACTGCGCCATAAAGCCGACACACAATAGGAGGCTACGAACGCGCCTTATATCCTTGACTCATTCAAACTACGTCTAAAAGCTGCTGATACAACGCATTCACTACCACCAACTCGCCAAACACTAAACGGTAACCCAATACACCCACCCCCTGTGCAACGCATTTACTCGAGTCCCCCTCGCGGGGAGATGGGCCCAATTTGGATAGACTTATAAAGCCAACATCTTACCCTGCGGTGTAATTTTTAGGGCGTTGGAGAGCTGCGGGTGAAGCCAGGTTCTAGGCAATCGGGCTGTGCCTTAAATTGGTCTACAATCGGGGCGCACGTTAAATTTCCGGTACACCTTTTTTAGGGGCGAAGCTCCTCTTGCTCGGGTCCTGTCCCGTCCCTCGCTGCTGCTGTATCGGGCACATTAATGATGATTGTGGCAGGATCCCCCTAGGGATTGACCAACCAAAGATTGGCCGAAGAGGTCAAAACGTTCAACGCGTTCGTTGCTAGTCAGCAAGCAGGAGAGGAAGAAGAAGAGGTTGTCGTTAGTCGCCTGCGAGCTCAAGACACGTACCGGGGGTACGCGACACAAGACGGTCTGCAGAAGGCGATGGCCAAGGTGGCTAAAATGTCACAAACCGAATTCGCCAACTTACCTATGGAGATTCTCATCGTCCCAAACAAACCCTACATAATCACCACAAACATCGACGTCGTCGACGGGCTTGTCATTGGGGCGGTGCTAAGCTTGACGTGTCGAGTCTTTATATAATGTGCGGGCGAATGTTTAACGGTTTTACCGATAAGCAATTTAGCTTCGCCCCTCTCATCACTATTCACTTCGTTAAGATGGTGGGACTTTTTTAAATGCAGAGCATTTCAGTAACTCACGATGTCACCCGCGTTGACGTCCGTAGTCGTAGTCCGCACCCCTCCCCCTACACTATATAAAAAAATACTATCCGGCGCCTGGTTTCGATCCCTCGACCCTGCGGGCGGAACGCACTGTACATGGTGCTCTACCCACTGCGCCATAAAGCCGACACACAATAGGGGGCTACGAACGCGCCTTATATCCTTGACTCATTCAAACTACGTCTAAAAGCTGCTGATACAACGCATTCACTACCACCAACTCCCCAAACACTAAACGGTAACCCAATACACCCACCCCCTATGCAACGCATTTACTCGAGTCCCCTCGCGGGGAGATGGGCCCAATTTTTTTCGCAATGTCGCCATTCTCCACTTTGACACCTAATTTTGACTTCTTTGATTTGCAACCGCCTCCAACGTTCGCTAATTGATAATAACTACAAATTTGTACTAGTTCGTTAACATGCGCGCGGATCACTGTGTGCGTTTGGAACAAACTTAACGTGCTTCCTGGAAACGAGTAAACTAGAATCACGCGTGCGATAAGAGTAAACAAGAGGCGACACAGCGGGTGCCGCTAACATGATATCGTGTGCTGGCTACTTGGAGCTGTTGTAGCTGCGGAAGGTCTGCCATTCACCGACTTGAGCGTCAAGCACGTGGAGCTGCTTTGGGGCGGCCGTGCAGACACGCATTCGAGGCACTGCTTCAAGCGCTAAGAAAACGATGTTCAATCGAACCTTCATTTAAGACATGTATCTTCACAATATTAGCACCTAACAGACATCTTTAGCACCAAAATGATAAGGGCAGGTACATGTTCAAGCAGAGCACACGGGTGATGCGCGCCGACAGAAAGTGCGCTGCGCGCCTGTGGTGCGGCTTCATCACAATGAAAAAGCAAGAAGCTGCTGACCTGGAAGGTCGTTGTCGTTTTGAGCGAACTGCTTTGGCAAACTTTCATTATGGGTGTCACTTTTTTCTAATCCGTAGGTTCCGTGTACAAAGCGCCTTGCGAGGTCCGTCGTCTGCTTCTGGCGGGTAGCAGTAAACGTATGCACTGCTGTACTTCAATCGTGCCGTCACACCGAAGTGGGTGCAATAAAGCTCCTTACACTTCCGCTTCATCGTCTGTGGGTGTTCTTTCGGCGTATAACGACAACTACGCAGTTACAACGCTAAACAAGCGTGCTGTGCCTCGCGAAGTCTGCAACCCTACCTGATTAGGGCGATTCTCGCGATGGCCGCTACGTGGCGAGCACAAACAGAGTCGCCAATATGGTATGTTCTTTAAACTTTTACTCTGGTATTTCAACGAATTGTATATCGTGTATAGTGTCTTTCGTTTTAAAACAAAGCTTTCGACCTCTACCACCCAACGGATCTTTCGTGGCGTGCTGGACAAGAAACTCCCAACGTGGCTAGAGAGGGGGCGGGCCGTTTTCACTCACGGAGCATGGTGTAAATGGCGCGGCGATAGGCCGTTAATACCCAGCTTTCTCGCGCCGGAGCTGCCGGGCAGGTCAGCGGGACCATTCTTTTGGCTTTGTCGTCTGCCTTCGCGACGGTTGTTTTGGGCTTGTTTTCGCGCAGCTCCGCGTTCATTGCGCGCTTCCTTCGCACGGCTTGATTAACTTGTTCGAGAGCACCTCCTGGGTAGCCCGGATCCGACGGAATTGAGTGGTCGTACGGCAAATACAAGTTAAAAATTGGTTGGCAGGGCGGGAAAACAAAATGTACTGACCACTTACAGATGTCTGGCCGATGGAGAAACGCTACCTTTCTCACACTGGTTTCCCCGAATGGGACTCCCTTTTCTAAATCGGCGAATAAGAATTCGGTTGCGTTTTAACAGGTATTACAAAAGGTGAAAGGAGCAACTCGTTCTGGTAGATGGCGATTATAAAATTTCCCTCAGCTTTCTCGCAATTCTCAAACTTAAAATAAACTAAACTAAACTTTTAAACTAACTAGTTTAAAATGGTATAAATGAGAATCACTGAGCTCGTAAGCCGCATTGTTTCGGTTTCTGCGCTTGTGACGCGCGGTGGTGTAGCCCCGCGCTAGCACATCATGATGGCTTGCTTCCGCTGCCGAACCCTTCGAAAAATGCCTCACCGTTTTTTTTTCGAAGACGTACGGCTCGGCTACATCGGCGGCGTCCGCCACTCCAGTCCGGCCGGGGCCGGTGCTGCTGCGTTGGGGACTCCGCCCCGCGAATTCCAGGTAGCGGCTGGCAGAACGGCAACGGCTGGTTTCACTCTTTTTAGAGCCACGTGTGTGAAATAAAGTGACATTGCATGGGCAGTTGTTGCGGGCGTCCTTCAAAGCTTTGCTTTCTAACCACCTTCACTTCGTGGATTGGAGCCATTTTTTTCTTCTTCTTCTGTCTTGTGTTTTTCATCGCATGCAGCGTTTCTTGAGCACGGGACGCTGGACATATGCAAAGATTCTAAAGTGCAGCCTTTCTTAAACCATTTTAAAGACAGTAGTCTTTGTTGGGCTACTTAAACCGAAAAATTTGTCTGTTTGCTGTGTATGGCTATCACTCTCGCTGTCTGTGCCTCTGTTGAGCCTTCCGGTTAAGAGTTGAAGAAATATATGAAAGAAAGGTTTATATGAGCTTACCTCCTCTAAACTACTAATTCTGAAAAAAAGAAACACTTCATAGATCTCACCACTTACAAAGAAAAATTAAACATGAGCCATATTTAATGCAAAATATTACTACGTAAGTCGTATGTCCAGTGTCGTTCTAATTAAATATACAGGGATGTCTAAATGTCGCAAAACGAACTGAAAAAATTGCGCTTTGAAAACCATGTTTTGGACTAAAAACATGAGAAGGATACCCCCCGTGGCTCGTGTCTTATGGCGGCTTTCCAAGAAGTCCCAGAGTAACGAAAGGTTCCTAAAGATGGCCCGCGAGCAGTAGAAGGCGGTAAAATTGAATGCTCCGGAACAAACTTTGATTTGATTGTAGGGTTTAACGCGCCGACGCAACGCAGGTGATGAGGCGCGCCGTAGTGGAGGACTCCGGATTAATTTTGACCACCTGGGGATCTTTATCGTGCGCCGAAATTCCGGAACAAACTTCCACCATGTTAACTGTGGGAAGAGTGGCAGAGGAAGGGCCTAGCGTGATGGGTGGCCGGGGCAGAGAAGGACATTTACGTGGCTGCAGCGGTACAAAACTGCCGTGTTTCGACATTTCCAACGAAGCTAGCGCATACGCGGCCATTTTTAACGTATATGGAGAAAAATAAAATTCACTGATTGCGTATAAAAAAAACGCGCATAAACAGGAGAAGACCGACGGCGGCTCACAGACCGAGCGCTGTCTCTAAGGCCTCGTCTTCACTGATTCATGGACTGGTTTATTTATTTATTTATTTATTTATTTATTGTTTATTTATTGGATTTACGAAATATGGAAAGTATTGATTTTCAAGTGCATTATTTGAGTGGATAATTCACTGAAATAAATCGGCAGTGCTTGGATTTCAGCTTCCGGTCCGTGTTGACCTTGCATCACCATCGCAACATTCGTACTGTAACAATTTCTATTCTTTTTATTAGTCATCTCGATAATTTTGGTTTGTTTAGTGCTCTGTTTTGTGCATTCTTTTTCCAAGCCTTTCGTCGTATTGCATATCTGTTGTTAACTTTTACATGCTGTCTTAATTTAGATTCCATCTTCTTTTCCAGCGTCGCGTTTCTTGTGAACGTAATCGCAATTTATCTGCGACGTTCGTTCCTCCATGTGTGTCAACTAGAAAAAAACAATTGTTTTGAAGAGATGTAAAAAATATTTCGTCTTTGTCTACAATTGATCCCACAGCATATAGGTGCCGTCAAGCGTTGCAGTTGATGTGATGGCAAATATGGGCGACCATAAATAAGTATTAAACCCAGTTCAATGCAGTGTGAAACCTGCTAAAATAGCAGAGCTGTGGCTCTCTTGTGGGGGATCGAACGTCAACGGGTGATCGCACGCGAACGGCAACGCTGTTGCACTAACGCGTGCCTAATAGACGAGCTACAGCTGACTTACAAAAATGTTCGACGTACACACAGCTCCGCTATTAAAATAACGGGGCGCCCCTGGCTCCATGTTCTGCTTTAATTGTATTTCAGTGGTAAACGAGCTCTTTTTGACTGAGCGTTCACTGCGCAGATTAGGCGAATACGACAGAACGAACGCGAGACAATTCGCAACGTGCAACTAACATTATTAAGAAGAATCACTCTTTAACTCGAATACAATCACAAGATCACAAAGTCATCCTACCCCTTCTTCGCAACGACTATTCTGGAACACGTGTTCAAAGTGTATAATCAAAACAATGCATCACCGTGCCTTAAAAAGGGCAAATCCGCCTTAGTGAGCGAGAGGGAGGGAGCACTGCCACAATAATCGCCAGAACGTGTAATCTGATGCACCTGGATTACCTCCCAAGTCCGCCTGCTTTTGTGTTTACAAATGATGTTGCTCTGATCAAACAACGGCATACAACCATGGTCACGACAATGGGCGGCCAACTGGCCCGTGGTTCCGTTACGCACATTGTTGACGACCTCAAAGACTCCTTTATTGAAGCAACACCCCACTGTCCGCTATATTTATTGCCACAATTATCGTCACAATGTCTTGCCTGATTTGCCTTGCATTTAGCATTATCTGCTAACAGATTCAGCGGACTCGGGAAATAATTGAGGCACATACGATTACACGTGCCGGCGATCATTGTGTTCGTACATCCTCCCTCTCGCTCACTGAGGGAGTATTGTACTCTTTAACACCCGGTGAGGCATTGTGACACAGGAAGCCAGCGACAACCTTACACGCATTATCACGGAGTGTGCAGTAGCAGTCGGGGGCACTGTGGCTAGACAGGATACTGGTAAACTTTCACAGGAGACGAAAGATTTAATTAAGAAACGGCAAACCATGAGAATCTCTACCGCAGCTGACAGAATCAAAAACCGCCTCTGCTTGTATCACAGGTCGTGCTTCCGCTCCTGGCCTGTGCTGCGTTCCGGCACAACAGCAGCGCAAGTGGTTCGTCGCTTTTTGCCTTCGCTCCGCAGCATCAAAGTTACGGACCGTCGCTGGATGCTACTGCGCACATGCCCTGGCTCAGCGACACTCTTCATATCAAGCACGTCACCGGAGTGACATCAGAGGCACCCGCAGCATCGACTACAAAAGGCTGGCGTTCCCCCGGCATCGTCAGTGGGCACTGGAGCAGCAAAGGGGCCGCAATGGCTCAAAAACCGTCTCTGCTTGTATCACAGGTGTGTAACAACATCCCATTGTACGCGAAAAGAAGTAGCAACCGATGTTTATTGCTGTTCCCGTGCCCCCGGGTGCTTTGTGCTGTTCTGACAGAGTGTATATGTTCTGCTGAACTTTTGTTGCTGTCCGGGGACGTCGAAACGAACCCTGGTCCAACTAGTAAAACTCGCGCTGGTTCTAGTAGTGTTACTGACGACAGTAGTACTGGTGATGGCAGCGAGAATTTGAGCATTTTAAAGGCTGTGCAAGCGCAAGTAACCACAATACAAATAAGCAATAACGAATTGAAGGAAACTGTTGCGCCGGTTCATGCAAGTCAAAAAAGTATTGAGGCTGGACTGGCTGCTATCGGAACTAGACTGACAGTCGTTGAAAAGAAACTGCAAGCTTTAGAAGAGATCGAGATTGATGTGCAGTCTACAATTGACGACCTTAAAAAGCAAAATCATTTTCTTCAGTCTCGAGTTGATGAACTTGAAGATAGGGCTAGGAGGGATAACCTTATTTTTCATGGTTTGACAGATGGAAAAGAAACTTGGGATCAAACAGAACAAAAAATCCTTGGCTTGCTCTCATCTTGCCTTCAGGGCGAGATATGTGGCATTGAACGTGCGCATCGTCTTGGACAGTTTTCACCTTCAGGATGCCGTCCAATAATAGTTAAGTTTTCTAGCTTTAAAACAAAAGAAAAAATTCTACACGAAAAGAATAATCTGAAAGTGCGCAATGTCAACGTTACCGAAGACTTCTCGCCTGCAACACGCCTAGTTCGCAAAAAACTAGTCCAATTTGCCAAATCACAGCCCAACTCTCCGTCCTTCAAACTAAAGTATAACAAACTTCTTCTAAATGATAAATACTACGTTTACGACCACGTAACAGATTCCGTGATGGAAGCAACCACGCTTTATTCCCATGAGAACAATACTCCCGGTGTATCCGCCCCCCTTCCCGAACAACCTCCGGTTTCACCAAGATAGCGGGTAGCGAGGGGTAGTGGTAGTAGTTCCCATTCTGCGCATGCATCCATTTTATTCACGAATATCAGAAGCTTAATCAGTAAGCGCACTGAAGTGTCAGCAGCAATTAATTCTTCATCTGCAGATATTGTAGTGTTAACGGAAACTTGGCTCCATAGAAATATACGTGACAGTGAACTTTTTGATTCATTTAACCAGTTCCATCTTTATCGCCGTGATAGGGACGCAAGGCAAGGGGGCGGTGTTCTCGTGGCTGTTAAAAAACAATTCGAATCCTTTTCACTTAACATACCGTCGGTTTTAGAAATCGTGTGGGTATCTGCTAAGCTGTCGTATCGCAGAATAATTTTCGGTGCATGCTATCGTCCACCAAATTCCTCGCTGACGTTCGTTAGCGACCTTCACGACGCTATAAACATGGTTGTATCCCGATACCCAGCATGTCCTATTTTCTTACTGGGTGATTTTAACTACCCAGGAATTGAATGGTCGGCCTCAATACCATTTTCGACACCGTTTTCATCTAGTACTCAGCAATTTATTGACTTATGCTTAGCCTTTAACTTAACACAATTAGTATCACAACCTACGAGAGTGACGCCAACTACCGCGAATATATTGGACATTGTTCTTACAAACTGCCCCGATCTGTGTTCGCAAATAACGTACATGCCCAAACTGAGTGATCATGCCCTTTTAAACTTAACTGTAACAATTCCAGTGCAAAAACGTTCCAAAAAAACAAAAACCATTCGAAATTATAACAAAGTCAATTTTGCGGAAATAAATAGTGAATTGCATTTATTTATAGTTGATTACTTAGATGGGTTCGATGAACGATCGCTAGAATGCAACTGGGCGTTGTTTAAGAACAAGATCATTGAATTAACAGATCGCTTCATACCTACTCGGGAAATACCGTGTAATTCGAATGCTCCCTGGTATAACCCAAATATTAGGCGCTTATCAAACCGAAAGAAGCGGCTGTACCGTCTCGCCAAGACATCTCACAGTATTTATAGGTGGTCCTTGTACCGCTCAGCAGTTAATGAGTATATTGCAGCGGTCAAAACTGCAAAGCAAAACTTCTTGACAAATACGATGCCTAGCTTTTTGCAAAATAACCCGAGGAAATTTTGGCGCGTAGTCAACCCTACGGAAGATTCTCGAATAACGTTAAGTGACGCAAACGGCGAACCAATGCTCGATAACGAGTGTGCTAGCGCGCTGAACAAAGTATTTTCAGATGCTTTCTCTTCCAGTTCCACTTCTTCTTTACCCACCTTTAAGGGTCGGGCCTACGTAGCGATGTACCCTCTGCAAATTGACCCAAATGGAATAATTAAGATTATTGACTCACTTAAAACTAGTTCTTCCGCTGGCGTTGATGGTATTAATTCAAAATTCCTTAAAAGTACCAAACACAACTGTTCTATTATCCTAGCTAAACTTTTTCAGCAATCACTAGAACAAAGTAATATCCCTGATGATTGGGAAATAGGCAAAGTGGTACCTGTCTTTAAATCTGGAGATAAACAGTCCCCTTTCAATTACAGGCCAATATCTATCACTAGCATACCACGTAAAATCTTTGAACATATAATTTATTCTCATGTTGCCAACTTTCTTGAATCTAATTCATTTTTTGACCACGCACAGCACGCCTTTCGAAAGTCTTTTTCATGTGAAACCCAGTTAATTTTATTTACTAACAAGCTTCACTGTATTCTGGACAACCGTTCCTTTGCCGACTGCATTTTTTTTTATTTCGCAAAAACGTTTGATAAAGTACCGCACCAGCTACTTCTTCACAAACTAAGAAATATAGGTCTCGCCACCGGCATAATCAAATGGATTGAGTGCTTCCTCGTGCATCGCCAGCAATTTGTCATAGCCAATGACACCATTTCATCTTTAAGCCCGGTTATTTCAGGTGTACCCCAGGGCACCGTTCTGGGTCCACTACTTTTTCTCATCTACATCAATTATTTGCCTGAGTGTGTTTCATCATCAGTGCATTTATTCGCGGACGATTGTGTCATTTTTAGGAAGATTGATAATGATAATGACATATGCACACTTCAGTCCGACCTCAATTCCATATCCCATTGGTGCAGTACATGGCAAATGACATTAAATACTAATAAATGCAAATCAATCCGAATTTCCCGTGTCGCTACTAACCCGCACCCGTACTTACTTAATGGGAAAATCCTCGAAGCTGTTACTTCATATAAATACTTGGGCGTTCATATCACTGCTGACCTATCTTGGAATCTTCATATTGACTATATCACTAATAAAGCCAATCGAATGCTTGGCTATGTAAGACGTAATTTTCATTCCGCTCCTTCTTCTGCAAAACTGCTCCTTTTCCAATCCCTTGTCCGTTCACAACTTGACTATGCTTCATCTATATGGGACCCATCTACTGAAGTACTGATTAACCAGCTAGAAATGATTCAGAATAACGCCGCACGATTTATACTTTCTAACTACCAGCGAGCAGCCAGTGTCTCCAGAATGAAAACTAACTTGAATCTCCCATCTTTGACGTCACGACGAAAAATTGCACGTTTGTGCATATTCCGTAAAATATATTCACACGGCATGCTTCACAACGCACTACTTAGTCCCCCTTCATTCGTATCTTCTCGTTTAGACCATGCTTACAAAGTTGGTATTCCTACTTGCAACACTAAAACCATTTCTCACTCATTCATTCCACGTACCTCTAGGGACTGGAATCATCTTCCTTCTGATGTCGCTACGATTAGCAACCCAGACTTGTTTCATTCCGCTGTGTGCAACATCATCACCTAGATTTGTCTATTGTCTGTAGCGATACAATGATTCCTGCCAATCCCACTTGTTTTGCTGTTTTGCTTCTATTGTTTTTATTTTTTTTTATGAGTCTTGCCAGGAACGCCAGAACTGACACGAAATTGCAACTGACCTCCTGTATTACGCCTTACAACATGTATACCTTAGCTACGTTTCTCACGTTGTAAAAGAATGATTACAACCTTATTTACTGTTTTACGTTTGTTTTAGAGGTGGTATGTACTCGCAATGTGTTCGTTGTACTGCATTTTTCTTATTTCTTGTTATGTAATCACCCACTCCCCTCTTCAATGCAATTGCCTTGAGGGTATTCCAAATAAATAAATACATAAATAGAACTAGCCGAGTTCTCGAAGTTAATCAATAAGCGTAAGACAGCTGACATAGGGAAGTATAATATGGAAAGGATCGAATACGCTGTAAAGAACGGAGGTAGCCTGAAAGCAGTGAAAAGATGTCTTGGCGTGGGGAAAAATCAGATGTATGCACTTAAGGATCAGCAAGACAATGTCATCACAAATAGGGATAAAATAGTCACAGTGGCCTAGGAGTTTTATAGCGATCTGTTCAGTAGCCGGGACGTACAGGATAAAGCCGAACGAGACAGAAGTTCAGAGGAGATAGACATCCCACCAGTAACGACCGAAGAAGTAAGGAAGGCTTTGAAAGAAATGAAAGGGGGCAAAGCACCTGGTGAGGATCAGATAACAGCAGACCTCTTGAAGGATGGCGGAGAAATTGTACTTGAAAAACTGGAAAACCTGTATACGCAATGCCTAATGACCGCAATGGTACCGGAATCTTGGAAGAACGCGAACATCATCCTAATCCATAAGAAAGGCGACATGAAGGGCTTGAAAAATTACCGGTCGATCAGCTTACTGTCAGTCGTCTACAAGGTATTTACCAAAGTATTCGCTAACCGAATCTTTGCAACCTTAGATTTCAGTCAACCTCAAGAACAAGCAGGGTTCTGTAAAGGTTATTCAACAATGGACCATATTCACACGATCAATCAGGTGATAGAGAAGTGCGCTGAGTATGCCGAACCCCTATCTATAGCCTTCATAGATTATGAGAAAGCATTTGACTCGGTCGAAACCCTAGCAGTCATTCAGGCATTACGGAACCAGGGGGTAGATGAGCATTATGTAAGAATACTAGAGGATATCTACAATGGGTCTACAGCTACCATCATCCTCCATAGGGAGAGCAGTAAAATACCTATAAGGAAGGGTGTCAGACAAGGAGACACAATCTCTCCAATGTTATTCAAAGCATGCTTACAAGAAGTATTCAGAACGTTGGATTGGGAACAGGTAGGAGTAAGGGTTAATGGAGAATACCTCAGTAACCTCAGATTTGCTGATGACGTTGCCTTGCTGAGTAACTCGGGGGACGAATTGCAAAGCATGCTTTCCGCACTGGGCGAACAGAGTAGAACCGTGGGCCTGAAAATTATTATGCAGAAAACTAAAGTAATGACCAATAACCTCGGGACAGCACAGCAGTTTGAGATAGGTGGCGAGGCAGTGGAAGTGGTAAACGAATATATCTACTTAGGCTAAGTTGTGACCCGAGATCCCAACCATGAGGCAGAGATAATTAGAAGGATCAGAATGGGCTGGGGTGCATATGGCAGACATTCTCAAATCATGAATAGCAGCCTACCATTGTCGCTGAAGAAGAAAGTGTATGACAGCTGCATCTTAGCGGTACTCACCTACGGGGCAGAAACTTGGAGGCTCACTAAGAGGGTTCAACTTAAATTGAGAACGACTCAGCGGGCAATGGAGCGGAAAATGATAGGTGTAACATTAAGGGACAAGAAGAGAGCGGAGTGGGTCAGGGAGCAAACTGGGGTTAAAGACATATTACTAGAAGTTAAGAAGAAGAAATGGACGGGGGCAGGGCATGTAACGCGAAGGCAAGATAACCGGTGGTCATTAAGGGTAACAGAGTGGATCCCTAGAGAAGGCAAGCGCTGCAGGGGGCGGCAGAAAGTTAGATGGGCAGATGAGATCAAGAAGTTTGCGGGGATAAATTGGTCACAGTTGGCACAGGACCGATGGAATTGGACAATAATGGGAGGGGCCTTTTCCCTGCAGTGGTCGTAGATAAGCTGGTGATGATGATGATGATGAGGCATTGTACTGAATCAACATTTCGAACACGTGTCCCAGAAGTGTCGTGAGGCAAAAAAGGCAATGGTTTATGATTGGAGATTGTATAATTACAAGAATGTCTCTTCTTAAAAAATTTAGTTACAAGTTCCGTATTGTCTCGTCCTTTTTCTGTCTTCTTGCTGTAGTCAGCGCAGTGTACATTAGGTGTGCTTTAACAACTCGCCCTAACCTATACCTTGTTGAGCCCTTTTCACTGCGCGCAATAATGTGCCCACTCACTGTTGGCATAACACAGTAGCCACGGCTACTGCTAAGCTGCCCATTTAGACGGCCGCGTACAAAATTGCTTCGCTCCATTGTTACGTAGTGAGAGCAGTGCAGGCTCAGGCTGAGATGGCGACCTCTCTCGAGAACTTCGCTCGAAATTACCGCTACTCATCGAGCCGCCACGTGATTTTATTTCCTACCGGGAACGTGGTGCCACCCGGCACCACTTTAACGAACGTTCGCGCGTAGTCCGGGATTCTCCCGGAAAGCGGCTGTACTCGTTCGCAACTGCCTTACGAAACCGAAAGCAAAACAGAAATGCAAGGTGGGCTACTAACCTGCTAACCTAGTGTGTTCTCTGCGTTTTAAGGGATGTGTGAAGTATATAAATATATGTTAGGTGCCAATAATAACACATAATATAGGGGCACGCACTAGGAAGAGAAAAATCATCGAGGGTGGTTTCTTAGTAAGGCAGAGTTACTGCGCGTGCAATACTGGGGCCCACGGTGGTGCCTGACGATAGCGAGCGATCAGAACAATTAAAGCTTGGAGGGTTGCTGTCCAGGGTGTGTCAAATGACCACGGGTGCGGCAGCAAAGTGAAACAGAAAGTTCCACAGCAGATCATCAGGCGGTTTTGCTTTGATCATTCGAAAGTTCCAAGAACACCTCGCAATTTCCTCTCTTCTGAGAAGCGTAACGCGTGTAACGCTGTTCCAAATGCGTCTTTTTATTCAAGCTGCACCAGATCCTAAAACACCAGTTTTTGTGTGGTATTTAGGGAAGAGGTAGGGCGATTGTTGATAAGCTAATCTTGAGTAGTATTTGTGGGGCTCGCATCAACATAGCACACAATTACTGAAACGTGCACAGAAGTATGAAAATTCATTTCTAACTTTGACAAATCCATGAATCTTTTGCGATATGGAGGAAGATAATTAGGGAAAATCTCAAAACCGGGCAAATCGCCGTTATATCATCTGTAGTCTCACCTCCAGGAATCCTGATCATTCACGCTGCCGAAGCAGGCCAAGCGTAATGTAGGAATAAGTTCCCTGGACACAAGGGGCTTGCGTGAGACCAGGCTTCCACTGTGCCAAACGGGTTACTTGAAATCGCAGGAATCAAACTGTTCCAAGTAAGGCAATGCCGTTATGGATCACGGAAGAGTGCAATAGGGTACGTTTATCTCATAAACCACGCATCAGAATGCACTCAGATCGCTCGTAGACGAGTCTGTTTATGGCGCAAAACATCGTTGCATGAACGTCAGTAGCCCTCGTAATGTATGAAGGGAAAGAGAGTGCCTCGATACGATCCTTATGTTATACTGCCTAGGGTAACGTCCTTCAGCATATTTTGTTCGGCGGGGCGCTGCACGAAAGCTTAGCTATTTTATACTACGTACTCTCCCCGAAGGTGAATGTAGAAAAATAATAGTTAAATAAAATGATAACCTAAATAAAAAATTAACCCCGAGTTTTTGAACAGCCCTTAGTTTTGAAAACATTCTTTAGTGCTACGCTTGACGCTACTGTTCTTCTTGTGCCGTCGTAAAACCGCAGCTCTCAAAAGCATAATTTTGTTGTGTAGGTGGGTGTACAACTTGCAGGGTAATATTATTGGTCTGTTACGAGCACGTCTTTTTGTTATGCTAGAAAAAAAAGAAAGCTCCTTTCACAGGCAGCGCTCACTTAGGTTTTAATTATTTTTTGGAAATAAGTTTGTATATGCGCGATATTATACCTTGGTCTACAGCATACCACTAACATAGTAAGGTTTTCGCTAGCTTGTAATACATACAGCTACACAGCGTACAAACCAACCGCAGACAAAGAAACGAGACACACACAAACGCCCGTGTGTGCCCCCTTGCTTTGTATCCTGTCGGTTTGTGCGTTGTGTAGCAGTATGCATACAACTGCATCCAGAACTCAACTGCGGCGCATCTAGAAGGTATCACCTATCATGCAAGACAAATAATGAGCCATGGCTCCCGATGCGGCTTTGCTTTACGTGGATGTCACCTGCATAAAGCCTGTTTTACCCCACTATATTGCCTAGCATAACGATACGAAAAATTGTATCCCATATATTTTGATGCACCATGCATTTCTAAGAAGCTTAACTTCGTGAACGGATATAGTCGAAACCTATATGCTCGTCTGATTGAAGTGATACAGCCAGCCTCTATTTTAAGCAGCCTTCGAATAGATTATGTTGTAGGAGATTAGAATGCCAACGTTTTTTCTAGAGAAGTGGAGCCAGGACTAAAGAATTTTTAGACACGTTTTTGTGGGTGACACATTGTTCCCTAAAAAACATGGTAAGAAGCACGCTCGCGTGCGCCCGTGTGCGCGGGCGAGAGAGAGAGAGGCAAACACAGCAATTTCAAAAATGAAAGGAACGCACAGAGTGGTTGGCCCAATGATTAAGTCTCTGGCTTCCTAATCTGTGCGATGGAAGGGGAGCAAGAGTGTCGATAGAGATTGACGGGCGTGATGATTGAGATATAAAAAGCCTATGAAACATACAGTACAAAACGACGCATCGGTTTCAATCTAGCTGCCAAACGTCTGTTTTTGAAATACGCAATTACTGCCCGAAGTTTGCGGGGATAAATTGGTCGCAGGTAGCGAGGGATCGGGGTAATTGGAGATGAATGCCCTGCAGTGGGCGTAGATAGGCTGGTGATGGTGATGGCGACGAATTACTGCCGTCGATGTGTAGTGAGACCCTCATGCAGTGATGAACATTGCTGCTATTTAAAGCTCGCTCTCTCATGGCAATAAATAACACAACTCGAGAACGGTGGTTTCGACTGACCTCCACTTTTCTGAGACTATCTGAGGCTATCTCATGTTCAAAAGATATTTCTGATTTAGAAGGTGCTTCCATGAGTAGACAATTCAGTTGCTGACAAGGCAGTTTAGGTTATTATCACCAAGGTCATGGAGGCAATCCTAGTTCGCCGACTAGGTGGAATACTTTCACACGTACATGGATGCCGCATCTATGGAGGTAAGAACGGAGACGTAAAAAGCAAGAACATGAAAAACACATTTAATCACTGTTAGACATTACAGCTTTGATTCTCAACTTTTCTGGGTGCCAAAGTGCTTGCGGCAGTCGTGTCTTTAGACGATTGTCTTACTTTTTATTTTTTATTCTACAGATCGAATGCGTCTTTATTTTTATTTTTATTCTTTTTTTGTTTTATTGTATATGCCCTCCTAATTTTTGGAAAATTGAATAGCAAACATCAATTTATTGCCGAAATTATGAATCCCTGTTTTTCGAACAGTGGGGCTGTTTAAGATTAAACATTGTCCAGGCTGATATAACTTTTTTCTAATTTTGGTTCTATTATTGCGCTCCTAGAGGTAGTCGGCCTGAGGAAAAATTCCTCCTTTCACTTTGTAACACAAAAGTGCTTTATGCCGGGGTCCACTACGATCCGACTGACGTGATATCTGTCACGGAAATGACATGGCCAAAAAAACGTGGATTGATGTAGCAGTGCCACTATTTCAACCAA
This sequence comes from Haemaphysalis longicornis, assembly GCF_048455015.1. Lineage (NCBI taxonomy): Eukaryota > Metazoa > Arthropoda > Arachnida > Ixodida > Ixodidae > Haemaphysalis > Haemaphysalis longicornis. Next base: position 148,210,275 of record NW_027526407.1, read on the forward strand.
GCACTCTTCCGCCGAAACGGGATGCACGAAACGCGCACACATACGGGTACACATACGGGTAAACAGGATGACAAACGCGCCTTATATCCTTCCCTTTCGATGTTGTTGCCGTCTAGGAGAGGCGAAGTGAAGGATTGCATCACTACGCTAATGAGCGTCGATACTTGGCGCCTACGTGTGCGGGGGACGCGCAGCTTAACCTGCCAATAAGCCTGTAAGGCAACGACCACGGAGTAAGATCGACGCCCACTTGCGAATGTCGCTCTCATGGCATGCTCCGGTGCTCCTTTCGCTGCAGCGGAGCGTAAACTTTCCTTTACAGCGGAGCGTATGTTCACCAAACGATTCGCTTACAACCTGTTTGGGTTCGTTCGCACGGATGGTTTGCGAGCACCTATGGTTTCAGTAGCATTTGCGCAATGCTCCTCTGCGCGCAATCTAGTGTCCAACGTTGATGTGTATAACGGTACCATACCGACAAAATTTAAATAGCGATGTGCATGTTCATATCGATGGACAATAAACATTCAACTGCTCCTGTGAAAGCCCATTTCACTTTCGTGTTTAACGGGTTCCTATGAAAGAGGCATCATCCGCACCTTTTTTCTTTCCGGTTGTCCCCGGTGCAACTCGCGGCGCGCATGCGCGACAATGGTGACCACAGCTACTTCTGTTGCACGGTGAGGCCTACGCGCGTGTCTTCAAATGGGAGATTTATCGTGTGTGCTCTCTTGGACATTGCGGGGGCTGCAAAATGACACCAAGAACAACAGGGTGAAGCGCAACACGAAGTCTGTTTGAGGGCTGTTAGTGAAAGGTGAGAAACTCGTTCTTTTGCCGTCAAGCGTAGCTAAAGGATAGGTCTTGTGTCGTGCGTGTGCTAGCTTGATGACAGACAACCTTGTCTGTGTTGTATTCTCGTCAGTGTTTCTCGCCACACGTCGCGTTCGCCTACGAAACGCGAATGAAGTGTTCAAGTGATATTCGAGCTGGCGTCGTTATTGCCCAAGCGGCGTGTGCCGGGCAGCATAACTGCGTAGCGGAGCGTAGCGGAGCGTAGCGGAGCGTAGCGGAGCGTAGCGGAGCGTAGCGTAGCGGAGCGGCGGTTGGAGTGTGCGAATCGGGGGCCGGGAAGCAGGGTGGCGGAATTCAACCGGCATGAGAGGGCGAGAACATCACTTCTCCCCCAGTTGCGCCCCCTCGCCGTGTTGCACTGACAATTAAAACACATTTAAGGCCAACATGGCGGCGGCGTAGTTATGGCAATAACAACGAAAAATGTTTCCCCAGGCTCACTAGGGGAGAATATGGCGCTTGTACCGAAATTAACCCGGAGACCGTCTCCTGCTTGGTCCGGTGACGTTAGAAAAAAATACCACGAAAAATACTGCACCACCTGCAGAGGGTGCACCACCGCACATAAGGAATTATAACAGTAAACCCGGCTCGCGCACCTGTCTCGAGTGCGAGCGCAAGGGTCGTATGCGTATGCGCTCCCCATGTATATGTATTTTTATGGGGACTGTCTTTTTTTGGGTACTAGAACGAAAAACATAGTGCAGCTTGTGCTGGTGCGGCAAGGCTGGAGAAACACTGGAGTTGGGGCTAGACCATCTCCTTCCCCCGTGGGATCCTCTGTCAGTGGGGGGAACCGACCGAAACTGCCTTGAAATATCCGGCTGAACCTGCATTCCCACCCCAACACTAAAGCTTAGCGAGCACATGGCAAAACCCAGCAAAGCTTATGAAACCGGAAGAAGCTAGGGTGACACCCAGATCGGCTGTTTCTCGAGCCTTGCACCATTTATAGGGCAAGCTGCGCCAAATTTTGTTTTCACTTACTAGTTCAAGGTATTTTCTTTTCGTATTGTCTTCTCCCGTTTTGTTCACATGTTTGTGCATATTTCATAGATATGGAGAAAAATGAACAAGCGACATTTGATTCTTAGCAAAACTCAAAACAAGGTTGTTACCCTACTCAACCTGCCTTCGTACCTTCTTTTTCACGTGCGAAGGCCCACCAGCCGACTTCATGGATTCTGCGAACTAACTAGCTACTTCTTTTCGGCTCCGTGATCTTTCTATAGCGTATTTTCTGTGCTCACAGACCGCTATATCAAGTACTAACGGAGTTCTCTGGGTCACATTAAGACATCCTGGTTTATTATAGTACCCATTAATTACTTTATTTCTCATGCAATAATAAATGAAATCTCTCATTTGATGAATAACCAGTCCACTTATCACCGTAGAGCTCATGTTTCTTCCTCGATATTGGTTCTCATTGTATTGTCTTGTCATAAAAGTACTTTAGCCTATTTCTTTTTCACCGACACAACATTCTTTATTTTAAAAAGCAGGAATTCATGGCTTATAAATGTCGAAATGAAACAAGCGTCCATCTTACCCGCGTATTCGAGAAAAACCCTCATCGTGGAAGAAAAACTCACGAGTCCCATGCACAGGTAGTAATCGATGTGAAGCAAAGCTTCAATTGAATGACGCGTCAAATTAGTTCCTCAGAAAGTACTTTTTGCGAGTATTTCTCCGCGCTGAAAAGGCGAACGCGCTGCTTTCGCAAGGCCACGACACACTTCCTTCGGTCCCACACAATTGGTTCGCCCTGCGACCGAACCGCAGTAAGGTGGCGCTTTCGTTGCCGCCGCGAATGACTCTGATTAGACAAAACTGTACTCGTGGAGAGGCATACACAAGATTTTGTAGAAATACAAGTTACCCTCCCCACGAACACATGTATCTGCGAGGAAAGTACAATTTGTACGATATTTGCGGGAGAACCTGCCTCGTCAGCGTTACCCTCTGCGTAAACCGTGAAAAGATAATAGTTTGAAGCTGAACGTAAAACCTAAAATTGAAAACCTAAAAGTAAAACTCGTAAACATCCGAGCTGTTTAAGCTATTACTACCGCCGTCTACCGTTACCAGAAAACAGCTCAGCCAAGCGCACATGAGAATGCGCCTCGTGCGGCGCGGCCGGTGGCGTTGAGACTTGCGCGTGGGCTTGTGCCACGTGAAGAGCTCCTAAAAATAGCAAGACAAAAAGCGAGCGCACGTCAGCGCGCGCCTCGTAATGCACGCTCGACGTCGGCCAGCTCGACCTTCGAGAACACTCTGCCCAGTGTTCGTGGCGTCAACTCAAGTGTGCTGCTAACGCTGTACACTTTGGAATAGATGTGGAACGCTGCGGACAAAGCGATCCGGACCTGCCAGTGATGGAGAACTTCCCGCGGCAAGTTTGGAAATCTCTGTGAGGTGCAACTGCCGGGTCACCGGTGAAGAGAGAGGGGCCGCAAGCTCTGCTGTTTTTTTAGCCTTACACCACAAATACAAACTGCGCCAACTTTTACAGTGAAGCCATTAGCCTCTCGGTGGTTGGGAAATTTCGTGTCGTATACCAAACACAAGGGCGGACCCAGCAGTTTTCGCCCAAGTCACCGAGCGTCTGAGTCAGGCTAATCATCCGTGCAGCCTAGAGTTCGGTATTCGTCTAAAGAAAAAAACACAAAACAAGCATCGAGACCGCTTAATGAATGATAAGACGCAAGTGAACTGTAGCAACTAGTTCTCCCGCCTCGAAAGGGGAGCGGGTTACGTCGTTCTAGGGCTAGCCCTTGCGTCACGCTAGGCAGGAACGAGCAGTTCTCGCCCAAGACGGCAAGCCCATTCGTCGGGGACGCATCGTTTGCCTCCACAGAAGCCGAGTCCAAGCAACAAGCCCACCGAGACAACGAGGAAAATTTCATACTGGGTGTAGTGTTTTACCACAGCTGCACTGGACATCCGCTTTCGCTGGGTAAGACAGGGTCTATTTTTTTTGTTCTAGCTATACTGCGTTTAAAAGGGGTCACGCAGTGGTAAAAGCTGAGGATGTTGGGAGGGCATGACATACGGATGTACGCGAAATGGCTGGGCTACATCCTGGAGGTACGCCGTTGCGGCACAAAACAGCAAAATCACCATCTCTCCGCGACTTCATGTACAAGCCCCTGTTTGGACACCGAAGCTAAACCTGGGCTATGCGGCATACCGCAGTCGAGGAAGGCTCCGAATGATCACCCTTATTCCAGAATATAATCTTTCTATGTCTCATTCGAACGTGACGTTAAATAACTTGGCCATTGTATGATTCAAAAACCCGTGAGTACAATGGAAAGCCATAAAAAAACCAACGTATTCAAGAAAGTTGGCGGGTTGGACAGTTGATTACTGATTACCAAAGAAATCGTTCATTAGTGAATGATAGTTATTATTAGAAAGGTGCATTATGATGGGATCACGGTGGATTGTGGTAATTAGGATGCAGTAATGAATAATACGTGAACGATAGCACACACAAATACGGTGGTTATAAAGTGGATTGTTAGATTCGGGGAATTAGGATGAATTTGATGAATTAAGTTGGATTATGAGAAATTGTTGTAAAAAGGTTGGGCTAAGGTACAGGGCCGTCCACGCAAGGTGCGAACACGGCGCAGCGTGGCCGTGCTCCGCGGAGCGCCAGCGCACAAACCGAGGCCGCGCATCGAAGCTCAGCGGCGCAGGCACACAGGGGCTTGAAGGCGGGGCTTCGTGTCGTCTGCTAGCGCGGGAGCGCACCGTGCTTGCTTTGCTGTGAAGCTCGCCCAAATCTCGGCATGCTTGTAGCGTCTTAGCGCGCCGCGACGCGTTGCGGGAATGCGCACTTCGCTCACTGCGGCGCGTTTGTAGTTTCTGCGTAAGACAACTGAGCGCTTCCTGAGCGCTTCCGTGCCACCATCCCAGTTCAATGCATGTATTGTTACGAACAGTTCAGGACTGGTTTGGTTGGGATTATGGGGTTTCATGCCGCAAAAAGACTCTGGCTATGAGACGCTGTAGAGTAGCACTCCGGATAACCACCCGAAGCTCTGCAGTGATATAGCTCAGCAAACGGGCGTTCTTGCATTTCGCGTGTGTTGAAACGCTGCACCTGCTACCTGGATTGAACATGAATCTCCCCGCTAGTACTACCAAGCACCATAACCAGTGAGCCGCGGCTGTTGGGCGTTCTCGGGTCTTGACGACATTCTGGAACTAAAGAGGGTCACGGAGCAAAGCTTTCTTTTCTTCATGTGCTCTCTAAAGCAGATGGCCATATTTACCTGGATATGGCGTCTGGCTCACTTTTTCTGTTGGAGTGTTTACATGCTCAGTGCAGAAATTTGAAGCATAGTAGCTAAGATTGAGCGTAGGTTGGGCTTAAAGAAGGATTGATTTAAAGCAGTCATTTCGTGTCGTGCAGTACCGGTATAGAAAGTGGATTAACTACAGTTAACTGTCACAATCCTTGCGATTGGATTGAAGAGATATTGAACATACCGGTCATTTTTCTGTCCGTGGCGTTGATAGGCCATGCGTTTTGGGATGGTAAAGAGGACGCAGAAGTGATGGACCGCAAGAACGGAGAAGCTGTTACGCAACCGTGGGGCATGGAACTAGTGGCCAGGGCTTCATTACTCACATAGGCCCATTGCGGGGAAGTACGAATCAGAACAGAAAAAAGGCTACGTAGCAGGTGGCAAGAAAGGGTAGGTAGGGCCCCTGTGCCTCAAACATTAGCCAGGTATATGCTTCGCAACTAATGATGATGATGATGTTTAGAGTTTAATGGCGCAAGGCCGACTAAGGGCAAAGAGCGCCAAACAAAAGTGATTACATGAAAGTGACATGGAAGTAAAAGAACATTTCAGTAAAAATAAACAAAGTAAAACACAACGTAATGAAGATGACTGGTGTAGAGGGCCAGGTTGTCAACATGCATGATAAGAAATGAGACGTAAAAATTTTACGTCGGTGAGAAACTCGAAAACGCGTTTGATCGAAAACAAGGCTTCGTCTCCTAAGAAGTATGACGGGTGTGGTGGAATATGTCGTGCGTGTAGTTGTGGGAAGTGTTTTCGTCGTGTAATGTCGAGTGCCTTACATTGTATGAGGATGTGGATCACAGATAGGGCCTCTCCGCACCTGCTGCACAGAGGTCTTGGAGATCCAGTGAGCAGGTGCGAGTGCGTTGCGTGCGTGTGCCCTATCCGTAATCTAGCCAAGGCGACTTCTATGTATCTGTTCTATGTGTCGGAGGTGTACGGTCCCAAGTGAGGTTTTATTACGTGTAACTTGTTGTCTGTCTGTTCACTCCAGTGTGTTTGCCATGTTTTGCGAAGTTGTTGTCTGATGTGTGGTTTCACGTCGGTGTAGGGTAATGTGGTTATGTCTACTGTATTCAAGCGTGTAGCAGCAGCAGCCATTCGGTCCGCTGCTTCGTTCCCGGCTATACCACAGTGGCCAGGGACCCAGCAAAGAACCAGTTCAAATTTGCGTACATACACAGACATAATACCCTTGACTATTAAATTTATAACGTGATTTTTTGAAGACTTTGTTGACGACAACTCCCGCACAGCACAGAGAATCTGTATATATAATGGATTGTGGGATGTGGCTTTGAAGGATATGATTAACAACCAGAAGTACACCATAAGCCTCTGCCGTAGAGATACTTGTATTACTGTTAAGAGTTCTCGTGACACTAAGGCCGGGCCCATGCGCCGCGCAGGACACCGAGGTGGAAGTTTTAGAGGCGTCCGTATAAAATTCAGAACATTGGTACTTCTGCTGCAAATACAAGAAGTGCTGCAGAACTGCACATGTGGGAGCTCGGTTTTTATCTACCTGTGCGAAAGATCTGTCGCATGATACAGGGCGGAGATGCCATGGTGCTATAAAGTTTGTTTGAGAACTTTGTATGGTGTCTAAAAAGGAGACAGAAAGCTCTGACGCTTCCTCTCTAACTCTGTAAGAGAAGGTCTCAGAGAACGATGGTCGATTTAAAAGGAGTTCACTCATGGATCTATCATAAAAAACTGATTTAAAAGGATGGTGAGGCATGGATGAAATTTTAAAAGCATAAAGGAGGTCTGTGTATGCTCGCTGACGTTGTAGGTTTCATTTGTTGCACTCGACATACAGGCTTTCAACTGGACTAGTCCGGAAGGCGCCACACGCCAAGCGGAGCCCTAGATGAAGCACAGGGTCCAGCATTTTCAGGGATGTTTTACTTGCTGACCCATAAACAACACTACCATAGTCCAATCGTGAACCTATCAAGCTGGTAAAAACACGTAAAAGAAGTTGTTTGTCAGCACCAAAAGAGATGTGCGACAGAACCTTAAAGATATTCATTGTTTTTAGGCATTTATGTTTTAGCTGTTTTACGTGTGAAATGAATGTAAGCTTTTCGTCAAAGGTTATGCCTAAAAACTTGTGTTCCTTTTTTTTTGACAGGAATCAAGACACCATTGAGTTGAATGTCAGGATCCGGCCGGATACTACGCCTCTTGGAAAACAAAACACAAATGCACTTTCCCGGATTAAATTTAAAACCGTTGGTATCTGCCCAGCCGGCAAGCTTGTTCACACCAAGCTGGACTTGCCGCTCGCAGACAGACAAGTTACAAGATTTAAAAGATAATTGTACGTCGTCTACATAAATTGAACATGAAATTGACGGTGGCAATGCCTTCCGAAGAGAATTCATTTTTACAATAAAAAGGGTGCAACTTAAAACTCCACCTTGTGGCACGCCGTTTTCCTGCACATGAACCCTAGAGAGTGCAGTTCCAAGTCGCACGCGAAACGTTATTTCAGACAGGTAACTGGCAATCGTGTTCATCATGTTACCCGACATGCCAAAGGACTTCAAGTTGCTAAGGATGCCGTACCGCCAAGCAGTATCGTACGCCTTTTCAAGATCAAAGAAGACTGTCATACAGTACTGCTTGTGGAGGAAAGCATCTTTGATATATGACTCTAATGCAACGAGTTGATCGTTCGTAGATCGCTCCGCCCTGAAGCCTGCCTGGCAGCCCTCGAGAAGACCATTGTACTCTAAGAAGTACACGAGTCTCCTGTTTACCATCTTCTCAAAGAGCTTACACAGGCAGCTTGTCAGGGCAATGGGGCGATAACTGGCAGGAGAGGAAGGGTCCTTCCCTTCCTTTAGGAAAGCCACTACTATGGCCTCTCTCCAAAAGCGTGGAAAGTGCCCCGAAAGAAATATTTTATTGTAGAGGTGAAGAAGTGTTTCAAGCGTGTCTGCATGTAAGTGTTGTATCATTGTGTATGAAATCCTGTCTGCACTTGGAGCTGAAGGTTTACAAGTACCGAGTCCGACCTTCAGCTCATGAAGTGAAAAGGGGGTGTTATAGGATGAGTTCGACTTATTACTGTCTCGCAAGGACTTCTTCTCGCATGATGCTTTGTGTTTAATGAAAGTGTTGGTGTAGTGTGCTGAGCTGGAAACGTGTTCGAAGTGTTGTGCGAGCGTGTTGGCCTGGTCTTCGAGTGTGTCCCCTGTTGTGCTAACCAGGGGCAGGCTGTGTGTCTGTTGTCCTTTTAGTTTTCGTATTCGTGTCCAGACTTTGTGAATGTCGGTGTATGAGTTGATGGGAGTGAGGAAGGCGCGCCAACTCTCCCTTTTCGCCTCACGACGCACACGCTTCCCAAGAGCCTTTGCCCGTTTAAAGGAAATGAGATTATCTGGCGTGGGGTACCGGCGAAGGACGCCCCACTCCTTGTTCTGGGCCTCTCGCGCCCGCCTACAGTCCTCGTTCCACCAGGGCCTCCTTGGGTTGCGGGACGCACTGGAGGCCTGGGGCATGGACTTTTCGGCGGCGGCGAGTATGTGTGCCGTGACGAGTTGGGCTGCTTCCTCAACGTCTAGGTGTTTTGTGGTTGTGTGGTGTAGTTTAGATGTTTCTGTGAATGTACTCCAGTTTGCTTTTGATTCATTAAACCTGTTCTGGGAAGATCGACTGCATGGGCCTTTACCTATGTACGTTAGGGAAGTGGGGAAGTGGTCACTACCATATGGGTCCGTGCCCGCGCCCCACTCAAGACATGGAAAGAGAATTGCAGAACCAATAGCCAAGTAAAGATGCGAGTATGTATTGTGTCCTAAGTTATGGTATGTAGGCTGCTTTTTGTTGAAAAGGCATGCTCCTGAAGATGTAAGGAATTTCTCTATCAGGCGACCTCGGGCATCCATTCTAGAGGAGCCCCAAAGAAAGTTGTGCACATTGAGTTTCGCTGTTAGGATGAATGGTTCGCTGTTAGGATGTATGCCCCGTGCTGGGGCTTCGCAACTAATGATATATGAACTATAACGCAGCAGGCTACAGTTGGACCAGCCCAAGACTCTGCCGGAGAGTAGGATGATCGTGCTGTATGCGTGAGACCCGCTTGCTGGGCGGGTGCTTGAACTATCTCGACAATGGGCGATGATCATGTAAAAAAAAATTGAAAAAAGCTTGCCCAAGGTTACACAAGGCTGGATCCATAGCGAAGCTGAAGGATTTCGTTCTATGTAAGAACTGAAACACACACCACCACGCATTGCATTAGCTTGGAAATAGTTTATTTACATGGCCTGTCGCCGTTTTCCACTTCGGTAGTAGCAATCATCGTCATATTCATCTTCTTCCTCTTGCATGACTGCCGGGCCCGGTACGTTTTGTCGGCAGGTATGCACATTCCGCCCAAAGTGGAATGCGTCAGGACGCGCTAAGACCGACGCAACCGCCTTCGCGAACTGGGCGTCTGTAGAGCAAGCTGTATTGTACCCCTCTCCCTCCCGTTGAGGTGCAGACGCACGTGAACTGTTTCCTTGATATTTACTTTGCGAGCGCCACGCGCAACCCTGGACTTCAAGCGCTTGTCGTGAGGCGCGGGCTCACACGAGCGGTAAACTGCGGTACTAACTATGACCGAGGTTTGCTGATGACGCCGCACGCCGCACACATTTACGGCCTGCAACAACAGCACCGCTCTTAAACAAGCCAATAGATATCGAGACCAATGTAGCGGGATCGAAACCCAGCCGCATGTTGCCGAAATTCCATGGACGCAAAATGCACGGACCCTCATGTGCTGCATAATGCCAGTGCACATTAAATAAATCCTGGTGGTCAAAATTATCCGCAGCTCTCCTCTTCATTAAATAAAAAAGCCATTCCAGAAATGTTTGTAACAATATATGCATTCAAATGGGATGGTGGCACGGAAAAAGGGAAGCGCTCAGTCGTCTTACGCAGAAACTACAAACGCGCCGCAGTGAGCGAAGTGCGCTTTCCCGCAACGCGTCGCGGCGCGCTAAGACGCTACAAGCTTGCCAAGAGTTAGGCGAGCTTCACAGCAAAGCAAGAACGGCGCGCTCCCGCGCTATAGCAGACGACACGAAGCCCCGCCTCCAAGCCCATGTGGGCCTGCGCCGCTGAGCTTCGATGCTCGGCCGCGGCTTGTGCGCTGGCGCTCCGCGGAGCACGGCCACGCTGCGCTGTGTTCGCACCTAGCGTGGACGGCCCTGTACATTGAAGTGACATAAAAAAGCTAAAAGATAGATAATAATAAAGAAGTATGTATTACGGTATATTAACAGGAGTAAAAGTTAGTAGTAGGACGGACTCAGGCAAGCAGTATTTGCCCACTGGTATAAATAAAAAGTCAGGACGTCTGAGAACGAGGATATTACAGCTTGCAGATATCAAAATGCGGGTATAAAAAAATGCAGAGGAAATCTAGATGTATAAAAGCAAGAGGGCCCTTTAGAACAATGGCACAGGTACATGGTGATAACACCCAACCCAGAAGAAATCAGATTACGGGAGATGGCGAGATTGCTTTTTGAGCACGCAAAAAAAGAAATATTTGTAAAATAATGTGGCACAAAATGGGCAAACAGGGGGGATGACGTGCTGAAACATCAATGGATTAAAATTGGTATAGGTTAACAGAACTATAATAAACTACAAAATAACAAAATTATAACTGGTCACATACTACTAAAAATTCCTTATACACTTTTCTCTCTAATTTATAACATTTTCATTCAGTATTGAGGGTATGTAATGTATTTTATTCTGCTTTCCTTGGGTGGCATGTCAATTTACAATTACTCTTTGTACCGACAGCCATTTTAGAAAGCTAAGACAACAGGACTAATTTTGTTAGCTCATTTGCTCATCCAACATAGAAAACCCTTAATTCCGCACGTTTGGAGTGCTCTTTACTAAGAGAAAATTAATCTGCTATAAAGTGCGTTATGAAGTCTGCATTACAAAGTCATCTTTGCTTCCCGACATTTATACAGCCTTTAAAACTACGAACGTTTTTTTCTAAAACTTAAATTCTTTCCGAACGCACCCACAAAAAACATTTCGTACTTGTAATAGACGGTCATGAACTACCTCGGCCCAAAATTACAGGTGTATGCAGATCAGGTAACTTTGAAACCGGCCCAATAGATTTATATCTGTGTAGCGTCTACTGACCGCTTTCATTTCTGTTGCAGCATAAACGCATTCCGTAGCCACTTTCGAAAATCGCAACAAATTCAAATAAGAAATGGAAGGCGCATCTGCTCATACAAGCAGTCTCGCTCTCTGCTGACGATAACTACTGATTTCGTAGTAAATATAGACGCAAAGGAAAGGGGAAAGTGTTTATCGGAAACTTTGCACAGTCCCTTTATTTAGTTGATGTATGGCCACGTAGAACATTCGGCTGACGGCTCATTCCACTAACGATGCACGCTACGTGAACGAAGTTCAGGAGCGTGATATTGCGGATATTTTCAAGGTGAACAAATAATATTGGGGCGGCGCTGTGAAAAATGATATGCGCTTAACCCTAAACTTGTTAGGAATGTTCAATTAAAGTTCTGTGCGACTTTACAACAAGGCGAAATTACGCCGCTGCATTAATCCGTCACTTATTGAGTATTTTATACTGCATGCTTACGCCAAAATATTGGTTTTTATACAAACATATGCCCAACAGAACGGTTCCAGGCTTATTATTGTGCCTTTCGCAAAAATATTTGTTATAGTACTTTGAGAATGACAAACACCCTGGGACGATGCATCCTCATTTGCACCATTGTGTTTACTACCAGTAGAATAGGAAAAATGTTGTTGAAGTTTTGCAGACTTTAGTGAACAAAGACGTCTGATGTTGGGACAAGACGTGTCTTGCGTCATTTGACTCTAGCACGTCTTGCGTCATTTGACTCTTTAAAGCAGGCTCAATGGTAAAACACGTAGCAGAAAAGTAACGTATGTTTTGTAAATGGCATCTAACTATTAAAAGGTCTGCTGAAAGAAAAAAAAAGGAGTCATTTTTTCTAGCTTGCTACAAAACTGGCAGGTCTAACAAGTGTAACAAACAAAAATGAGATCAGGCAATCGCGTGTGCTCATTTTCCTGGCTTGGGGAGAGGTGACATTTTTTATAACGTTCACGAATCGGGGAAGACCTTATCATAAATAAATCAATTAACAAATAATGTGCGTTAGTCAATCACATAACAATAAATCGTCCTAAATGCCCAAAGATAAAAAAAACAGAGCATAGACAACGTTGCTGGCCTAGGAGTAGCCATGCATGACTTATTTGTAGCGCCTATTCACCCGACGGAGTAGGCGGCGCGCGGATATGTGACGTCAAGAGCCCGTGACCAGATTGTCTGGCTTGGCGTCACATCCACACGTGTGGATCTACGCAGAGTGTCTAGCAGACGACAAAGCGGAGGAAGCGAGGGCAATCTCAGCGAGGCACACTGCGGGACCGCTTTTTTTAGAGACAATAGTCTATCTTGGGCTACTTAAGCCCCGAAATTTTGGTCTGTCTGTATGTCTGTCTGTCTTTCTGTCTTTATGTCTCTGAAGGGATTCAGCCACCCGGCCAAAGTGAGCGTCTAATGTGAGCGTCTAAGCCCGGTTTATATGTTCATACTTGTCAATTTGTTGAACATGCACAAGACATTACGCAAATATAAGACCAAAAATTAACACACAAGGGGTATTTACAGTGTTCCTTTATTAAAATTCAATGATGAATGGTTTCTCGATAGCAAATGATATTCTAAATGTACTGCAGAAAACCGCCGCCTGCTGTTGCCCGCGCCACCTCCTGGCGGCATAGGAGAAGGCACGCGGCAACCGCAACGAAAGGTTCCAATAGCTAGGATCCACGTTGTGCTTGGAACGCACGTGGAGCGCGGCAACGCGGTTCTATAAACCTAAAAGCATAGAGTTTCATACGAGTATAAAACTCTATGCCTTGAAGTCGGCTGCCTCGATTCACGCGCGTCTCCGCCGTACTGTAGCACTTGCATCGAGGAACCCGGCCTGTAGCAGTGGAACGCGGTAAATTCAAATCGCCTTGAGCAAACTTTTCATGCGTTTACCATGGGATGAGCGCGACAGGGTGACGGGAAAGCAAAGGGGGCTTTTCCTTGGCAAATGTCTGCAAAGTCTATCCTCTTTTGAGGACATTTGCAACGAAAGGAGCAGATACAATACCAGTTTTTTCGTTGCTCTCGTTCGCCCATAGCACGTACGTGCCAAAAACAGGTTCCATTAGGGTATTAGGATATTGGCCCAACATAGGATGTTGGCCCAGCACATTCTTGCCCATGTTTATGGGCCATTTTGATGAAATGAAAAAACTCAAACACAAAACTTATGCCGGACATCAAGCCCACATATCGCTTGTTGGGCGGAAAGGGTACACGATTTGCGCTCAAAAATCAACTACCGGGTAGGTTTACCTTGTGCTATGCTTCGATGTCCAGCTGAGGATATGCACCAGAATTTACCATGTGGTCTCTTGGTTATGTAGAGTCTGTCAGGTCATCAAAACGCCAAATATCTATGCTCATATCAAACAACAATACGACAGGCGAAGCCCAGTGGGGAAAAATGAGCTTCTCATAAATTGCTTTTCTTCGTACAAAAGGTTTACACAACACTTCAAGCAACCGATGAACCGCTTTTACAAAGAACCTTCTCACAGTTCATACGCAATTTTATACTCGTTATTGCACGCGTAGAAATACTGATGCTTTACACCCCCGAAATTCTGCGAAGGCTGCGGAACACTGTGCTATTTCCGCTCTTTTCACTGCAGGTGCCGGACTTCGTAACGATAAAACAATTAAATTGTACACAGAAAACGACAACTCGCGGGATCAAACAATTATTGCACTTACTGCAATCAACTTCAAAAAACTTTGTCGTAAGCAACTTTCCTCTCTTCACAAGAAAGTCCCAAGACCTCCGCAATTGAGATATGAAGACTGATGAAACCGTGCAGCCGGTCGTTCGCACTAGCTGAAACTGCCAAGGACCGAAGCCAAAGTCTACTTTAATTTAGCGAAGTTCAAAGACAGCGCCCGCGCAACAAATGCAGAGGAAATGCTGGGCGCCCCAGATGCGACGAATGCCCAATAGAATAGACGCCGGTTTCATAGCGCAAAGGTCCCAGGTTCGATTCCGACCACGGGTAGCGTATATTCCTTGAGTGTCGCTCTTCCTACACCTGTTCATCAGATCCTTGCCTTCTCGCCAAATTCCCCAGATCTCTCAGCTTGACATTGTCCTCCTGTCCACCTGGCTGCTGCCGACTTTTAGGCGACGCCAGGTACGGATGGAAATCAACGTTAAACAGCTCTGCTGTTACACGTAGGTCAATATTTTAGCAGCAATTCCCGAATATTTAACATGTTTAAAGAATCTAACACGCAGGCTTCTATAATACAGAATATGATGTACGTAAAAGCAATCGCTCTCTTAAATGTAATGAACGATTTATAGAGAAGCCACAAAAACCATGCCAAACTGTCTCCAAACAGTCTACCACTATCAAAAGAAATTAATCATCCACAATAAATTTGAGAAAAGTACAAAACCAGGTCACATTAAGGTCAACTACACAAAGAAGATTTTGCGGCGACGGAGCAACCTAAATGGACGAAACGGGAAAAAAGTATGACTAAAAAGTACACTCAACGATGGAGGCGCCTTCGAACGGTAACCTTGAGTTTTAAACATCGCTTTTTATGAGGACAAATGAAGAAGCTGAAAGCTGAAGAAGCCAAAGCATCGGACAGCAAACTGTGTCTACTTTTTGTACATGACCTTTCAAAAGCACTCTTCGCGCTTTATAGAATGTACAGTCGATCATTACGGAAGAAGCTAAAATATTAGCTGGACTATGACGTAACGAAGAGAAAAAATATTGAAATGCCGACAGACCGACGAAGTTGCACGCTTCAATAAAGTAGCTGACACTTTCTAATATCGGCCACTCACCTACAAACTGTCGTACGTCGCTGGCTATCGCTGCACTCGGTCTACAAATACAAAGTATGGAAGTGTAAAAATATTGAAGAGCCACACAACTGTAAAAATTTGAAATTTCTTGATGTCACCCACTCGCCAAGAAACTACTGTGCTTCATACGTCATTCGTGGTTCACAGTCGACGAAAATACCGCTATGAAAAGTACAAATTTCGAATTGCAGCTAGACAGCAGAAAATGCAAGCTTCAAGGTACTAACATAATGTTCCAAATCGCACTCCCCCCCCTATCCTACAACAGACTATTGCAGTTAGCAGGTTATTACGGCACTCGATCGTGTATCCTCCGCCTTTGAAACATGTAACATCACTGGTAGGACATTGAGGGTTAAATATTTCAATGTTAAACATTTAACTTCACTTAGGTTAAATGTTACACGTTTAACGTCACAGGTTACGCACTTGCGAACAACTTCAACAGCTTCATCCACAGAGAGGTCGTTTCATAAAAAATTAAAGCCGTTCCACTTAATGTGAAAGCTGTGGGCAGTGTAGAGCAGTCATTCACCAGAATGCGCTGCAGTGCCATTATCGCCCACTGCTACCACCAAATGCATTTCAAATTCCCCGCCTTCGCAACGCTCGCGCGCCCCCTGCCTGAAAGAATGCCATCGTTAGTCTTTTCTTTTTGTACTTGCTTTCATTTCGTATGCTGGAGTTGTTTTGCGTCATTTCGACCCGTAATTTTTTTCTTGCGGGGCTGGAGCCTTTCCACGGCATTTCGAACACGCCATTCTTTTCTTCCGTGGCTTGGGCCTTTGTGTGTCATTTCGAATGCGCCAATTGTTTCGTGCGCGGTCGCTTTTTTCGCTTACTATCGGAAAAACCAACCCAACGAGCGTTCCTAACTAAATGTACAAGGGGGTTCCGGTTACATACACAGATTTTGACTGATATGTACCAGCAGTTTTGTTTGCGCAAAACAACGGGGAGATGTATGACAAGCTCCAGAGGTTTACGAGGCTCGAACTGTTATTACTATTTAAACCGCGTGGTTTTTTGAGGCCTCGGCATCCCTGACGGCGGTACAGAAGGCTCTACTTGCGTCCGGTATGTGGGTACATTTCAAGCGAAATATACGTAGTTAACCGGCTGCGCCCGCTTTCATTTAGTTTAGACCACCCGTTGCGTTGGTTTCTACTATATTAAGCCAAAAAAGTGGCAGTGCAACGCCGGCGGGTGCGGGAGGAGAAGCAAGCACAAAAAGAAAAAAAAAAACTCCCGCAGGCGCAGTTTCAGACAGGGTGCGCGAGCACTGCGATGGCGGGAAATTTTAATGGCATAGGGTACTAGCAGTGAACGGATAACAGTGCTACAGCACATTATGGCTAATCACTCCACTGCACTTCCGCCAGCTTTCACACTACGTGCAACGGCTTTAATTTTTGTCCTTCAACCCTCCATGAAGCCCACAAACCACTACGTGCAGCAAGCCACTAAAGTCAGTAGAAATGCTCCCACTTCAGAAGTATATCAACAGGCACGGTGGCTCACAAATAAACAAAACTCAAACTCGACTGTAGTGTAATGGGATCAAACGCAATTTAAAGGTGAAGCGATTTCTTGAAGCAGCTGCTTGAAACCGCCGCTTTTGTTGGAGTGCCTATGCCGGAAACAAAAGTTGCACCGAAAGCGGAACAAATTGGTTTCACTCCCGTAACGGGATTGGATACTCAATCTCTGAGCACTTCGCTGCTCGTAGGCCAGGTTTCCGGTTTTACGGCACAGCACTTTCCGTGTGTTTTGCTTTTTTTAATTTTGTAGATTACGAATTGGAACAGCAAAATTCGAGATTATTTATACCTGAGCGACTAAACGTTTGCTGTAAAGGAAAAGTGGTTTTGGGAGGGATCAATCCTTGTGCCTTCTTATAGGCTACAGCAAATGAGAAAAAAAGGTATTGCCCCAAAGAACAGAGCATGCAACTTTTGTATTTTCAGTGAAGTCTAATACAAAGAACTTCTGCTATGAAAAAAAAATTACTTCGATGTGGTAATTTACAGCCAAGGAAATTGAGGTTCGTAGTTTACTCAGCGCACGCGATGCATAAGAGTTAGATCTTCGCGTTTTATTTAAAACATAGTCCTCCCTGGTAACATGAAATCACTCTGACATCATTTGGATGACACAGCAGTGTTTTACTTGAGGATGTACACAGGAACTGTTCGACGCGGCTTTGCATACGTCCGAGTTAAAGCGCAAACACAGTAACCTGTACAATGCAAACAGGCAAAGCATATTTATAACAACACCTAAACAAAAGCTATACAACAGAAAACGAAGCGAATGGACTTCCTTGTCAAAGAAAGCCACGCGACAGTCGAGAGTACAGCGTTTTAGCGAAGGCCGGACTCTTGTAAGCCCGCAATCAGAATTGGTCTCTATGGTTAACTCGGTGCTGTGCTGCACACCGCATACAATCTGTGCAGAGGTGGAAAATAGTCCGAGGTATTATGGTCCAAACCATCCCGCATGGGAATCACCCATACTTAGAGATTAAAAAGCCATAAATTTAAAGAACCGTAAAACGGAAAGTGGGCATGTCCGCTGCGTGGAAAAGGGCAGCGCAGGAACCAGTAAGTGATTCTCCATGAAGTTTGAGAGCATGTTTAATTAATTTCTTCAGCGCCAACGGCCTACATAAGCCCGAGCAGCCAACGGACCCGATCTTTTGGCAGCAGCGACGGCGGACGGGCTGCATCAAGTAACCACGACTCGAGTCGCAATTTTGGATATTTTCGTCGAGCCAGTTTGAAGATAGGCGAACGCGTATCTTCATTTGACGTCATCCCACGAGTGTCTACCCTGGATCACGTGGAAGCGGCCGCCGGAAACGCCTGCGACACCTTCAGCGCCAACGGCCTACATAAGCCCGAGCAGCCAACGGACCCGATCTTTTGGCAGCAGCGACGGCGGACGGGCTGCATCAAGTAACCACGACTCGTGTCGCAATTTTGCAGGTTAGTTTGTCAAAAGTGGTAAATTACCTGGAACTGTTTTTGCCGTTCTCCCCGTTCGTTGCTGCTGCCTCAAGTGTATTTATGCCATGCCTAATAATGTGTGTCCCGCCTGCAACAAACAGTGCGCAACAGGTGACTCAGTTATCCTGTGTAACGAATGCTCTAGCAGTTACCTTGTAGGATCATGTTGCGATGTGACTGATCGTTCCCTTCGCTCGAAAAAATCGTCCATTCGAAAACATTGGAAATGTTCTGACTGTCGGGAGGGTAAATTAGGCGATAGCGAGGAGGACACGCCCGGTAAGGAGACTATCCTGCCCAGCGTGTCGCAACAATTGGCTACGGTCATTCGAAAGCTGGACGAACTAATGCCTCTGAAGCAAACCGTACATTAAATGGAGTGTTCAATTCAAGACATGTCCCTGAAGTTTGACGAGGCTATGCAGCGCCTGGATAGCCAGGAGAAGGACATAAAATCTTTGAAGAAGCGCGTGGGAAAAATCGAGAACGAAGCAGGTCCCAGAGTGCTTAACGAAGTGCAAGACGCCGTAAATGATCTGGAGTGGCGGAGCAGGCGGTTAAACTTGGAATTTCACGGTTTACCCGTCACGCCTAACGAAGATTTGCTGCTCAAGATAAACGCGCTTGCCACTGTCCTTGACGTTCCCCAGCTTGCTCCTACTGACGTCACGGCAATTCACCGCCTCCCCGCAAAACCAGATAAAATACCGGGAGTGATAGTCCGCTACAACCGCCAGGCAGATCGAGACTTATGGCTGAGCAAACGTGCGAAACTAAAGGAAGCAAAAAATGATGCGTTCATTTTTGAGAACATAACCAAGCGAAACCGAGAACTTCTAAACGTAGCAAAGGAATGGGCCTCTGAAAATGGTTTTCGTTTCGCTTGGCATTCAAACGGAAAAATTCTTCTGAAAAAGAATGAACGTGACCGAATTATTGTGGTGAAGTCAGAGGCCCACCTCAGTACCCTGCGCGTATGAATGAACAAAGAACCCGAACATGGTTGTTCTACCCCACAAAGTTTCAGAATTTCGTCAAAATGCTAACTCCTCTCTCTCATTCTTCAACTTGAACTGCCGCTCAGCTATATCTAAAATTGAAGAACTAGAAATACTTTTTTCTGTAATTAATTTCGATTTTTTAGTCATAATACTGACGGAAACCTGGTACGACAGCTTGTCCGAAATGTATCAACCAGCCGCGTACCCTCATTTCTTTGTAAACAGAAATGGCAAGCGGGGCGGAGGTGTATCTTTTTTGGTAAAGAAATCGCTTTCATGCGAAAATCAAAAGGAATTTACAGTTGTAACGAATGATTATGAGGCCGTAGCAGTTGTTCATGGTAGACCTATGTCCGTCGGCCTATATCGACCACCTAGTGGATGTTTCCAGACTTTTTCCAGCTATCTGGAGCACTTGCTGGAATTCGCCACAGTAAATAAACTTAAACTCACCCTAGGCGGTGATTTCAACGTAAACATGCTCGAAAACAGCAACAAAAAGGAATCGCTGACCTCCATAATTGCTATGCACGGTTTCGATGTCATTCTTACAACTGCCACCAGAGTTACTGAAACATCTTGCACACTTCTTGATTTCTTTGTCACCAATATTGAACCCTCTTTAATTAAGGCTGATGTCATTGCTGTCGATTTAAGTGACCATCTACCTGTGTGTATGTTTATATCTGCTGTGACGTCTCAAAAGAATAACAGTGAAAAAAGGGTTTTTCGAGATATGTCGGGAGCGAATTTACAACGGTTCAGAGATATTTTAGCGAGTGTTACATGGGAAAATGTATATTCGAAATCTACCTCAGACGAAGCGTATGATTGTTTTATAGATGAATTTTGCAATGTTTACAAGGCCGCATTTCCTGTTAAAACACTGTACTTAACTAAACACTGCCGAAAGCCTTGGATAAGCAAAGCCATCTTAGACCTAATAAGCTTGAAAAACCGCTTGCATAAAAAATTCATTCGCACTAAAGATCTCGCCGCGTTTGGCGAATTCAAAACCTTGCGTAACAATCTGGTGAAAGTTATTAGAAAAGCTAAGATTTGTTACTACAACGACGTATTTTCGCACGATGTAGGACGCTCTGACCTTACGTGGAAAAAAATAAACTCTATACTACCGCGGTTCGTAAATAAGAATAAAAACCTGGGCATCTGCTATGAGGATGAACAGGTATCCCAAGACAAACTAGCTAACTTATTTAATGATTTCTTCGTGAGCCAATTTTCTAAATCAACAGGCGACGATAACTTAATGATTGAAGAGTTAACACCAAACCAGAGGTCGATATTTCTTTCACCCACTGATGAGCAAGAAGTTATGTCCGCAATTATCAATCTGAAAAATAGCAGTGCTGCAGATGTAGACACACTACAAATAAAGCCGATTAAGTACGTGGCCGACTTTATTGCTCCTCCTTTGACACATGTAATCAACATAATCCTATCCACAGGATCATCCCGATGAATATGCAAATAGCAAAAGTAATTCTAATTTTTCAAGGAGGTGATAAAAACGTGTTCAAAAACTACCGGCCCATATCGATCTTGCCCCTATTTTCAAAGGTTGCCGAAAAATTGATGCACTCCCGCTTCACTGCATTCTTCACTAAACACTCAATTCTAAACAGCTTTCAACATGGCTTTAGAAAAAATTGCTCAACTGAAACTGCACTACTAAAACAAAAGGAAATAATTGTTCATAGCTTCAGATGCCACAGTTTGACTCTAGGGATTTATATAGACTTGTCAAAAGCATTCGACTCAATCAGCCATAGTATCTTGATTAAAAAAATGCAGTTCTACGGAGTGCATGGCGTGGCGCTTAATTTAATTGCGTCTTACTTAAAAAACCGTAAACAATATGTGTCGTTAAACGAGTTTTCTTCAAAATTAAAAACCATAAGCACAGGTGTCCCTCAGGGAAGTATTTTAGGGCCACTGCTTTTCAGTGTGTACATAAACGATCTTCACACACTATACCAAAAGCCTGAACTTTCGTTAATTTGTTATGCAGACGACACCAGTCTTTTAGTCACAGGAAAGAGTACTAGCGAAATCGAAACAATCTCCAACCGCAGCCTATACTAGCTCTTAAACTGGACAAAACAAAATGCCCTAACAATTAACCTAGCAAAAACAAAAGCAATTCTTTTTCGTCCACAAAATAAAATTGTCACTTCGCCTAAAATAACACTTGGTACTGAACACATTGAGGTAGTAGAATATTTTAAAGTCCTGGGGGTTCATCTTTCCAGTGCTCTTAGTTGGGATAAGCATGTCGAAGCAATAAGTAAAAAGGTTTACCAAACTGTAGGCATAATAAACAAACACAGGTTTGTCTTACGTGAGCGCATAAAACTTTTTCCGTATAATTCTTTAATTCTACCCCATATTAGATACGCTCATTTAGTCTGGGGAACGACTACTATGAACAATTTGAACACGCTTTATCTGTTGCAGAAAAGAGTTGTGCGAATCATTGCAAACGTGCCGTTTTTGGATCCTACAGCGGAATTATTTCGCCAGTACCGCATAATCAAAGCAAATAATTTTTATGATTACCACTTAGCGCGTTCATTTTGCCTGCGAGTGAAGAATAATGATGCATATTTGCTTGGCCTATCTGCGTTAAAGAAGAAAACGGGATTGTATGATACGCGCTTTACAGAAACATGGCTTGTACCGATACCACGCAATAATTATGACATGCAATCACTCTCTACATTCTTCCACAACTACTCAACAAATTTGAAGCGCAAAACATTCATATTGCTATTTTGTCAAGAAAACATCTTCACGATTTGTTTCTTTGATGCGCTCTTATATTTGGATTATTTTGTTCAACTGATGTTCCCAACTGGAAAAAAACAAAGTTGCAGAGAGGGGATCCCATTCTTCTGTTTTCTTTTCTTCTTTTTTTTCCTTTTTTTGCTATCACGAATAGTAAGATAGCGGTTATCATTATATTTTCGTGTGTGCGAGTTCAATTGTGTTCCTCGTTGCGTTTTTTATCTGTATGCTCTATTAGGTCACACGAATGAAAATGTATACTGTGTTTGAGTATGTATCACTGTACTTTTCTGTTAAAATCTGCGCCGATCATTGCTGCCAGTACTGGGCCAGCCACCTCGTCAAGCTGCTTGAAACAGCAGCTTTTTGTGATTGGCTCATGCTCTGTAACAAAGCAAAATAAATAAAGACGTGTCATTGTGCAAAATTTCCCATGGTAAAGATGTAAATTAGCGAGACCTTTGTGTATATGCTTAGTATTTTTGGTTTTGCTATCTGGCTTTTTTATTTGTTAAGGCGAAACGTTTTATCATTACTTCTTTTCTATGTCCTGGGGCATTTGGTATTTTATTTGATACCTCGTGTTATCTTTACGGTCTTACTGCTTAAATTTTATATCGCTGTTTATTTTCGGTGTGCGGGCCTGTGTGCGTGCGTGCGTGTGTATATTGTTGGCTCTCCTTACCCTTCAAGCAGAAAAGTGACCGTCAAGTGATGCGAGGGTGTTAGTCCGGATGGACAACCGAAATGTTTTTGTAGTTTACAAGGAATGCACCAACACCCCTTAATCATCTGCTGCATTCATATTCCCTTGAAACCTTCAAATGCACGAGAAAGGATTTCAGGAAGTTGGTTTAGTTAAACCTCAAAAACCCGTGCAAAGGGTAAACTCCGAAAGAATAATCGATCTGGAAGCGATGTCCGCGACTTAGGGGGAAGCGACAAGATTTTCTAGTCATTTTTCACAATACCTTCTGCAAACTTTTTCTGATAATAGCAAAGAGCCTCATAGTAAGCTGTAACTGTGTTACTGATGATATTCGATACGACTAAGTCTAACATGAAAATATCATCGCTCGCAAAAATACGGCAAAAGAAGATCCGGCTGAAGGACCCCAATACCAATTATTAACAGTTCCTAGTATTACACTAATTCAACACTGAGCACGGCGCGACAGAATGCACTCAGCCTACTTCTTGTGGCTCTCCGCGAGCTCCTGCAGACCACCGCGACTCAAATCGAGAACAAGGTTCACTCATTTACCCGGTAAGCGCTGGTCATCTTTTCACCGATGCTGCAGAGAGTGCTCGCACGATGAGGGTGAAGAGATAAGGGAATTCCCCGGAAAAGATCACCAGAGCACGCAGCAGAATTTCCGTCCATCCAGAGCAGTTGGCGTGACGATTCCCATACGCAGTAGCAGCTGCCACAACTACACTCCACCACGCCTCGCCGACGATGCAGCGCGGGACATAGTAGTCCCGCAGACACGTGCGTCCTGAGTTGAAGAAACACCACTATTTCAGTATCGTCATGATGGGAATCTGACATTACCCTGGCGGAAGAGCGGAGCGCTGGGACCTCTGCCTCTTACGGGGTCTAGTCAGGGCATGGACGCTGAATTGCGGAAACGTAGCCGCAATAGCGAAAGCGACACCAAGAAAAATCAGTGTGCGTAGTTCGGACAAGATGCAAAACCAGCCAAAAACGTCTTTATGGGGCTGGTTTATAGCAAATAAAAACATCAAGGAAGCTCACACAAACGCGTAAGTCTTGAAGGTAGCGATGCTCTTTGCATGAGTGGACTGAACATTTTCTACAAGCGGGGGTTGTTTTCTACTCCACGATGTTTAAAGCAATATGAATTGGCATAATTTATTACCAGTGAAGCTCTTTGAGCTTGAGCTAGTTTCGGTGGCGTTAGCAAAAAAATACAAAGAAAAAGAACTGCAGCTTCTGTAAAGGGTGCGGCACCGCAGATAGGGTATTATAACAGTGAAGTCGGCTTTCGAGCTTGTTAGAGGGTGAGCACAAGGGGCGTGTGCGTAGGCGCACCTTTTACTATAACATTTCAAAGGTACCACTAGTCTTTTTCAGAATCTAAAAGGCTAAAGAAATGCACAGCTTGCAATAGTGCTGCAAGGCTGGAGAAACAGCATAGCTGGGGGCCGACCTGGCTTGTTTCCCCCTTGGAATCACTGCCCGTGGGAGGGGGGGCGGAGGGGGACACTGGAACAGCCTAGTAAAATCCGGTTAAACGTGGTCTCATTTCTCCGCGGTCATCCTAGCTTAGCAACAACGTTGCAAAGCTTAGTAAACATAACAAAACGTAGCAACACCGGAAGAAACTAGGTCGACCCCAAGATCTGCTTTTCTTTTTTTGCAACTGAACACCTATTTAACACCGTATCAAGAACCTACAGAAAGCCAAGCGCATTTCAGTCGGTAAACATCCTTTTCGCCACACAACAATTGTCTTTTTAATTTTGAAGGTCCAAGCTGGTGTTTCACGTGCCAAAGCTAAACTTGGGGTATGAGCTGCACCGCTTATGGAAACGAGAGATCATTGGATACGAGCAATTATTTTTTGCGTTTGAAAATTTCTTGCGAGTGGACGAGTATATGAGAGGATGCCTCTTCTTTACAGTGCTATTATGCATCCAAGCATCGCCTTATTTAATGAACAGCTGAACACCTTTTCCACACCCTTTCAACACCCTAAGAAAAACCAAAGGTGTTTTTAAGTAATCAACCTCTATTTTTCAAACAAAAAGGGAGTAGAGCTAGGAAAAGCGTGTTGAGATTCAAGAAAAACGGTGTAAAGGCCTCCCAACACCCTTTTTCCACTTCTGCTACACCCTTTTTGGCTATCTAGGCCTAGCGCTACCCGAGGCTACAGAGAATGTTCGAAGTCGGCATTTTTGGCTGAGCACTGCAGCAAACATATGCCTGTGTTTTAAGTACTGCATAACTTCCTGGAAGGGCGTCGTTCCTTGTGTGTCGAACACGAGGTATATTTGCTGTTGATCTCCTATTTTTAAGTGATTCTGGAAAAATGTCATGCTTCACCGAGTGTCTCTTTATTGGATAAAAACCGGACAGTGTTTTTTTTGTACGAGAAGTAACAGCCACCTGGTTATGACTGCTGAGGCTTGCTTGAGCGATGCGCGACTATAAGAAATACCACTGATTGGGGGATTCTGTTATGTACTGCATTCATTCATAGTTGAGCATGATTTAAGGGATCCTTCGTTGCGGGTTAGTGATAAAAAAGTGGAGTGCCTATCGTATCACGAATGTCCTGCCAGGCAGCTATTCTAAAATATTACTTTTTTGCCTCATGTGAAGCCATCATTTTCAAAATCGAACTTTTATTTGTTTTATTAGGACCCCCTCTCGAAGTTGCTGTCCTTCGCCTCAATTTTCCCTAAAATAATGTCTGGAAATGCAGCGACAGCGTCAATTCAGAGCTTTTCTGCAGTTGCTGTTGCGCCTAGCAAGATGACCGACACAAGCCATACGCCGCGAACTCCACCTATGAGGAGTTCGTCTGGTTAGTAGTGTTTGTTATTTCTGTTTGAGATAAAATACTTGTTTTCAAGATTTTGCTCTTTTTAAGAATTTTTAGTAAAGCCGGGTTGCACTTTTCCATAGACAACGGTGGAGAGGTAGAGGAATTCATACGGAAGCCCATTGAGTCAGTTTAGCTAAAAGCTTCACTGCCATTTGATCCAATGAAGCTGCCATAGGAAGAAGGAGGCTCTAAACCTTGGACTTTCAAAATCTGTTTGCATTATATCATCATCATCACCACCATTTATTACCCTCTTAAGGGCCCCTGATGCGGTATTAGATATAGGTGGGGGGTCACACAGGCATACAGAAAGGGAACTGCAGACGAAGAACATAAAGTAGGACACAATTAAAACAATTTGCGAATACAGGGCAATATAATAATAAAACTTATTATACAATTAGTAGCACAGTTCAAAGTGGCTTAAAATGTAAAAAACAACTGCTTACACAAATAATACATAGATATTACAACGGTGCAGTTGTCAAATGAGTTTCGAGTCAAGTTTTAAACTTTAGAACATTATGCTCGTTGGCTATTGCATTTGGAAGCCTATTCCAATCCTCAATCGTTAACGGGAGCAAAGATTTGTTAAAAGCGTTAGTTGAGCCTTTTAAAATTTGAACACTCAAAGAATTTAAAACACCGCGTGAAATTAGAATTGGTGGAAGAAGCAGGGAGTCATGAGAGTAAGCAAGATTGAAATATAGATGGTGAAACAAACACAGACGAGCTATTTTTTTGTCTAAGACCCAGGGAGTTAAGACACAGGGATAATTTTCTAAAAGCAACACTTGTACGGATATTGAAGTGGAAAGTTATGATGAGAGCCACGCGATTCCGAAAGGCTTCAAGGGCATCCATTAAGTTATATCGATGTAGATTCCGAATTGGAGCAGCATATTCGAGTTTACTACGGACGTAACTTTCGTACGCAAGTTTACGAACTGAGGCCGGTGAGACGGAAAGGGACCTTCTGATAAAACCTAATGTTTTGAAGGCATCGGCCGTAAGCTCTATGATATGGTCGGTCCATGTTAGCTTGCTGTTGAGTACACGCAGGTATACGTATGATTCTGCTAGAGCGATATGGTTAGACTGCAGAGAATAAGAATTATTTATATTAGAACGCTTACGTGAAGATTGCATAAATTTACATTTAGAAGTAATAAGTTACATCATTCATATAGAACACCAATTTTGAATTACGGTTAAGTCATTTTCGAGGTCAAGTTGATAATAGCTACCACGTATACTGCGGTAAACGACTCAATCGTCTGCAAAAAGACGTATGGAAGAGGTAACACTTGAAGGGAGTTGATTAATAAAAATTAAAAAGAGGAGAGGGCCAAGGATGGAACCTTGAGGTACGACATAAATTACATTTGTAGTCAATAAACTGTGACCTCCGATGACTGTGTGTTTGGATCGATTAGTGAGAAAGACCTTTATCCATGACAGTATGAGCGGGTCGAGATTAAGGGAGAAAATTTTAAACAAAAGTCGTTGATGAGGAACGCAATCGAACGCATTAGAAAGTCGAGGAACGTGACATCGGTTTGAATATGAAGAGTCCAGGTTTAAGTGGAGGTCCGTAGTAAACTCGAAAAGGTTTGATTCACAGGAAAAACCTGGGTGAAAGCCCTCCTAATTTTTAAAAAAAGGAGTTGTTTTCAAGATGGGTTGCCACGCTAGAGTAGATTATGTGCCAGAGGAGCATACAAGGTATAGACGTAAAGAAGAAATGAGACGATAATTTGAAGAATCGGACCGAGAACCAGCTTTAAATATTGTAGACATGCTGCTTTGCTTCCAGTCATGCGGAATCATACTGTCTTTTTTCGTTTCCTTGAATAATATCTCCAATAATATACTGGAAAGTGTTAGCGTACCTTTAGTTATTTCGCTGTGATTTTATCTGGTCCAAGAGCACAAGATATTTTTTTGTTTTTCTCTAAGTTTAGCGATACGCGGGGCAGTGATGCAAACTGGAAGCATTTGGGAGAAATGTTGAATGGTAAAGTCATTTTTACGAGTGAAAATGGACGCAAATTACGTATTCATAACGTCAAAGGGTTGGTCCCGCGGTACCTAGGAAGCTTTGGAATTCCTCAAAGAAATTGCATGTTTCTGGGTATTTTGGGGAGTTAGGAGATTCCAGAATGTACGGGGGTTTAACATGCCATGATGATAAAACGGTTTAACATGCCATGATGATAAAACGGTTTCTTAGAGCGTCGCAGAAGACGCCTGTATTCATGAAGGCACTCGAAATATTTATCCCACTTGGCTGCAGCAATGCGGTGTTTTGCCTCTCGAAAGAGGTGTTTTTCGTTGCGAGAGCTTTTTAAGGCATTAGAAAGCCACGGTTGATTAGAATCGCCACAAATATAAATAAGCGGAATATAAATTTTTAGTAGCTCTTGAATTTTATATTATGAAAGTAGCTAATTCTGTTGGTCAGTCCTGAAAAGGGCGGAAACCTTAAAAAAAACCTGTACAATTTTTTAAGATTAGTGTTGATGCCAGTAAGTTGGTTTGTTGTACTACTGAATAAATTTAATGCTGGGTAATTGAAGAAGAATCGGAATGCGCATGCCGTACAAAGTAGTTTTGTGGTCACTTAGCCTATTTACGCACGAAAATGATGCAATTAGGTCAGCTTTCGAAGAAAAAAACAAGTCAAGCGTGTTAATACCACGTGTCGGCATATTGACTGCTGACGGCATATTGACATATTGAAGAAATTCCGAAAAAAGTTTGATTGATGGGGTGGTGCACGCGAGTTATTCCACTCGATGTCAGGAAACTTAAAAAATCACCGCATAGGAAGTAATTGGCTCGATCAAAGCGACAGTAAATATCAAGCATAATCGAGTCAAGGCAGTAAATAAACGAGATATCGGAGTCAGAAGCTCAATAACACGTTTTGTTACTGTAACACGGTGTGTTTGTACTAGGAGGAAAGGATATATTTACGCAAAGAATTTCATGATTAGTGTAAATTAAGTTTAATGTAAAAGGAAGGCAAAGCAGTTTTGAGAAAGATTAAGACACCACCACCCCTACGCCCAGACCGGTCAAGTCTGTATACGTGGCATGATGTGCCATCCTGTTGTATCTCTTCGTCTCTAATAATAGCAGTTAGCCATGTTTCAGTTTATATTGCAATGCCGGTGGCATTATCCTCAAAGGTGTCCTGAACAGCTGCCCTTTTGGGAAGATAGCTTTGGACGTTCGTACGTAAAACTGACGCGGAATGGCGAGCTGGCGTGCAGTCTTTGTGTACAAATAAGGACGCTGAGGTGGGAAGCTTCGAAGCCAGCCGTGGCTTCTATGGTTTCTGTTGGATCACGGATCTCTCATGGGGCACCTCGAGCAATCTTGGTGACGATACTGTCGACACCGCGGACCCCGAGCCCCTATACTCACGCAGTAACCAACCATGGTAATGAGTTTTAAGGGGAAGGGTAGAAACCTCAAACGGTGGCCGACGGAGCTCAGGTCAAGCTAGGGCGGATGGGCTCCCTGTCTGTTTACCAGGCAGTGAACTCCGGGACCTATTGCGCTATCTGGATAAGGCTGACGAAGACAGCATCCCCGTCCCCTGCTTATATACTGTGCCGTACGGTATTTTCAAACCCTGATCGGTCCCTGAAAAGAGGCCGCACCGAAGTATCATGTCCGTCCTTACCAACAATCTCTCTCGCAAAGCCAGCCAACAATCCCCGCTTCTTGATCATTGAATCTGTAGAAAAAGAAAAGCCTGTTACCTCTATGTCCGTCTTCTGGGTCACAAAGTTCATAGATGGTATAATAGGAAAATCCTACAAATCAAAGAAACAGAGAACGGGAGAACTGTTGGTCGAAGTCAATAACCAGCAGCAGGCAACAAATCTCCTGAGCCAGGCACGTATTGCAGATCTTGACATCACGGTCACACCCCACCGAAGCCTTAAGAGCTCACAGGACGTAAGCTCAGATCCTGACCTCATTACTGAAACTAAAACCAATCTGCTGGAGGGTTTGAAAATTTAGGGCGTAACAGCAGTGAGGCGCATAACGATACGCAGAGAAGACAAAGTAATTCCTACTAAACATCTCATCTTAACCTTTGATCGATCAACACTACCAGAATTCATTAACGCAGGATACATTCGATGTTCGGTTCGGCCATACATCCCTATAACTGCCGCCGCTGCTTTAAGTGCCAGCGGTTCGGGCACAGCACCAACTCTTTCCGTGGCCGTCTGACCTGCGCAAAGTGCCCCCAGCATGATCACTCATCTTGCAATTGTCCATGTTGAACCCTCACCTGCGCCAACTGCCAGGGGCCCCATGCCACCTACTCTCGAAAATGTGAGAAGTTCAAACAGGAGAAGGAGATTATCAAGGTAAAACATGGGAAGCATACTGGAGTGAACAGATAAACAACAAGTTTTTAAACCACACTTAATACCATGCAACACCGACACACGCAACAGATGCACAGAAGTTGCCTTTGCTAGGCTATGGATAGGCCACACACGTGCAACCCACTCGTATCTGTTCACGGGATCGTTAAGACCGCTGTGCAGCAGGTGCGGAGAGGCCCTATTCGTAGTCCACATGCTAATCACATGCAAGGCACTTCACACAACGAGACACAAACATTTCCCTGAATTATACAGACAACACATTCCACTCTACCCATCGTTGTATTTGGATGACGATGCCATGGTCCCTCAAATGTGTTAGTAAGTATTTGTCCGACTTAAAGTTTTTAAACCTCATTTCCTATCATCCATAATCCAATCTGGCCCTGAACACCAGCCAGCACCATTATCTTTAGGTGATTTTACTATGTCTGGTCTACACGTTTTTATACATACCTTTTTGTGGTAATCACTTCTCTTTAACCATTAAATAACTTCTTTTCTGGTGCTATTTGCCCTCGTTGGCCTTGCGTAATTAAACACCAACTATGATCATCATTGTTGGATCACGGAATCGGTTACCTCGGCGTAGATATATTTTTGTCTCCTGTGCTTAGTTTATGAAAAACGTATTTTGAAATCAACTTTTCTTCAATGGCCGAACGGCTGAAATGGCCTAGCTTGACGACAATTGGCCGATTGTTATTATTCCTGGTAACGACCTATTCTATGTGCTCTTTCGATGTCCGTGGGAGCGATGAATACGCCCATCTGCTCGAAACAAAAAGAAACTACGCGTGTTTCCGACTGAGGCGAGGTTTCATTCTTCACGTCCCGGATTCCAAAAAGAGCAAGTTACATCGTCGAAGGCGGTTTTTTTTATTTCTCAAGATAGTTTCTGAACGGTTGCGTTAGTTTTGGTGCTTGTACTACCATCAGGGGATGAAAAAACTCCGATTATTTTGTCTAAAGCATCAACACGACAGGAAATACTGGCGACCATACCTTCGATGCTGGATTGTGTTGTGCGAATGGCAGCCAGGTGATTTTTCAGATGATTTTGTACGAGTTACAACTGCGGTATTTTACCTGCGTTATATTCAATGGTTTAAGTAAGAGTTTCGGGACTTGGGTTAAGCTCTACGTATCCAGAAAGGATTAGTAAGAGAAAGGAAGTTGAGCCTTAACACAGTACAAAGATAACTGCTGGGCAGCAATCTTCGCCAAGCGTCAAGCGTGTCAGAGAGACACGACACCGCAAACCGAAATGCATTATTTGAACGTCAGCACTCTGCGTGAGGCAAAAAGACAAACGTGCATCAGAAAGGGCAAGTTCACCTCCGACTTTGATGCAGTGGAGAACCCCATCTTGTCCGTGACGGGCGGCTGCTTATGAAGACACGGCGATGATTCCGCGCAGTTAGCTGTTCCGGGTTGCTAGACAAGGAACTCATTTGAGATTGGAAACGGCGGTAGTGCGGCATCTTTCTGGTCTGTGCCAAAAAGGACCGGAAGCTGGCAGATCACCTCGTTGAATTCGTAGTCCAGGAGCGTACTGGTGCTGTCTGCGCATGCGGGCGAGGTTGTCGCTCACAGGAGGGTAGCCTCCATGTGAAGGGCATGTTCATGGCCGAATTTGACGCTGTGGCGTGCCCCCAAACAGCACTGAAAAGCAATCTGTGTTTTTATAAATTGACGCGTCATATTTACTCGATTGTAACACGACCGGGGACTTCTCATTGCATTTATAAAGAAAAGAAATCAAAGCGCGAAAGTAACGCGAGGGGTAACTTTTTGTCACGTCAAAAAAAGAACCGGCAAAGTACTCACGCTAGGCCAGCGGAAGCATGGAAAACTATATTTATATTTCGAACGGAATTACTTGCCGCCGACCGGTTATGCTATGAAATTTGTTCGCGGTATGCCCATCTGCAAAGGAACATGGTTTGCTTTGAGCTGTATCAATTCAACAGTGACTGCCATGAGGTGGTTGCACTGTTCCGTGAAGAAATCAGCAACACGCTTCTCCAATTCCACATGGCGGGTGTAGCGAGGCCCACCGAAACCTTTTCGGCCGGGTTTGTACGTGAAAAGGCGCGTTCAGTGGAGCCGCCTTCCGCAGATGGTCGATAGGTGGAGGTTTAGCACATTAGCAGAATTACCGATTTCACCAGCCAATAAATAGCGCGTCTCTTGAAGCAGGCATAGTACTGAGCGCAGCAGTTCCCATCGCAAGGGGAACCCAAGGGGTGTCAAAGCACTTGAAGGCAACAAAAACCACCGAGGTCTTAACACAGTACGACACAAAACTGTGCACACCATCAACGCCGCCACTGCCACCACAGCAAAAAGAAACAAGTAAACGAAGAGAGGCGGCCTTCGCTTGTACTGGATCGAAATAGCTCTGGTACACGTTTCCAACACAGATCGTGAAATGACCACAACGGTATACGCGCCGATGAAAATTAAGTGCATCATTCCATTTTTATCATAACATTTTCAAGGTGACTTGAATTTTGATATTCGATGAAAACACGAGGGTTGACTTACGCTAGCGAAACCTAGAAGAAAACACTTACGTTACAAACGAGTAAATACGGCATGTCTTAACAAAGGTACCACAGGCTCTAATAGCTTTGTACCTGGTAGATTATTGTAGTAGCGCTTGTGTTGCCACCTTTCTAATGTTTTCACTTTAGCGCTAAGCCATGTTACCGCAAAATATATCATATTCTGCGGAAAGCGTTGCCAATAACAATGTCAGTTACACTGTCTTCGAAGTGGTTAAAACAAAAGTTCAATTGCAATCGAGCACTTCAACCACACTCGTCAAGGATACTTCTTTTATGTTGCATAGGCAGGAGCTCAGTTGAAAACGAATAGCAATCACTAAGGTGAAATTCTAAAGTATCGTAATTTGCGCAACAGTGTCGTTGCAGCTAACCGGTCAAGAAAATACTCACCGCTGTTAGTTAAACTTAAACAAAACATTCATGCCTGATTTAATAGGGTTTGAACCGACGTCTCCACGGTAGCCAGCTCGTTGTAGTACTACTACCCAACGCAGTGGATCAGGGTCTATCACGTTAGGCTCCTGAGCCGAAGGATGTGGTTTTGATCCCGGCCATGGTGGATGCTTTTATAATGGAGGCGGAGAGGGAAAACGCCCGTGTGTCCAGATTTCCTGGCGCATCAATGACCTCCAGATTGTCAAAAACTTCTGGAGCCCTCTACTACAGCGCGATTCAAAGCCCAGGCAGAGCTGCAGCGCATTAAGCCCCTCCATTACAAAGAATAGATGCACCACCACTGCGGTGGTGATGGTGGTGGTGGCCCAAAAAAAGGCGCATACCCACTTAGGAAGATTGGCCAAGAAGAGTTATGTTTTCATTACAATCAATCTCGCGAGGCAAAATAATATAGGAGAAGAAAGAATTTCGTGTAGGTTAATGTGAGAGACAGAGACAACACACAAAATACAACACAGAGAAGAGTATGAAACCTATAGTAAAAGTCAGCCTAATCAGAATCTTTTTAACACTGGAGACGAGCTGTCGTCTGTGCACGTATCCGGCGGCAGAGCAAAAGTTGTCCCTGTTTTTCTTTTCTATACGCATACTAACTCGGGAAATTGGCCCGGAATCCGGAGCTTAGAGCGGCTGATGTGCGCGCTTCAAAAATTAACAAAACTGTGAACTGTATATTTTATTGTTGTAGAATAACGTAGGCAGCGTAACACCTGAATGTGATGGCACGTGAGTAGAACAGGTGCGCACCAGCCACGCTCAACTATTATTGAAGGGAACCGGTGGCTTGTGCCACTCTGCTTGCTGTCGCGATTCCCGCTGTAAGACGAAGAATCGAAAGCGGTCAGGAGTTGCGTCGTTTCTTGTGGGCGCCAGCTGACCGCAGAAGTGTGCTCAGGCGTGTTGCTTAAACCTATGAGATGAGTTGTTTATGTCTCTAAAGCATCATGGCATCAAGGCGAAAGAACTAGTAACTAGTGATGTGCTTCAGCAAGCTGGACCGCCACTGCAGGCGAACAAGCAGACACTGCCGCATGGACCAATCCCAGGCAGCACAGGACTGTTCGGCCTGGGTCAAGCCGGTGTACATTTGCCAGTGATTTTCTGTCCAGCCTATTTCCGGAAGTCGTGTTCGGCCCGTTTCCAAATATAGGCCTTTTGGCCCTATACGGCCGTACACCCATGGCTATCTAACGGTCTGTGTCCGTCGGCCAATCAACAACCTTACGTTCATTCGGCCAGATTCCAGCCGTGGGGCTCCGGCCATTCGAAATCAATCCGTGTGTGGCCATAGTAAGGGCGCCGGAGGACAGCCCAGATACGGTCGTCGGACTCTAGCCGGACCACAGCTGCCGGAAGTTCGGCCATGATACGGGCATTGGAGTTCAGCCACAGTACGTTAACTGTACAAACGCCGGTGGACGACCACTGCATGCATCGCAAGCAGATGACAAATTCGCGCAGTGCAGCAGCAAAACCCACCATTTTTGGTCCACTGCACACACATCAAAGTGATCCCGCTCTCCACCACCGGCCATCCATCCTACAGCTCAGCCTTGCTTAATAAATAACAACGTCAGTTGACAGCAAAATTCATTTATTAAACACCGCACACAAATGGTCGTTCGTACAATTGCCGTGCCTCTTTTACAAACGAATGCAGAAAATATTCATTTCTTTGCAGAGGTGGAACAGTTGTAGTGTCAAGGTCCTGGTATTTTCTATGGGTCGGCTTACCTGATATAAACGGGGAAGGGTGGGGTGGAAGGCGCATACTTTAGTGGGTTGATTTTCACAGATGAAAGTGCCGGTTTTATTTAATTTCTTCAAGGACAATCTTCCTGCACACTTCCATGCTAAGACTAAATCAACTATGTTTAACACAGTTGCTTAACTAGTTTAGTTGCATTAAAACCGGCGCAAATTCCTTTACGAAGCGTGTTTGTACTCCAAAAAATGCACAGGAATGTCCCATAAAATTTCCTTCTAACAAATAGTATGTCCATTTTTTGACAATTGTTCTTGCAAATAAATTTTCTAATCCATTAACTTTTCTGATGATCTTTAACAGGGCTGATCCTAGGAGAGATCGAACAAGTACTTTCATTTTCAATCTATTTTTCATGTTGTTTTTATAAGTTACCGGAACACCACATAATAGTCCAACAGAACTTATTTTCTTCAAATGTCGTATCCTGTTAAAAAAATTGCAGACGTGTTGCGATCGACGCCCTGCTTCTGGTGGCTCCAGTTCTATCCGTCTGTGTTCACGCAAAGGAAGATGCAAGACTAGAATTTCATAATTTGTTTCAAACCAACAACTTCTCAAAGGTAGTGTGCATGCAGCAAACCCTACATGCTGCAATGAATAAAAGATAATAAATATTTTGTTTTTAACACCTTCCTCCAGCTTTCCACTCTAACGAGGCATTCCTCGCACGCCATTCGAAAACAACACCAGCCGTTCTTCACCCTCTAAGCGTTCCAGTGGCTATGTTTCCGCACTTTCAGCAGCGTCAATGGCAGCATGTTCGTCCTTTTTGTTGCCGCAATTGACACTCAGGATTGATTGATTAATTGATTGATTAATTGATTGATTGATTGATTGATTGATTGATTGATTGATTGATTGATTGATTGATTGATTGATTGATTGATTGATTGATTGATTGATTGATTGATTGATTGATTGATTGATTGATTGAATAAACTTTATTCAAGACAGCAAACGCGATGTTAGGGTGCCCGCCCGGTGAGAGGCGTCCTCAGTCCAGGATGCCTTGGAGGTGACCCGCTCGCGTTGCCCTCTACCAGCACGCGCTGGGTAGAGGGTTCGGAGATGGCCAGCAACTCCACCCACTGCTTTGCGGTGATCTTGGGGAGTGGCGGTTGGGTAGGGGTGTTGGGGAATTCTACGGTAATGTGTTAGAGAGCTCTCATGTTTGGACAAAAGTGACACGTGGCTGGGTATTGCATTGTGGGGGAAGTGTATGTCTGCAGCTTGTGTATTGTAACTGCGTCGGTCCTGGAGAGGGTATGCTTAGGAGGTGGGTATTTCTGACGTTCTAGCCTATAGTGGGCGAGGATATCAGTGTATGTGAGGAGATGCGTGGAGAGGGTTGGGGGCGGGGCGCGGAGGAGGGAGTCATTAAGGCAGTCGGCAACGGCCGGAGTACAGTCGCGCTCACTTTTACTTACACCCCTTATTAGTATTCACAGCTTTATATGACATTTGTCTGGCACCCGGGGTTAAAGACCAAGTGCGCATAAGGAGAACAACGGCCAAGCCTTATCCTAACGTGTATGCCCATAGTCATTGTTTTGACGATATAATCGTCTGAATACTAATGAGCGGTGTAGGTCATAGTGAGCGCGACTGTACATGTTCGCGGTCCGTGGCATGAGCCGCTTCATTGCCTTTTAATCCCATGTGACCTGGAGGCCATACGATATGTTCAAGGGGCAGATGGAGATTCTGACGTAAAATTCTCAGGTCTTGATGAGAGATGCGGCCGGTGAGGCAGTCCCGGCAGGCGCATTGGGAATCTGTTTGGATCGTGATATAATCTTCTGTGGTTTGTAACGCGAGGGCAATGGCGACTTCTACCGCTGTGGTGGGCTGTGAGGTGCGAATCGTAACGGCGGTGAGTTCTTGCCCCTGGTGATTGGTGACGCTGGAAACAAAAGCTTGGTGATTGTATGCCGTAGCATCTACGTACCGAGTGGTAGATTGTTGGGCATATGCAGTCGAATGGTGGTGAGCTCTGGCTTTACGGCCGGCGGTGTGGTATTCTGGATGCATATTGTGTAGCATTGGGGCGATGGCAATTGTTGGCGGATTGAGAGAGGATTCGTTCCATTTGGTCATGACGAGCTTGAGCTGAGTAGCCGAGTGTGCTGAGTAGGTTCCGGCCAGTGGGTGTAAGGGTGAGCCGACGTAGTTACGTTGCTCTCTGGGCTTCTATAAGTTCTTGCCGTGTACTGTGGAGGCCCAGTTGGAGTAATGTCTTCGTTTATGCAGTAGAAGAAAGGCCGAGTGCTGTCTTGTAAGTTTGGCGAATGAGAATGTCGAGCTTCTTGATTTCCGCAGTTTTAAGGAGTAGGTATGGTGTGCCTTACGTGATGCGACTTGTTAGTAGTGCTTGGACGAGTCTCGTGGTGCATTGTTCGTAAAGGCCGTGTCGTCTTCGTGCTACTCGATGTAGGAGGTGTGTTAGCTGGGTTACGGTGTGCTGTAATGGCAGGATTGTTTGTGAGCCGGAACCGTCTTGCGGGTTATTAAGACCTAATATGCGAAGTTGAGAAGCATGGGAGATTGCTTGTCCGTTCAAGGTAACTATCGGTAGAGGAATTTTGTCCTTGACACGATGAGAGGTCCGTTTTGTGATAGTCAGAATTCATATATTTCGGGTGCTTAGGTGTGCGGCGTACTCGGATGCTTCCTTTGTTATGCGTTCGATGTGTTGTTTGAGTTTTCGATTAGTGCGGTGTTTTTGCCAGCGTTTAAGTAGTCCTGTGCGGGCACCCACAGATGTTGCAAATGAGTATCTATCGCAGGGTGGTCAGGGGTAAGAGGGATTCCGTGGTGTACTTGCCGAGTATGGTAATTAGATCTCGGCTCCATTGTCCTATGTCTGTGATTGGTACATGTTGTTGATGAACGCCTAACTTCTTCCAGTCGGTTAATCTGGTAGTGTTAAAACGGAGTTGTGCGCATTTCTGATTGTTGATAGTCAGCGCAAGGAGTTAGTGGTCACTGCCCAGAGTGTGTGTCGCACATTCGCAATGGGCATCCTTGATATTCTTGGTAAGCGTGAGGTCAGGGGTGCTGTGTCGGAAACGCTATTTTTTATTCGAGTTTGCGTTTGAGGGTGGTTTTGAATCGTAAAATGAAATTGATGGATGCCCTCTTGCAGTTTGATGTCTTTGATGGTATTTCGTACGT
Source organism: Haemaphysalis longicornis (assembly GCF_048455015.1). NCBI lineage: Eukaryota > Metazoa > Arthropoda > Arachnida > Ixodida > Ixodidae > Haemaphysalis > Haemaphysalis longicornis. The sequence goes on from NW_027526407.1 coordinate 148,248,258, forward strand.
AGCCCAAGGTCATGTGGGGCGCATTAAAATCACCCAGGGCAATCAGGGGGCAGTGTTTCGCACTGATCGTGGCGCGTTTTAGTAGGTCACGAATTCCGGTAAGCAGATGCTTCGGAGGACTGTAAATGTTAAGTAAGAACAAGCTTGGTTGGGACTTATGAGCACGGAGAACTTCTATAAACGTGTGGCCAATTGTGCTTGGTAGGGTTAGAATCTGCGCAGTAAGGTTCATGCGGGCGAGGACAGCAGTGCGGGAGTTTGAATTTGACGAATATCACGATGTAGTCGTGGAGCTGAACATGGGGAGAGCCGGTTTCTTGTAATGCGATGATGTCCGGTCTGCTCTGTTGAGCGAGCGGAAGAAGTTGGTCGCGTTTATTGGTATACGAGCGGCAATTCCATTGCCATACAAGTGGTGTGTTTGGAGCTACGGTGGTCTTCTGGTCAGGGGGAAATTAAAGGGACTCCTAATCGTCGCAATCAGGCAGTTCCATTTGTTCGGGGTCAAAAGGCAGGGGATGTTGCTTGGACTTCTGCTTTTTACCCTGGGGGGTTCTAGTTGCTCTAATCGTCCTTCGCAGTTTTGGAAGCGGTATTCCATTCGGTCTATGCGGGAGTTTATGGTTTTGACAGCGACTGACAGAAAGAACTTGATGCTGCCTGTGGGCACGGCGAAGCGGCAGGGAACATGCCGATAACCAAGAAATTCTCGTTCACTGTCCAGGCTTTCCTGCTAGTCATCACAACCAGCACGTGCCAAGCGTTTCCTGTGCATGACGCAAGATACGACAGCGTATTCTGCCAGAACTGGTCACCAACGGTTCTACATCTGGTTGGACCTCGTGACCTACTCTCGACCGGGACAACACCACTGCAGGCTATAAAGGACGGCCCACAGCATTTCTTCTTCAGTGGGCACGGCGAAGCGGCAGGGAACATGCCGATAACCAAGAAATTCTCGTTCACTGTCCAGGCTTTCCTGCTAGTCATCACAACCAGCACGTGCCAAGCGTTTCCTGTGCATGACGCAAGATACGACAGCGTATTCTGCCAGAACTGGTCACCAACGGTTCTACATCTGGTTGGACCTCGTGACCTACTCTCGACCGGGACAACACCACTGCAGGCTATAAAGGACGGCCCACAGCATTTCTTCTTCAGTGGGCACGGCGAAGCGGCAGGGAACATGCCGATAACCAAGAAATTCTCGTTCACTGTCCAGGTTAGTTCAACCTATTCCACAGTTCGCAGTGATGATCGTACACTCCTTGTTCTGCCGTGCCCACGGACATGTGTTTTCATTGCGTACAGTTGTTTTCATGCCTGTAAACTCGCCGTCTGCGGTGACGTAGAAGAAAATCCTGGTCCAACAGTCGAAGAAATGTTTGAGCAACTAATGAAGGGTCAGTCATCAATTTTAACAGAGCTTTCTGATATCCGAAGTAGGCTGACAGCCACTGAAAATACTGTCACTTTGTTAAATAGCCGTTGGACCGAAGTGGATAAGGTGTTACACGATGTACGCGAAAAATCTTCGCAAATCCAGACACTACAGGATAAAGTTCTTTCCCTTGAGAATGTAATTGAGCAACAGATTAACAAAATAACTGACCTTGAAGACCGCAGTCGACGGTCCAATCTTGTTGTCTATGATATTGAGGACCAGGCTGATGAAAGTGATCAAGTGTTGCGTGCGCAAGTCCTCGATAATGTGTTCACAAAAATACTCAAACAACCCAGCACATCTGTTGCAAGAATTCACCGTCTCGGGAAGCGTGTTGGAAATAGACCAGTGATTGTATATTTCCAGGATTTCCTGGAGAAGGAAGCTATCCTGCATAATGCCAGCAAACTCAAAGGCTCTGATATATTCATCCAAAACGATTACAGTCAATCCACACTACGCAAGCGCAAACTGTTATGGCAATCCGCGAAAGCCGACAAGGCAAACGGCAAAAGCGTTTCGCTTATCTATGATAAGCTGAAGATCGATGGTGTAACTTATACCTGGGATGACACTAGACAACAACGCATTGCCATGAGCACTCGTGTAACTCGTGTTGAACCCTTTCCGGGTACTGCGCACAAGGCATCTGCAAACAAAGTCGCACCTACAAGCGAAGTCGCACCTCCCGATACTGCGCACATGGCATCTGCAAACAAAGTCGAACCTGCCGTACCTTGACGGGAAGTTTGCGGTGCATCAAAACAGCTAAGGATCCTAAATGTGAATGCCCGAAGCATAGCAAATAAAACTGCTGAGTTAGAAAGTCTCTTGTACAAATATGATCCCCATCTGACGGTCATAAGTGAAACATGGTTGCACGATGGAATCAGCGACGACTGTATTGTACCTGACTCGCACCAAATATTCCGTCGCGACCGCTCTTCTCGGGGAGGAGGAGTTGCTGTCATAATAAAAAAATCGTTCTCAGTCACTCTGCTTCCGCAGATTGATGCTCACGAAAGCCTCTTTTTGAAAGTAACTTTCTGGGGTCATGTGTTTACAGTTTGCGCGGTATACAGGCCACCATCTTCCCCACCCGAATTTCTAACGATGCTTTTGGATTATATGACAGCAACAAACCTCGGCAAGATTATTATGGCGGGTGATTTTAACATGCCATCTATAAACTGGACAAGTGACCACCTTTCCCAAACAGTGGATAATCCACTTCTTGACATAATGATGGCATGTGACTTGGACCAAGTGGTAAAGGAGGTCACCCGTCCGTCCGGTGATGGTGGCACAATTTTGGATCTCGTTTTTATCAGTAAAGCTACGTTACAGCATGATGTTTGCATAGAAGAGGGTATATCGGACCATAAGCTCGTTTTTATTAGTTGTTCCATTAATAACTGTGCTAAAAACGCTAAGCCCAAGGCAAAAGTTATTAGTAACTTTGCCCGTGCTGACGACCAGGCAATCTTAGGCGAGCTTTGGGCGTTTGCCGACAACGTATCAAATGAAAATCCCCTGTCACTATGGCTTGAATTTAAGAGGATGGTCCTCGATTGTATTCGCACCTATGTCCCTCGTAAAAAAATCAAAACAAACCGAGCTAGTCCCTGGGTAGACAGGAATATCATTCATTTAAAGCGGAAACTGAAACGGACCAAGAAAACAAAACCCCCTAGAACTGAACTCATTCAGAGTCTTAAAACACAGCTTTCAGCAAGTTTATCTACAGCCAGAAAGAAATACTTTTTGACCTCGTTGCCAAATTTTATAAAAACACAACCACAAAAGTTCTGGCGCTATCTGGGCGGCAGTAAAAAACGCTTGGAGCAAATTGAACAAAACAACGTCCTTATAACTCAACCGAAGACCATTGCTAATACAATGAATGAGTATTTCCATTCGGTCTTCTCTCCCCAGACTGAAATCAACGGGCTGTTTACGAATGTGACTGATATTGATCCTGACTTTATATCTTGCCAAGGCGTTCTCGCACTTCTGCTGGATATAAATGAAAAGTCGTCAGAAGGGCCAGACCTAATTCCAAATGCTTTTTTGCGCCGTTATGCCGAGCCGATATCGCACATTTTGACCGCCATCTTTTGTTTATGCTTGCGCCACTCAGTCTTGCCTGATGATTGGCGCCTAGCCCGCGTTGTGGCTGTTTTTAAAAAAGGAAATAGCTTGAAAATGGAAAATTATCGACCCATCTCACTAACATCAACCTGCTGCAAAATTTTGGAACACATAATCGCCTCTTTTATTAACAAATTTCTGGAAACAAACAGCGTCCTTTCCGAGTTCCAACATGGGTTCCGCAAAAACCTTTCTACCACTACTCAACTTGTTACAACCACTCATGAAATCGCACAAGCTTTAGATTCATCTAGCCAAATAGATTTAGTCTTTCTTGACTTCAGTAAAGCCTTCGATCGCGTACCCCATGATAAACTACTCACTAAGCTTTCTTCTTTGGGTCTTCCTGCGTTTATAATTAACTGGATCAAAGCATATTTAACAAACAGAACACAGTTTGTGGAAGTCGACGGGTGCGCATCTGAAAGACTTGGTGTAACATCTGGCGTTCCACAAGGCAGTGTTTTGGGACCGGTTCTTTTTTTAATTTACATCAATGACATAACATCTGCTATTGACCCGAGAGTTTCTATTAAATTGTTTGCAGACGACTGTCTTATTTTCAAGGAAATCACGGGCACCGATGACCAAGTTTTGTTAAACAGCAGTTTGACGGGAATTGGTCAGTGGTGCGCTACCTGGGGTATGAGCTTGAACGCCGACAAAACAGTTCTACTTCGTGTAACGAACAAAAAACAACCCTTTCAATTTTCTTATTCAATAAATGGTGCACCAGTGGTAGAAAAAAGCCAGTACAAATACCTCGGGATAACGTTCACCAATACTCTGTCGTGGTCAAAGCACATTGAAAACATCTGCGCATCTGCCACACGCAAGTTAGGCTTTTTACGGCATAAACTCAAAGCGTCACCAACGCATGTCAAATTACTGGCCTTCAAAATGATAATACTTCCTAAACTGCAATACGCTTCGGTTGTATGGGACCCCTTCCTTAAAAAAGATAAATACCGGCTTGAAATGGTGCAAATACGCGCTATACGGTTCATTTTCAACAAATATAGGACCACTGACTCACCAACTTCTCTAATGCTGGCGAACAACATTTCTACCCTGGAAGATAGACGAAAAATTGATAGGCTGAAACTGTTGTTTGCTCTTTATACTGGTTCCACAAAGGTAAATGCATCGGTATACATTCAGCCATTTCAATCGCGCCCCACGAGACATCGGCACACGCACAATTTGCTTCCGTATCGAGCCCGCACAAACATGTTCAAGAATTCGTTTTTTCCACGTACAGTATCGGAATGGAATTCGCTGCCTGAAGTGGTCTTCACATCTCAGTCCATTTGCCATTTTGAGCGTGCCATATTGTCTGTACTGTAGTCTGTACTCGACTTGCTTTACTGTTTATCGCAATTGTGATTGTATAATAGGGAGATATACTCATCTCCGCTGTTCTGATGGTCGTGTTAACCTGCGTTTAAGCTCATCTATACCTCTCTGTATAATGTACTTATCTTCTTGTATTTTGTGTACGCTTGTTTTTATCATTCATCTATCACGCTTACGTGTGTTTTCCACTTAATTTGTGTGCCTCTCCTGCTTGGTCTTTTTCAAGACCGCAGTATATTGTAAATAAATAAATAAAAGAAGTTTATCAATTCTTGCACTTGCGGTAAGGTGGGGGGATATGTGTAGGCATCGGGTCATTTTGTATAACATCACCATGGGATGGGGCGGGAGTAGAGGGTTGTGAGTTCGGCATTGCCTTGGAAGTGTTGTTCGCCGTGATGAGTTGTTCAGTTCAGTGATTTGGACTTGCAATGCATTAATATAGTGGGTTTGTTGAGAGAGCTGATTTTTGAGGCGTCCACTTTTTTCTCGGAGGAGGGTTACGGTTTCAGGTTCTGGGGAGGTTGTGTTGGTTGTTTGGAGGGTGCTTGGAGCAGTATTTTGTGGCGGGGCAGCAGTGGGTAGAGGAGAGACAATTGCTGACCAGCTCACCTTTGCTGAGTCAGCGGGAGCCAGTCGTGGTTAGTTAGCTTGCGTCAACGAAGGGGGCGTAGGTAGGGCTTGGCTGATGACGTTTCGGAAAGCAGGTGGGGGGTGGGGGTATGGCTCCAGATTGCGTTTGCACTCCTTGCAGGTGGTGGTGTGAGTAAGTAGACAGAGTTTGCAGCAGGGCACACAGTCAAGGGTCTGAGCGGGGTTGGGGGTGTGGCACTGCGCGCAAATGTTCCTGTAGGGATTGGGGCAGATGTCTTGACGGTGACCAGGTTCCCCGCACTGAGCACAGCACTGACACGTATTGCGGTAAGTGCGACAGCGAGTTAAGGCACTGTACGCCCTTACAAAGAATGGAACTTGCGGTCCGTCGAAAGTGATAAGTGCTGTATGCGACCTCCCGAGAATTCCGATGTCCAAGATGGGTGGGCCTGTGGTATGGATGGCCTTGCGGTGTTCATGCGGGCTGGTGCCTGGGGTGGTGCCCTGAATAACGCCCCGGGAAGTACCCGGAGGCGGCTTCATGTAGGCCGTAACTTCGTATGCAGTAGAGCCGAGTAGGATAGCGGAAAAGAAACGGAGGGCGTCAACTATGGCTTCATTGGGAGTGCTTACCTCAATGAGGTTGTTTTGGGCTTGGGGTTGTACCGTGACTTGGGAGTCGAACTGTGCGGCTGGTATGTTGCTGGCTTATTAAGGGCTGTTGGTTATTTGGTTGGTGGTTGGTTGGTTGGCGATTGCTGACCAGAATATATTATAACTGAAAATTATCGGTAAATACAGCAATCAAGGCGGGAGCCGATGGGGAGCATGTATACATGACGCGGCCCCCTAGCGACCATTCCCTGTCACTCAGGAAGAACCATTTTTGTACGCTGCTATTCACATTTGCTAAAGAATATGCGCGATGAGGAACTTTTCAAAGGACCTGTGTTTATTTATTTATTTTTATTTTTATTTTTTATTTAATTTTATTATTTATTTTTTTAGTTATTTGATACCTGCTTCTCATTTGGATGCATTACAGCAGGAACATACATAACACTAATCGTGAAATTTGAGACAAAATAAAATAATTCTACAAAGCGCGGGAAAATCGTCAATACAAACGATAGATCCAATCATACGTGTGAGATATTTACACTCTCGTATAGATCTAAGAAGAAGTGAATCGCTTAAGGCGTCACCTTTAAAGCAAAGTTATTAATTTGCTTTAAGACTGTGGCCCAACTATGGGATATGTAGAATGGCGCTTGGATATTGTTCTCCCTTTCCATTCCAGTTTTCGAATGATAGAAATTACGTCAAAATTTCAACCTGAGGTTTTGTCTGTGGTCTTTCACGTCTTACCATTTAAGTTTACTTTTACTTTCACTTATGCTAAGTTGAAGGTCCCAATTACCTAAAACGAATCACACTACCACACTCTGTGTATTTTCGAGCGTATTAACCAGATCTATGGTGCAGGGATCCCAGAAAACGCATGCGTACTCCAACATTGAGCGCACATGAGTGAAATACGGTTGTCTGTTTAAGTTAGGTGGAGGTTCGCTGCAATTTTGTCTCAGAAAGCCAAAAACATCTGCACCCGTAACTTTTATGTTGCGAACGCGCCTAGTTCACCTCTAACCACTCGCTAAATAAACTCCCAGTTATTTATATTCCCCGGCCATTCTTAAAGCAGCGTAATTTACTGTATACGTATTCGATTGGAATGAAGGTTTTCTTGTATAGGTGATGTTCAGACGCTTTCTAACATTCAACGACTTTTCTGAACCGGCACACCAGGATGTTATTAAATTCGAATCATGCTGCATGTATTCGGAATCACGTTCATTTGATATAGCCTTTAAACTACACAGTCATTGGCAAACATTTTGAACAAAGATTTGAGGCCATTAGTAATATTGTTTATATATACCAGAAACAAAAAAGGACCCGCAACTGAGCATTGGGTAATTCCTAAGGTCGTGGAAACATATCCGGAAGAACAACCATTGAGAGCGACTGACTCCTGTTTTAGATAGAGATACCGGCGATGCATGCAATAACCGATTGATTCAGTTTACAACCCGCAATGTACTCACAAGAAGGTCATGTGGAACATCGTCAAATGCTTTTTTGCCGACCAAGAAAGTGCGGTCAACTACTTTAAGCCTATCTATGCCTGGAGCCAGATCATGCATTAACTCAACACGCTGCGTTGAGTAAGAAAAACCTGACGAAATCCGTGTTTGCTAGGATGCTGGCGATTCTGTTTAACCAAATGAGTCATATCCCAAATTTAGCGAAGCTCACCTTGAAACACCGCAACTAAATTAACATCGACGCTTCGGTATTGACAAGGCTCTGTTGTTGTCTCAAATTTAAAATAACACTTGTATTTAAATAGGCAGTCATAAAATCGGATGAAGTAAAATAGTGCATGGCATGAAGTTGAGAGAGAGAGAGAGAAAAGACTTTATTCAAAGCGTCCGGCATGGGAGGGAGCAAATCCGGCCACGCAGGGCGCGGTGCTCCCCCGTCTCACACTACGTCTACAGTCCTATAGGCGTGTGTCCGGCCTAGATCCCGAGGCTACCGTGCCCCGGCCCCCCTCGGACTACTCGGGCTCCCTCTAGGGGTTCCCTTTCGCCTCTGCAGGGCCACAGCTGCCTCGAGCTGCTGGACGGCCCATCTCTGGTCCTTCGGCTCCGCAGAGCCCACACACTGTCTCACACGCGGCGGGTACGCACCGTACTCAACACTGTCACAATCCCACATGATGTGGGCCAAGGTAGCCGTCGCCCGCGCACACATGCTGCACACCTCACTCTCGAAGAATCCCGGGCACACGTGATGCGCGAGCGCCGGGGTCAACACTGTCTCTGTTTGTAGTTGGCGCAGCCTCACCGCCTCCCACCTGGTTAAGTCCCGGTGTGGGGACGGGAAGGCGCGTCGCTGTTCGCGGTGCCACTTGAGGATTCCGCCGTAGTCCGTCAGGGGATCCTCTTCTGCCGTTACTGTCGCCGCCTCTACGGAAGCGAGGGCCGCCGCGTCCCGGCACGTGGCGAGACCACGGGCCGCGGCGTCCGCCTCCTCGTCGGTTCGGTGCGTCTGGTGTCAGGTCTCGGCCCGCGTGGGCCGGGAACCACTTGAGCGTGACCGGCGTCGTCCCCAGGTCCTCTCTCAGGGTCCTCGGTGCAGCCTCGCACACCGCTCTTCTGGCGAAGTTGCGGATTGCAGTCTTGCTGTCGCTCGGGATTGTGTGCACACCCGGGGCGCTCAGGGCCAGCACGATTGCCACCTCTTCCGCCTGGCTCGCTCCCCGGACGCACACGCTGCACGCGGTCTTCAGCTCCCCTGTGGCGGCGGTCACCGCCACCGCCGCGGAGGTGTTCAGACGGCTCCTGCTTCTGGCGGCGTCCACGTACACCGCCCCGTCCTCGTCGCGATACTTGCGTAGCAGCGCCTTTGCCCGTGTCGCTCGCCTTTTCGCGTTGTTGGTGGGGTCCACGTTCTTGGGTAGCGGATACACCATCAGGCGTCTGGTCGGCTCATCCCGCAGCGGTGTTGACTCGGGGTCCGGCGCTTCTGGGGCGCCCATGCCCACTCGGTCCAGGATGCGGCGCCGGACCGCGGAGCGGCCCAGGCACGCAAGTTGGGCTGTTCTCTGGGCCTCGCTGATCTCCGAGAGTCTGTTGTGCACCCCCAGAGACAGCAAGGCCGACGTCCTGGTCCCGTTCAGGAGGCCCGGGGCTCCCGAGTACGGCTTGCGGATGGCCGCGTCGATCCGCTCCCACTCCAGTTCCGTCCAGCGGTGGAACGCTCCCGCGTACGCTGCGTGACTGACCACGAAGGCCTGCAGCATACGCAGGAGGCTCGCCTCTCGCATTCCCCTCGAACGGGACGCCACGCGCTTTATCAGGCGCGTCGCAATCCCCATCTTCGTCGTTATGTGTCGGGCAGCCGTGCCGTTGGTACGGTGGGCGTCCACGTACATCCCCAGGATCCGCAGGCCCTGGAAGTGAGGGACGGGTGTCCCGTCCCCGGCTCGAACTATGATGTTGCGTTCCGGCTCCTCGGCGGCCCGCTTCCTCCAGCGCCCCGGCGGGGGCAGTATCAGTAGCTGGGACTTCTGCGGCGAAAACCGGAGGCCCGTGCCCTCGAGCGCGGCCTCGACGGCGTCCACCGCTGCCTGCAGTCCGGTCTCGATTTCGTTGTCGCTGCCGCCCGTCGCCCAAATGGTGACGTCGTCCGCGTACAGGCAGTACTTGATCTTTGGTCCCAGCGCTTCGAGGCGGTTCGCCCCCTCGATCACGACCAGGTTGAAGAGGAGCGGAGATATGACCGAGCCTTGCGGGGTGCCCACGCTGCCCAGTTCTCTCTCCTCCAGTCGGTCTCCACCCACCTCCAGCCTGGCCGTGCGATGGGTCAGGAAGGAGCGAATGTAGTCATAGGTTCGCTGTCCCATGTTCAGCTTCGTCACCTGGGCCAGGATCGCCGAGTGCTTCACCTTGTCGAAGGCACTCTGCAGGTCCAGGCCCAGGACGGCTCGGTTTTCCTTCTTCAGTACCCCTCCGGGGGGCTCCAGAACTTCTCTTTGCAGCAGCAACATCGCGTCTTGGGTCTCCAGGCGCGACCGGAAGCCCAGCATGGCGTCCCCGTAGTGGTTGCCATCCTCCAAGTAACGCTGCCACCGGGTGTTGAGGACGTGTTCCAGCACCTTGCCCACGCAAGACGTGAGCGAGATGGGACGCAGGCCCTCTATCCCCGGCGGCTTCTTTGGTTTCGAGAGCAGGATCGTCTTGGCCGTCTTCCACTGCGGAGGGAGCCGGCCACTGTTCCAGCACTTGTTGTAATATCTCGTTAGCGACGAGACGGCCGCGTCGCTGATGTTGCGCAGCGCCTTATTCGTGACTTTATCGGGTCCAGCGGCAGACCGGCAGTTCAGTGCCTGCGGCGCCTGCCTCACCTCCCACTCTTCGATGTCGCGATCGAGAATCGGGTTGGGGGCGCCCGCGTACTCCGGGTGTTCCTCGTGCGGGGTCGACGGAAGGTACTTCTCATTTATTCTCCGGTTCATCTCCTCTTCGCCCAGCTGGCCGGCCGCGGCGTGGAGGATCTGCGCCATCCGATGTCTCTGGTGTTCCTTGCTTTGGGTCTCGTTCATGAGGTGACGTAGGAGTTTACACGTCCCACCCCGATGGAGTTGGCCGTCCGCCTCGCTGCACAGCGGGAACCACTGCTGCGCGCACAGCTGGCGACTGTAGCATTCGATTTCGCAACCGAGAGCCGCCACCCGCTTGCGCAGCGTGCGGTTGTGACGCTGGCGCTTCCACCTGCGTTGTAACGATCGTCGCGCTTCTATGAGATGTGCGAGGCGCGGGTCTACCCTGTCCGCCTCCTCCGGAACCTCGACTTCGGTCGTTGCATCCTTGGAGGCGGCGACAAGGTTGGCCGCCCACCGGTCGACGTCCTCGATCTCTCCCAGATCTGTCTCTCGGAACTTGTGCCAGTACGTGAGGTTCTGCCTGGTTTTCTTGTAGACTTCGCCGTCCGCCCGCGCGTGGCCGAGCGGAATCGTCACCTCGATAATGTAGTGGTCGCTGCCCAGGTTGCAACCCGTGTTCCGCCACCGCGCCGTCCCGCCGCGAGGCAGGAGCGCGAAGGCGAGATCAGGGTTGGTGTCCCGGGCAGTCGACGTTCCGATGCGCGTTGGTTGCGTCGGGTTGGTGAGTAGTTCGAAGTCCGCCTCGCCGGCGTCCTCCAACAAGTAACGTCCCTTCACCGTGGTGCGTGTATATCCCAGTTCTTTGTGCTGTGCATTGAAGTCCCCGCACACCACCGCCGCCGCGTTCGCCCCGTGGGCCGCGTCGCGGATCTTGTGCAGTAACGTTTTGAAGCGCTCTTTTCTGTGTTGTGGGTTACTATATACATTTGCCACATACACCGTGGTAGAGTATTTCTTCTTATTCCGTCCCTTCTTGCCCGCGATCACCAGTTCCGTGACGCAGAGTTCGATGGCGGAGTCTCTGTTGCCCAGGAACTTTTCGTGGTTGACGCTCGTGATTTCCTTGCGGACGAACGTGCACACGCCCTGCGCCGCGCCCTTCCCACAGGTCCGCGCGCTGGGCGGACAGGCGTATGCACGGTAGCCGGGCAAAGTCGTCACTTTCGGGTCCTCGGCGTGTATTTCCTGGACCGCTATCACGTCGGGAAGCTCCCTTAGGTCATGCGATCGCAGGTGTTGTTGCAGCACTGCCTTGCGGCACCGGTACCCGTTGAGCCTGCAAATGCACGAGCTTAGCCTCTTCTAAGCTTATCACCAACAAAATAGTGCAACATTGTTTTTCGCAGTATAATTGTCAGAATTGCCGAAAACATGCGCGTTTGAGCGCCCTTGGGTGTGTCGGTGGGGAGTAATCTGCATGGCGCTGGTTGAACTCCTGCGCAGTGGCCGCTTGCGCCCTTTAAGGCCAGTTATTTTCGTTGAACCACTGCCATCTCGGATCGGACATCTCTGCGGGGTCGATGTCTCCAATGCTCTCATTTCTCGAGGGGGCGAGTAGCCTCGAGTTGATGAGTCGATGAAGCCGGCGGCGAGGCTTGGTAGCGGCTATGACTGGCGAACCTTAACTCACCCGTCGGCATGGCACAGTTTTCGTGTGCCAATAAATGGCCTTTCGATGGCCTAAAAGGCTACCTAGTAATGTCCAGTAAGTCCTTGCACCTTGCCCGTTTATCTAGATCCATTCATTACTGTTTCACAAATGAAGTTCTACCATTTAAAACGTAGAAACACCGAGCGGAACAAAAACACCTCGGCGTAGTTCGCCTCCATAACGACGTTTTCTTCACCCACGGAAAAACCTGCCGTGCACCGCCGAGTCTGCTTCCCACCATAGTGCATGAGCTCCTTTGTTCTTTGTTTGATAGTCGGTTCTGAATGCAGTCTGTTTTTTTTTTGCTTGTGGGAACCATAGCCAGTCGCTTGTGCGGTTAACAACCACTTTTGCAGAAAGATTACGTAGAACTGAGAGTACACCAATGCTTGCTAAATCTTAGGCTCTCTGACATGACACCTTTTGCTAATCGGAATTTTGTTGGCATTTTTCAAGGCACTCTGTGGCACCGTGGATGTTCTAAGGCATTCTTAAAATATCAGTGGCACACAGAACATGCTAAGGTATCGTTAAAAAAGTTTTGCCAGCTTGACAGGTACATTCTTGCCTCCCTCCTTTATGGGATCCAAAGTTCTCTTCGTATCCCGCTGCTGGCTTCTCCTCATATGCTTGAGTGCCTCTACCAACCATTTTTTGTTATTAGTAGGAACTTGCAAGCTACGTTGTACTGTCTCCTGGCTTAAAGTTGCTAGCTTACTGAATTCTCTAGAATCGCTCCTGAACTTTCACTTCATTCCTTTTTTACGGCGTTCTTTCTCTGTGTACGTTATATCTCTGCCAAAAGACAGCTCCTTATTTGAGGGGACAAAATATCAGTTAACTGTTGGTCGACTGTTGGTCGACAACATGGCGTTCATGGCAAAGAAGGGGTAGCAGGATTCATGCACAACACACGCCCGAAAAGTGGGCGTTTTTACAGAAACATAAAACCATTAAGGAACTCTAGGAAAAAACGTCACAATACTCAGGGAAGGCTTATACGCAATTTGAATAATTTGAGTGAAAGAATCGAGTGAAATTCTGCACTGTGTACGTCCGCGCCAGTGTGGTCTAGAATGCTAGATGAGCTCCCCACCCCTGGACAACCCAAGTTTCTTTTGTTTCATGTTAATGCAATGGTATTTACAATAACTGTTAATAAATCGTACTGGTTAGAAGAAAATACCAAAGGAACTCATTTGGAGTTTGGCGAACAAAAACAATCACAACTAGGCCCGATAGTAGTGGGGCAATGATGCCGGGGAATAAAACCATCTTGGTCATAAAATCCCCGCGTGTTAATTTTAATTTGTAGCGAATGTAGGATCGTGAATTGAAAATAAGCAAGATATGTATTGCACCATGATGATGAACAGTAATTTAGATTACTGTGTACAAACGAGTATTATCGTGACCTAAAGTTTTGTCACTGGAAATATGTCGGGTTTCCACTTTTACACGTATTCCGAATCGTGTTTTTTGTCAGCCGAGTATATGCGGATATTGCGTTTCAGAGCGAAAGCTCGACTACGTACATATTTCAAGGTCATTCATCGCGTCGCTAGGATATTCAGCCGCAGACGGGCAACATACCACTTTTTTTCTTGCCGCTTCGCTTGTTTGGAGCTTCCTTGCTGTTGTACACATGTTACTAGGAGGAAGTGAAACGAGCGCTTTGGCTTCACCTTATTGCCCAGTGCCGGCTGGGTCGCCTGTGTGCGCTAATCATCGGAAGCAAAGCAGGTGATTAGGGGAAAGTTCAACAGCTGATTTACTAGTCACTGCGATGAGTTTAGAAGTACGACAGCAGAAACACACTATGTGCGCACATGAAAGCACGCTTTTCCGGCTGTTTTGTCAGCGCATGGTTCCTCAGTCCGGCCCACGGTGTAAGATATAGTTTTAGGTGATAACACACCTGGCGAAACAAACGTTTCTCCTTCGTTTAAATAAAGTCGCAAAACAGACACCGCTGAGACCCCTGACGGCAGCGCCCTCCACCGCGAGAGACAAGAAGCTACTCGAGCGCCAGCTACTCGGAGGCGTTCGGATCTTTTCGGCTCGTCGTCGGGCTTTCTCGGCAGCTTTCGTAAGCGGTCGTCTGCTGGCCACGGCTTGGGCGACTCCGGCGGTGGAGCAGACGATAATTTGCCGTGCGACATTTCGTGCTTGTCGCTTTGCGAGTAGTTGCTCTTCCACCCTGTTTTCTGCAGGTGCTTCGGGACGGCAGCGTTTAAACAAGTTATGTAGCGTTAAACTGACGGGCCTCCTCGGCAGCTTTCGTACGCAGTCGTCTGCTCGCCGCGGCTTGGCCGACTCCGGCGGAGGAGCAGACGATAATTTGCCGTGCGTCATTTCGCGCTTTTCGCATTGCGTGTAGTTACTTTTTGAACCTGTTTTCTGCAGGCGCTTCTGGACGGTACGTTTTTGAACAGGTTATGTACCGTTAAACTGAGGTGCATGTGTTCCGCAGTAGGACACTGGGGTAAGCGAGGCTTCACGCTTCGGCAAAAAAAGACATGGGGCGCAAATGTTTTATAAAACAGTGCAACGCCGGGTCACGGAACTGTCAAGAAAAGGTGACGTTATTCAATGTTCCGCGCGATCCCAAACGGAGGGAAGCATGGGCTGCAGCAGTCCCACGAAATGACCGCCCGTTGACAGCAAAAGATGCCATTTGCAGTCGGCATTTCCCTGAGAGCTCAATTGTGCGAAAAAGGTACTTTTCGGAGCTCGGAGGAGAAGTTCTGCTCGATTTACCGAAGAGGTGCGCGCTTGCAGACGATGCTGTGCCATCGATCTTCACACCAACCACCGTACCACCTGTAAACAGAAAGCGTCCACTGGTGAAGAAGTCCCTCCAAAAGACAGCCAGAAAGGTAACGGAAGCTGAGAGGGATAACACCGCCGGAGAGTATACAACCAGCGGTCAAGAAAACAGCCTGCCAGCCGAGAATGAATCCGTGGCCGAGATATTCACAGCAAGTGTTCTCGAGGATTCTGCTGTGCCAACACCGTGTTTAGAGCCCTCAGCGGCCCTCTTGCCCAATGCTGCGTGGAATCACCACACGATGCTTCAGGACGACAAGCATAGCTTCTGTTTCATGGAAACAGCGCTCTCCGCTTCCGGAATGCCTGTCTCTTACAAAGTTATGGTTGTGCAACAGGTGCAGGGAACGGAGTTTAGCCTTGCAGCGTTCGCACTGAATACCAAAATCTCCACTGCTGCCATTCCGAACTTCTGTGACTTGCGCCAACGGGACGACTGGAGCATTGTGAGCGCGGCATTAAAAGCAGTCAATGACCTCAAAATCTGCCCCGGAGGACCAGCACATGAAAAATACAGGAATGTGCGTCTCGAATGTGGCTACGTTGATCCAACCGCTGTTTGGACGCACAACCGGTGCCCGATCGTAGCTGACGACGGACAATGCGCCTATTGCGCGAGACTAGAAAACACCCTTCGAACGCACCTGTTGAGAAAGCGCAAGCACCATGAGCTGCGACGTCTGAGAATACCCCTCAGCCCCCGCTCTAAGCTCAAGGTTGACGCTCTCAGGAGGCAAAGCATTGCTTGCTACAGGTCAAAACAGCGGCTATTAAAAACCAAAAAGAAGCTGGCCGCAGAACTGTCTTCCTGTCGCGACAAACTCCAGACGGTCACAGAGAGCTCGCTGCGGAGCGCAGTCGAGAAGGCTAATCTTCCAGAAGCCCAGCAGATGCTCCTGGAAGAGTGTTTGTCAGCCGCGCGTCATGACTCACCTAAAGGCAGAAAGTACACCGATAACTGGCTGTTGCTGTGCTTGCTCTTCCACATACGAACGCCAACAGGGTACAGGTTTCTGCGTGATAATGATGTACTCCCACTGCCCTCAATCAAGACCATACGCAGATATATTTCTGCTGTTGGAATTAGCTGCGGCTTCGACCAGTCGTTTTTCTCGGCCCTAAAGAGGAAACTGCGAACTAAGCCAGAGTTTTGTAGGCGCGGGATGCTGTTGGTGGATGAGATGCAGGTGCGTCAATGTAAGCGCCTAAATTCAAGGACCCTGAGCTACGCCGGCTTAGTCGACCACGGCCAAACAGAAGCACCAAGCTCTGATTTAGCGGATCACGCTCTAGTGTTCATGTTTTGTCCGTTCGCCGACAGCTACGCACAGCCGGTGGCCGTGTTTGCTTCCAAGAACGCCACCCGTGGAACTGTTCTTTGTCAGCTTCTTTTGCAAGCAATTGTCCTCCTGGAAGAGGCCGGCGCTGCTGTCGATGGTGTGGTGTGTGATGGGGCCAGCCCAAATAGGACGATGTGGAAGCTTCTTGGTGTAAGCGGTGACATGCACAACGGCAGGCATTACTTTGAACACCCCGTGGACGCAGAGCGAAAGGTGTACATGTTTTCTGACGTTCCTCATCTCTTCAAATGTGTCCGAAACCGGCTAATGAAGCAAAAGTGCCTGAAGGTAAACAACAAAATGGTCAGGTGGTCGCATTACGCTTGTGTGATGGAGCAAGACGAAATGAATGCAGGGGCTGCCAAGGTATGCCCTAGAATAACACAGCGACACATTTACCCGTCTAACATGGAAAAAATGCGCGTTAAGTTCGCTACGCAAGTTTTCAGCAACTCGATGGCTTCTGGCTTGAAGTACTACCAGGAAACAGGTGTACAACATCTGCAGGGCTGCGATGGCACTATTGAGTTTACAAGGACACTCAATGATTTGTTCGACGTCTTAAACCGACGGCACCCAGCTGAAGGAATAAGACAAGGCAGCAGCGACTTCATGGTTATGCAAGAAGGCCTAGAATGGCTTGACACCTGGGAGCAGCAGCTTGTAGGCGGGCACATAACTGAACAAAAGTTCCTGGCACAAACCACAGCTGACGGACTCAGGGTGACGTTGAAATCGACTATCGACCTTTGTAAATACTTGCTGACTGAACAGAAATTCCAGTACGTTCTTACCAGCGAATTCAACCAGGATCCACTAGAACGGTTCTTCGGGAAAGCCCGCCGGGCTGCGGGTGGCAATGACCACCCAGATATGCCGACATTTTTGCATGTGTACCGAATGCTCAGCATGTACACGCTGCTGAAGCCACCGAATTTTGGCAATTGTGAGGTCAAGGACGAGGCACCCATTCTTGATTTCACAGCCCTTCGGGATGCTTTGAGGACAACAAAAAATGTCTCCCAGACGCAGCTTGCGACCATCCGCAAAAAACTGGATGGCTTCATTGAAACAGATGCATGGGAGTGCGATGACATTCTACCTGCTGCTGAAACCTGCGCGGACACGACAGACTGCGTGATTTACTACGTGACTGGCTACCTCAGCCGCAGACTGCGCACGATGTTCTCTTGTCCGGTTTGCAGACATTGCTTGAGTGCGCCCGCGAGTGTTTTGCCGCAGGCAGCTCTCGTAAACTCTAAGACAATGGGAGGCTTGACTCACCCAAATTTCGCCCTGTACACTCTCCTCCGTACAGCTGAGGATTACTTTTCCAAGCATGCGGACGACACCGACGTGTTTTGGGGCACCGTAGACCACACCCTTGAGCACGGCATTACGTTCCCCTGCCACGAGCATAAATCTGACGCGGTGGCCAAAATCTTGCGGTACTACATAATGATGAGGATGCGACAGTACTGCAAGGAAAAAGAAAGGAACGTGGAGAAGAAGAGCGGAAACAAGAAGAAAGAGTCGCGACTGTGCAAGCAGTAGAACTGGCGCAAGCTTTATGTAGAGCACCGCGGGCAGCTGCTCTGATTTTACAAGCTTTTCTTCCGTAATGATACAGCCTGTGCAGATATGTTCTAATTAAGGGCAGAAGACCCGACCAACGAATTCATCCTTCGTGAACTGCTTTGAAGTAACCCATGTGCCGTGTCTCCCTGCACCCCCGTGTGTTTTTTTGTTGTTGTTGTTGTTGTTTGTCGAGATCCATCGCGCAGCCTCACTACAAATAAAACAGAAATGCTGCAGAGTTTTTTTTTGTCTTCGCTGCACTAAACTGTAGCCACGTAATTGCCTTCGTGCGTATCTATGTACTCGCTGAACATTACGTATGCACGCGCTAGACGCAGTAACCGCACAATTTGGTGCTTTCAGCCTACCGGCGCTCTTTATTGTGCATTTATCTGCGCTGAGAATTTAGAAGGGAATAACGAGAAGTAAAGAAAGACAGGGATGAACAACGTACGCCCGCCAGCCTGCCACACGAGACAAAGATAACGGTTGAACGCAACAATCAGTGTGCAAAATACAGTCATCCGTTGCGCAGGTTAACAGTTAACAATTCATTGCCGTCTGTGAAAAGCCGGTTCTCCTAAGAACGGCAGCCTATAATTGTTCCTCCTCCGCCTTCATGGTTACTGCCACCGGGTGCACATGCGTAACACCCGAGGTCCGTATTTTTACACCATTTAAACAAAAAGCGCAAAAAGAAACCCACATTTGTTTGCGTGTAGCAGAAAATGTAACGGGCCGGTTTTGTGTCTATGCAAGATTGTCTGCGTTTTTTTTTTGCCTAACGAAGCTTCAGATCCACACCGACGCTAACTAGCCCGAACTCACACTTTGCCCATAAACAACACCTGAATTTACTGATTAGTTCAACTTAATGCGATGCAGGTACGTCGAATTTAGTCGAGTACATTTTTAAATCAAATCTGAAGATGTATATATATATATATTTATATATATATATATATATATATATATATAGTCACGTCGTCGAAATCAAGAAGAAAGAAGGCTTTCTTGTTTCTCTAGAGTATTGTTTCGTTTGTTCCTGCTTCGACGCGTAAACAATATGTTTTATATATGTTGTGGATAACATGGGCTTTAACTTATTCTTAACTGGGCGGCCTCATCTCATGACCGCTCGCCATCGCTTCCGTTGCGCACTTAACGATTCCTCGTTCATTTCCACCGAGAACGCCGTGAAAAGTACGGTACTAAAACACGAGCATCAACAGGTTCATCAATGTTGGGTGCTCCCGTTGTGATCGCGACTTCTGTCCGTTTTCGCGCTGGAAGCGTGTGCAAAACAACGTTGCGTTAAGCGATAATTATGCGGTGGCCGACGATTCCTCCTAGTTCTAGGAAACAGCAAAAACACCATTACACAGTAAATCCTACGGTTTCGCGCGCAATATACACCTACAAGCGATCGCAACGAAAACAGGCTGGGTAAGAAAGCAGACGATCCCGAATAGCCACCCCGCAAGCTTGATTCAAAAGGTGCGCGTGCTGACGATTTTGCTTTGCCACTGCCGGTCATCGGTGATTGTTCGGCGGAGCGATGCAAATAGATGTGAAGCGGCCAATTTGCGGTCCCAATTCCCGGAAACAGCCAGAATAAAACCGCTTTACACACATGTTGCTGGCTTCAATGCGAATGGATAGTCGCCGGTAGAGCCGTCTGGTGGAGCGGCGTGAAGACTAGAAGCTTGTGAAGTTCGGAGTTCTGCCACCAGATGACCTTCCCATCGAAGGTCCACTTGCGGCGCCCGCGGCGGCACCAACTCTATTTAACAGCTTTTTGGAGCGCTGTGTCCACACCTAAAACTATATCTTACACCGTGGTCCGGCCATTGATGGTGCGCCAACTGGGCTTATGTGCATGCCCTTTTGCAGACGTACAAGTGTGAATCAAGTCATCCAGCCAATGTAGTTTTATGGCAGGCCGATATATTACAAGAAACGGCAAACTTGCAGGAAACACTGTGGGCATGATCCTTGCTTTCACTCGGAATAATAGCTTTAGGAGTGTTAAACATAAGCCTTTATTTCACTTTCCCCCAAAACGCCACACCGCAGAACGCAGGAACGGCGTGATCGCCAATAATAGTTTCTGGGGACGAAATAAGGTTTTTGTTGTGTGTATGGATAATCAGCATGTTTGTTGTTTGGGATTTTTGCCAGGAACGTTGTTTTCGCACATGTGATGATGCTGTGTAGATCAGAACTAGCAGTTTTTACTAGATAATGTGCATCTTCACTGCGTTAAGATATAGTCGTGCCATCTTAATCAACTAAAAAAAGCAAACGTCGGTAATTTATATAAATTAAAGTGGCCCCAGAACACATACTTGAGGAACACGTTGAATGTTATAAGTAGAAAAAGGAAACGCGCATGCACTTCCGACGAGGTGGGTTCTGTCACACAAGCAACTGGATAGTGGCAATGAGGACCCATGTATTCCAATTATTTGGAGATTTGGAAAACCTAATTATTCGTTTCTCGCAACAAACGGTTTTTTAAATTGTATAAAGCCGCCTAGCGCCAAGACCCATCTATTGTAGGCTTTATACGTACTGGTAAATTTTGTTAAATTTTGGCGAAGCAATTAGGGCGGAAGACCTAATGATGAGTGGTTACACAAAAATTTATTGAGCTAAAGAATAGGCCAATAGGTTTCTTTGTGAGTTTGCTGAAAATCGGCAGCGCTTGTATTGAACGGCACCTACACACAAGGAAAAAAGGAACCTTCTTGAATACAGGGTCCGCTTTTTCTTCGTCAGGCAGATTAGAAAGAGCACCGGATTCGAAAATAGTGTTAAAAATGTTGGCCAGAACGCTAGAATATTGACGAGCAACAGGTTTGATTCTCAAAACACGAATATTGCATTACCCGTAGTCCGTACTTGCCATGTATAAGCGGTATGATTTAATTAAATTATTTTCGCTGCCAGCAGCCATAAATTAGTGTTTTTTTTTACCCCAAAGATTGTACTGGCCTTTATTTCAGGCCATTCGGTCTTTACAGAAGGAAGAATGTTTTACTTCATGGTAACAAATATATTTTTTTGAAGTGGCACCACGACAGTATACAAGAGTTACAAACAATGATTAGAAAAGCATTTGGATGTCGCATGTGTACTGCACTCGCGGCGAGATATTCCTGGACACGTGTGTAAGGGCAACGTACGCCAAAAGAAACCAATTTGGTATGTTCGCAAATGAGCCTTACAAAGGCGTTCTGAACAAATAAATCCTCACACGTGCCCCGAGCTAATTAACTAAGAGGCGTAGTATTGTTTTGGGATTGTATCTTGCAGAGTTTTAATTGCATTTTTCGTGTCAAGGTATTGTCAAAGGGCATTTTCGAGATCGGAATAGCTATCGAGGCGGGCTGGCATCGAGTCAATTTGTTAGGTAGCAGTCTCCTAGCAACCTTTGCTCTGCTTTCTTATGCACGTGCCTCACGGTGAAAGCCAAGCCTAATGTGGCTATTTTTAATCAGCTTGGGGGGGGGGGTCAGTGACTCCAGAGCTAATTAATATGGGTGTGCGGGAAGACCTTGTTTACTGGCTGCCAGGGACAAAAAAACGTAACGTAGCTCATGTATATATTTTCTCAAGGGTATATATTGTAGTACTAACCGAATGTCTTGCGTGGAAGCCGATGTCAGAACCCATTCTCTGCTGTGGTTATCTTTTATCTTGAAGCAGGTACACAGGTAAGTTAGAAAAAGGGAATTACAATTATTTGGTGATCTCATTTCGCGGCGACTCCCTTTTCGTACAGAATACCCTAGCATAAGGGTGTCGGCATTGCCCCGTTGATAGCGGTGCGCAAAAAGGTGTGCAAATATAATTATGCAAAAGGACTACTGTTATGAAATTTACGTATCTTTTTCGGTGCAGAAAACGACACTGTTTAAGGCAAATAACGTGAAAGGTAAAATAAAGCTGCGAAAGCGATTTATAAAGTATGGTTTTCGAGGTATATAACAATCATCAGCGAATACTTTTATGCTTACAGATATACTATTAGGAATGTTATTAGCATATTTATTTAAACGAGCAAAGCGGTAATACGGAACCCAGCGGTACACCAAATTTACCATCAGAAGGGCGAAAATTGCATTAAATGGCTAAACAAATTTGGTACAGTGGTTTAAAAAGCATCGTAGTTATTCCAATACAATAGCTTCAGTCTTTAAGGTACGCTGCTTAAGAATTATTAGTTGGTCGCACTCCTTATCAACTGATTTTTCGAAATCTAGAGTGGTGCAATCACCAGAGAAACGGCGATGTTGAGGTGGTGAAATGTAATGTGTAGACTTTTTATGTTTGTCTCGCAAAAAAAATGTTTCCGAAAGTTATGCTGAAATTAGCCTAAAAACGAGTCAGACTCAATGAGTGGCAAGAGGTTGGAACAAATGGCGTGCTCTGAAATTTACCAAGCCGTGAAAGTTAACCTGATAGGCCAACAAGTTAGGTAAGAGTTCTTATTTTACAACTTGAAAGGTTAACATTTACCTTCAAATTGATTGTTGCAGCGGAACACTGGAAAAATGGAAAAAAAAGATGCTACAGAATGATAAATTACATCAATTATCTGTTTCTTTAGCAAACCAGCATTAGGCCATAACTGGAAAAAGGTTTAAGGTTACGATGTAACGTAATAATGCAGACAGATAATTTTGCAAATCTATTATTGTTAAAATTTCACAGTCACGTAATTGCGGTAAAACAGCAGTGGTACAATTAAAAAGCAACTTTTCAAATACCTACGTTAGCAAACGAACATTCGTCACGTTACATGACCTGTTGTTAGCATGTGCAAAAGAAATACAGTAATACCTCGTTAAGTCGACGTAGTAAAAACCGTGGAATAATTGGGAACAAGCGGATTTAGGAGATTGAAATATTGAGTTCTCCCGAGAACGCCTCCACTCAATACATTTCTTTTTTCATCGCAAAGGGGACCCGCTCTCTGCATTGGGTTTTTCCGTGCACAATAAACCTTTATCTTCTAGTACACTGTACGTCTCCGCATGTCTGTACCGTAACATGACTTGCCACAGGCTTGCTTGACGAAGTTCATGTGCGTCTTGGCTCAGAATTTATGTTCGGGGAAAACATCGGCTTTGTAGTGGGTGCGGCTAAACGAGAAAAAAAATTGTTGGACTTTGGCGCGGCAGCATCGCACGAATCATGTGAAACCGTTCGCGGCGGTGACATTTTCATTCCACTCTTAGTCAATATTTCGAGATATCCGCAGTTTAGCCCGAAAAAACTTCGAAATAAAGGAAAATAAATACAAGGAACGTAAAGCAAATTGTTCACTGCCGCGGAAAATTTTGATTTAGTCGATTTTTCAGGATATGCGAGGTCCAGTTAACGAGGTTATACTGTATATTTTTTATTCGGTCTAGCTATTTTAAAAGACTTCGTTGGGTTTTTCTAGAGAAGCGAGGGGGCCGTGATATGAAAAAAGCCATTTTGCTTTTGTTTGGGCTTTGCAAGAAGCGGCTGAAATATTTTTGCATTCGCAGCGGCGAGATGGCTCCTTTTTGTGCTTTGCGGCCTAAAATAAACGTTTATTTATGTTTAGCAGTGTTTAGTTAAGATAAAAAGCAAGGTGAGCGTTGCTTACCCGAGACAACAGCTAAACGGTTGTTTTGAAATTTAAAAAAACTTTTTAAACACGTTCCAGATATGCTCAACACTGTAATCGGAAAAGCCGGGCGTTTAGGTATCAATAAAATTTTCAAGATCAGCGCTAATTAAAGGGTAGCCTCTTTTGGCATACTTTCTTTTTCTTTTGCAGTTTGTGAGCCGGAGTGTAAGATGAGCCTATAAGGTGAAACGAAGAAATAATTTTCCGCATCACCCAGAAATTATGTCTCGCAGAGGATTCCTTACACCTGAAAAGACAACATTTAGTATGCTAGTCGGCAACATCAAGTACTGCTATGTAAAAAGCCCCAACGTTAACTAAAACCACCAAATAAGAATACTTATCCTAATAGGTAAAATCTTTGCTGAGTCCCAAATGAGAATTGCTGTAGTCGTTGTGGTAATTCTAGAATAAAAACGGTTAGCACGTTACCATAATTTTATTTCACTGAATAAATTTTCATTAGGCCAATCATGCACTTAACTTGTAATCAACCCGTTTGTAAGGTAATTCTTTTCTCTTACGTCCTTTTCATGTCTCTCCTTTATTTTCCAGCTATATTTCAAGACGGACCCGAACAGCACACTTCGCGGCGGACCAAGATAGAATCTTCTCGTTTTTTGTTTCTTCCTCAACAAAAAACTTCATCTGCTCCCAGGATTTTTGTTTTGGATGAAGAGACTTTAATCTTCTAAGAATGGGAATTCGTGCAGCTCTGAAACTTCCAGCAGCTCATTTTTTTCCTGCAGTTTTATTTTCGATTGGTTTACTCATAGCACAGCAAGATGGCTCGTGTAGCAATGATATGACGAGCCACATTATTCGGAACGTTAAGGATGCTCTCAAATATGTTTCCACGGCTCATTTAGGACACATTCCTTTAGAAGTGAGAGCGGTGTGCCTCAGCCCATCTATTTCTTCCGCTCTTAAAGACGTGTTTGAAAACTTAACCGCAATCGTGCAAACCGGCTGCCCTAGACTTCTAGATTTGGAGACCGTGCTTTACAGGACTCTTGTTTATGGCTACCGACAGTTCATTGTTCTGTGCGAAGAACCATTCGCGAAAAACCTGGCCACAAGCTTGCGCGGTAACGTCGAGTTAGCTTCAGCGGCAACCTTTGTTGTTGCGCACACATCTTCATTTCAGGTCGACATATGTGGTGTCCTGAAGCCATTACGTAACTCATACGTCAGCGTTACAAAGGACGGGTTTTTCCGTTGCTCCTACGAAAAACACCAATACTGCCCGTCAAGCGAATGGTCTTGCCTAAAGGGTCAAGAGATTGTTGCGGGATGCGGGTTTTTGGAGAGCTCAGCCTGTGACAAGGCATCTAGTAGGGTAGTATTTAATGCTCTTGCGACCATTAACGTTTCTGTTACCCAAAAGCATCCAAGAGGAACTATGTCTTTTATTGAGTCAGGAATCGATATATCCATGTTGTCGGGCTCGTATCACGCCGCGAGCCAACTTACATCTGTTTTTCCGCAGACAACACGTGTTACGGAATTGTGGTATATATTTTCTGTGCGCCCGAACGTCACCCTCCACAACGCAAGTTTGAGCACCAATACGTTAACATTTAGAAGCGTATTGTTTAGGCTAGGTTTCATCTGCATTGTTAGCTGGGCTGTCCGCTTATTTCTCCGATTGGTTTATTACTTTCGCATGAAAGAAGTGTTCAAAAAAAGTGGTTCGTCAGAGCAAATGTTCCCTCTCAAAAAACGCAAGCAGTTAGTCCGATTGTCGTGGATGTCGTGGGTCCTGGGTTCACTATTCATTTCGTTTTACGCGCAATGTCTGATAACATCCACCACCATCGTACCCTTGAAGGAAAAAAGAGTGATTAGAAGACGTGAAATCGAAGCTTTCTTCGATAGATATCCTGCTTGTATTTGCACCAATGTTTACACAATGCTTCACATTATGCATCACGGGAATAAATTAGCCCGGTCTATAAGATTCACTATCGACGAGAACGGTTCCTGCCAAGCACCCCATCTTCATATATACCCAGATTGTCTCAAAAGTGTTAGTCTTGGTAAGGTTCTTGCAATCGCTCCGCAAGATGTTAAATGCGATCTCGAGCGTCTATTTGGAGTAGAAACTATTCAAAGTGACGAACCAGTAGCTTCCACATTTGAAAACACGCCAGTGCGCAGAGGTTTCCGACACTCCGCATCGTACACAGCATTAGTACGAAGAATTTTCGAAACTGGATGGTTCAATCGGGAAGAGTCACTGCATAGAGCTGACAGCTGCGAGAACGCATACCACGAACGACCCCTAGACCCAATTTTAGCTGCAGCTGTTCTAGTGGCTGGCAGCGTTCTGGCAGCCTGCATATGCTTTTTAGAACATCTTCTGGGGAACCATTTCACCCCACGGTGGCTTAACTGAGAAAGCCCTCTTCCAATACTAAGCACATTGCAGCACAAAGTATTATAGTGTTGACAATGTACTCTTAGAATTTTTGTTAACACTTTGTTGGGCCATCCAGGATGCTTGAGCAACATGCACTTGCTTTCTTTGCAGCTTGACAATACCAAGTAAAAATGTTTGCGCCGCCCAGTATTGCTACTATCAATCGTGCTTTGTTCTGGAATAAAACACCTGAAAATTACATCGAACCGGTTGTCCTTTGTGGTTTCTCAATTAAGTATTTGTTTTTTCTTCTATAATTATTCCAAAAAACAATTACAGCGAGATGTTAGCCAATCGCGCTTTTTTGGCACCATATCGAGAAGAACTGTACTCCGGCACACACGGGCGTGTTTAAAGAAGGAGCACATAGGGCCGCTAGACAGCTCAGATTCCGAGCAAGCCCTAGCTGAGAACTTTTCTACGAAGACCTAACAAATCGAGAGAGTCTTTTACACTTTCAACTATTTGCAGCAACTTACCGCCTCTCACGCCGCCCACTCGCACTCTCCTCTTTCCAATCCGGATATATATAACGCAGGAAAACACTATGGCGATTGTTGCAAAGCGATAACCGGCCTTGTCACCACCACCAGTACAGTATTTATCTTTCTTATTCATGTTCCTGAATTGTCCTTACTGTGGAGCAGCCACAACACTCAAACATCTCCTCTGGAACTGCCCCACAGCTCCTATGTCCGCTTACGAGACCGCGGACACTGGGCTGAGGCAGTGGGCAGCTCCAACCTGATGGTCCAACGGGTAGTCATGGCGACGGTTGTTGCCACCAATAGTACGTCGGTAAGCATTCCTTCAGAGGGGCTTTTAAAGGCCTAATAATGTTTTTTTCACTCCCACGCGGGGCTCCTTGAGCATAAAACAGGCGGAAGCAAACAGAAATAACGCCACACGAGTGCTAACGTGACAATATAGAGAAAGAACTTGGCAATACAAGACGCGAATAAACGCGACACAGCGGCTCACGCGTCACCATTAGTATCAAAGATGACAGTTTCACATTCAGCGACGAGGCATGGCAAGGCCACGTCAGCATCTTAAAATCGAAGTGCCAAGACGAGACGAACGCACACGTGCGCAGCGAGTCGCCAATAACGCTTTCCGCCAGCTGGAAAATGCATTGACAGTTGTAATATGAAATGCGTAAGATACACTGCATAGAATGAGGGAATGATTCTATTGAACAAGCAGCTGGGCTCATCACAAGGGGTTTACCCCGTGTAAAAGTAAATCGGACAGACAACCTATTTTTGTGGAGTGCACGTTGTATAGCTCATGTGAAAGCCAGAATTTTATATTTTTGAGAGCTGCAAAGAATTTCTGAATAAACAGGCGGAAATAACTTTAGTTTCGCAGAAAAATTTCCGAAGTCGGAAAGGTGGCGACAAGTGGTGTCTAAACGTGTTACTACGTCACTTTTCCAAACAGCTCCGTCGATTGCAGCGCGTCATTCAACCATCGCACAAGGAATAGAGGAGGTTGCAGAGTATTGTTGTTTTAGCCAACGACGAGTTTTGGGCCCCTCTTTTCATAACACGTAAAGTTTAAAGTCTGTTGCGCAACGGCTCACTGTGGTGGTGGCCAGAATTCGTTTGGTCGGGATACGTATGGTTGGCTGATTTTAAAATTGTAATTTCAGTCGCTCTACGGTTTCATCAGCAAAACCGGTAGGAGTTAAAAGTTTTTAAGTGTTGCCCTTTCATTTGGGATGTAGAAAATAAAGTCCCCAAAAATCGGTTGCCTGCCCCTTAAAAACGACAATGGCTAATATAGTGTACCGGTACGCCAAAGCGACGGCCCGGAATGCCCATGTATGCGCGTGGTTTAAAAGATTTCGCCTAACGCAAGACATTGAGTACTTGTCTCACGTAGTATACATTCGATGACGTTATCTACTAGCAAATGAAGTCCTAACAATCACAACAACTCGTGTCAGTAGTGGCTGCGCGGAGGAATAGCCGGTTCTGGTGACGAGGCCAAGGGCACCTTGCGTGGTCGCTCTTAAGTTGTTCCAGAGTGTAGCCGTGCAACCCTAAACTGGAAGTGCAGGTCTTTGCAAGGCCTTTGAAACTTAGCTGTAACTTCAAGCAGCTAAGACTCTTGCGTACTGTTTAAGACAATTATATGCAGACCCGGTTGCAAAATAGGCCGGGGCACACGAGCGCGTGGCAAGACGCCTTGGCACGCCATCTGACGTTGCACTTGTGTTGCCGAGAGAACCGTAATCGCGTGCGCATTTATCTACTCTCTCTTTTCCGCATTTAAGCGAACGGTGAGGGTGAAGTGTGCAATGCTCGCTCTGCCCCGATCCGAAAGATAACATATCTTGCCAGCATCTGTGAGGAACTTGTGCCACATAGATGCCATCCCAATCACGTGTTTTTTTTTTTTTTTGCCCAAAATATGCAGTTGGGGTGTAACTCGAAATGACCGCCCAAAAACCGGCAGGAATGGAGGCGTTAAATAGTTTATATCAATAAAGAGGGGTAAGGGAACAGACGGGGTAAGACGAGGGCAGAGATCGGTGCTTTCGTGGGTTTGAGAAAACAAAAAACGTGCACCCCTCCGTCTAACGACGACGATGATTGAAAGCAACGCTTTCTTGTGACAAACTCTTTGGTTGCCGCCTTACTTTAAACTTTGTATCCAGCATGTCAAAGTGGAGCAATAGGATAGACGTTGGCTTCTAACGCAAGGTACCCAGGTTCTATTACTGCTACAGAAGCGTTTTTTAGTCTTTTTATGTACCCGGCATTATCGTGTTACAGCTTCCATCAGTGACAGCACTTAAGCTTTTGACCTCCTTTCTTTTAAGACGGGGACATACACAAGAAATGCCAAGGTAAATCTGCTCGCGAACATTAGCTCCACTGCTTTTACAGCACAGCTGTCTATGGCTAGGATACAGCATATCGTCTCCAGTCACAGAGTGATGTAGACAGGAATCGCTAGCGAGCGCAGCGCCACGTTGCGTTGTACGCTGAAATCCCCGGGATCGTAAAACTGCGTGGCACAGACCCGGCGCATGAAAAAAAATATACATAATTAAAAAGGTTCTATGGCAAGAATATTTTAAAACAAGACGGCTAATATTTCCATTTAAAATATGGCTGCCGATTACGATACTCCCTAATGCGATATGTTGGCGCAGCTGTTCGGGCAGCTGGTTTAACAGCATCGACAGACGACGCAGTTCCACCAGTTGTGTTGCTCATTGCTCAGTAAAAACTGGCTAAGAGCGCATGTGCGCGTTCCACAACAGCCGCTGCAGATGCGGGCGACCGGTGGCGTCACTCGCAGTTCAGCACTCACTCCTGATGGCTGCAGTGCGCTGGGCAGCACTTACTCGTGGGTCCTCTCGACGGTGAGCCGCTGCGGCGGCGGCGCGAAATGCATCTCAGGAAGGTACCGCGAAGTGCGTCTTAGGCCGGGTTGAGATTGTTGTCGCAACTGTCGTAATATCTTTAAATAATGACGTAATTTGACGTCTGAGCCGACCTAACTGCGTGAAACGCCGTTTTATTACGTCCATAGCGCACGGTACGGGTATTACGCCGGTAGTCTGAACATACCATTGAGCGAACGCACATCATTGTCACGCGAAAGCCCCCCTCACGTTTTCGCCAAGCGTCGACCGCCTCGTGCGGGCACAGCATACTCCCCTTCCCTTCCTCCCGCACACTTTCAGAGAGTGCTGGCTCGCGCCGCCACGGCGAACCGCCCTCCCCTCCCAATTTCGTGACAATCTCCTCCTTTGCTTTCTTTCAGGCGTCGGTCTTCCCATCGTACGCTCGGTCACGACGACGCCGACGCTTCTGAGCCCAGAGACGGGCGCCATAGGGCTGCGCCCTAAAGTTTTTTCCCAGCAATTCATTTGTGTTTAGAGGTGAAGCATACTTTATGGGGGTCGTTGTAAGCTTGATCTTTAAGATGGCTCTCCCACATCAAATGTTGTACAGTGAATCACGTGAATCTTTGGAGGGAATACCATTGCAGAAAGTGCTTCTAACTCTTGTTTTATTGAAACTATACCGAAACAAATTAAATACAAATAAGCTGCTAAGGCGACTCTAACATAACGCCGGGTTTTATATAGTTTTCAAATTTAGACGGTTCATAGTGAAGTCGTAAATATTGTGGAATTCTCCTCCGGTGTAAATACATATGAAGTTCTACAGGAGGGAAACGGACACCCGGCGGAACAAAAACTCCAGTTCGTCAAAGTTCATTCAGTTAATTAATCAGGAACTATGCTCAAACGCAAACTACAAACAAACGAGTTTTGCGTCGTGCACCCCTTGGACTACGACCCAGTCAAAGCTCACGTTGAGGCTCGACACCGCACCTTTGTTGGTCGTCCTTATTCCAGAGTGGAAGGGCACTATTTTTTTTCAGTTTTCTTATCCTAATTGTGCAAGCGGCCAAAATTTTTTTCTTTGTTGCTCAGGATACTGTACGCTAAGAGCGCGCTTTTGGTTTTCCTTCGCATGCCCTGTTTCATAAAACTGTTACTAGTCCCAGCGCCTGCGTTGCTCGCAGCTTTCCTTTGTGTTCACATATTCAGAGTGTGGCTTTCGTCGTTTTTGTTATCGTTTTTAGTCATTCTGAAAAAAAGACCTCGCTGCTTGCTGTTCAAACGGCGCAGGCTCTTCCTGTCCCGTCTGCCAAAGTGCTTAAAATATTGCGAAAATATGATTTAAAAACCACCATCGCCAAACTAGCCTAACAATCTTTACCACCCATTTCTAAAGAATGTTGGGAGAAGCCCGAAAGCTTTCTTACCTTAAAACAGCGTCAAAAGTGCGCCAAAACCTTCGCTGAGAGTGCGTGCAATTGGTCATCAAACCTTCCAAGACACAAACGACAAACGAAGGAATAACCCATGCGAAGGTTTCAAAGCACCGAAGAAACATATAAAAGTATGCCTATATATTGCTTATGAGATGAAGGTATGCTACTTCACCACTTCTTTATAACTGATGCTCGCATTCGTATCTAGAACTGGTCTAGCTTTTCAAGTAACGGTTTTGACACAAAACACGGTTTCTCGCACGCGCCGTGTGTACGGAGCTCTGATCGGAGATGTTCAGGGGTCCAAATGTAGTAAAATACATTAGTGTGTTCAGAGGACGCCATTCGCCCCAGTAAAAAAAAATCGCGCCAATCCACCCCGTGAATGCGGTTTGAAAGCCAAGCTGTAAACGGCCCCTACAACTATTACCCATGTGACGTCACTTAAATTCACTTACATCGCTCTACAAATAGTAAAACCAGAGAGAAGTGAAATTCACTTAAACACAACATTTATTACTTCAAAGAGATATTCTTGGTTAGGTTAAATCAATGCACGATGCATGAACGGTGGTAGGTTGAGTTGTATTGGCGTAGCACAAGAGTGGAGTCTTTTTTTATAAAATTTTTCTATATATTATATATAGAAGTAAGCTCCAACAGTGTTAGACGATCTGACTTCTGCGTCTCTGCGCCGCGGACGGAGGCAAAGAGATTTGCGGCAGAGACGGGGAAGGAGGAGGAAGAAATACGTCTGTTCAGATTTCTGAACGGCCCAGAGTGCAGACCAGGGGAGTGATTCCTTCTTCTGTGGGGCCCATATGCAAAGCGCGGCCTCTGTTCTGTCCACCCGCTGAAGCTGGGTAGGTAGACAGGGCCTGGGCAGCAGCATCTCCCATTGCCCTTGTTGGGTAGTTGACGGAAAGAGAGGAGGGTGCTCAGGGCTAAAGTCGCACACTCCGATTACGGGGCGGAGTGTTCCTACTTCTGAGCAAACTACATTCAGCGTGGCAGCGATTCGGACGCATTAAGTCAAGACGCGCAGGCTGTGGGAAGGAGCCGGGATTGTATGAGTCGTAGGGTAATTTGTTGTTCTCTGGAAAGGTCAGGGTAAGACGAAGGTGCAGTCTGTCTCAGAAGGCGATAATGCTGGGTTATGGCCCTGAACGCGAAAAGCGGGTGATTGTCCACGTGCAACTCCATAGCACGGGAGGTAATAGCGCCGGCTTGTTGGGTGGGCGTATTCGTTGCCCTCCATTGAAGCGTGAGGGGGTGTCCAGATGAGCTGAATGGAACCGTTTGGAGAGTGGTTTTTTAGGACGCGCAGTGCAGGTCAGGACACCAACCCGACTGGTAATTACAGTAGGCTTGCTGGGAATTGGTCACTACCCTCTGAACCCATGGCTGAGTGAGAGCCAAGGTGATGGCTGCCTCTTCTGCTGGCGTCATTTCTTGGGTCCTAAGCGAGGTACACGCAAGGAGGTTGGTTCTGGAGGCAGCCACGATGATGGCGCAATGCTGCCCTCGATGTTTGGAGGCGTCTGTGTGGATAACTGCGCGATCCCCGCCGAGTGTGGTATTTAGTGCTTGAGCCCGTGCTTTTCGGTGACCCTCGTCGTGTGAGGGGTTCATATTTTTAAGCGAAGCGAGCATCCCTAGTTTGAGTCGCCAAGATTTCTGGAGTACGTCAATCGGAGTGACATTCTGGGCTGCCCAGCCAGTCTGGTGAAGCATGCCGTTACCCACTCCAGTTCGATTCGGACAATCTGGTTAGAAAGAGGGCCTTATATCAGGTCTTCCACCGTGCTGTGTAGCCCCGTGCTAAGCAGCCTCTGTGTTTACGCACTCATGAGAAGACCAATGGTCTGCTCGACCGCCTTTCTAATCATTATATAAAGCATCGCTACATCCTCCTTCTCGACAAGAAGACAAGGGGTTGACGTAAGTGTCTCTCGAGAAGACAAAAGCTTGAATTAATCGAAAAGTAGCTGATTCCTTTAGGCCTCGCTTCTTGGTGGCAACTCGCCTGATGATGTGTATGATTTGATCAATGCTGTTTTTGAGGCGCTGCAAGGAGACGTCACTCTTGGTGTTAGCCTGGAGATGTAGGCCCAGGATCTTGATGCTCGGGCATGGAGTGATGGCCTGGCCATCAAGGAGTATTTGAATGTATTCCTTGACTTGGCGTGAGGGCGACGACAAGGAGCGGTGATTTTTTACGTGAACACTGGAGGCCACAGGCCTTACACATTGACGTACTACAAGTGAGATGCCATGCATTGGTGTGAGCTTCCTTTTTTTTGTAACTCGTAGCACATGAGCAAGGTGCGCTCAGGGCCGCTAGATGGCGTGAGTGGTCGCGTGACGCTTTCACGTGGCATTCAGCGAGAACGTAGTGGGAAAAGCCGTAGATGTGCTTGGTGAGTACACCACCTGTCTTCCCAGTCCTCGCGTGAGCTCGTAGCTAAATCGGTGAGACAACGGGCTCTCGCTTTGCTAGTCTATTAGTTCCAGGTTCGATTCGTGGCGGTGCCAGTAAATTGTTTTATTTGTTCGCTGGAGTTTTCTGGTGACACCAACGGTCGCGAAAGAACCCTTGGGGGGTAGAGGTAAAAATCTTTGCTTTAAAAACGCTTTAGCTTTAATATACCTGAAAGTAGTTCTGACACAAACATGTGATCTACCATATTCCGTTACATCTAACATCAGGCTATTTGCAGATTATTGCGTATTCTGCACTAAACTTTAATCTAACCATGACCATGACATGCTTCAATGTGACCTAAACGCTCTAAACAGATGGTTCTCAACATGGCTAATGCCTCTAAATCTTGCTAAAAGAAAAGTAGTGTCCTTTACTAATCAAGCCTCCGAAAATGCAGCGTCCTACTTAGTAAACGACAGCCTCGTGCGGAGAACTTCCACCTGTGAATACCTTGGAGTGCATCTAACCAGTAACTTGACATGGAATATTTACATTAACCGTATCCTCGCGTCTGCTAACCAGTCTCTTGGTTTCCTCAAACGTAACCTAAGACATGCTCCCGCACGATTACAAGATTTGGCATATATTACACTTATACGCCCAAAACTAGGGTACGCATCAGCCATTTGGGACCCTCATCAGGCATATTTATTAAATGACTTAGAAGCCTTCAAAACCGTGCTGTCCGCTCTATCTTTTCTGATTACTCACCCTATACCAGCGTAACAGCTATAAATAATCGTTCTGAACTCGAAGCCTTATCGCATCGTCGCAACATATCTTGCCAAGTATTATTTCATAAACTATACTACCATGTGTTCCTGCGTAACGAATTCATCTGTGAACCCACAGCCATTTTTCCGCGTCGAAATCATCCATGAGAAATAAAACGCATTACATGTCGTACCCTTCATTTTGCCCAATCATTTGTTCCTCGTACCACAACAGACTGGAATATTCCACCATCAACATTGTTACCGAAGCGAATACCATGAAATTTACTAATGCATGCAGCAACAGCACCAATGTATATTATCTATCATTTCACCGCCGCCTTTCACTCAGTTTCTGTGCTGTCAAATGACGTGGTAATATTACGTTTGGTAGTACTCTCTCCTGTCCGTACTGGTTAGTGTACCAATAGCTGTTCGTATTGTTCTACTGACATTGCCCTATTTGTTCCCCTCTAGAAATGTAAATGTTTTGCCATGTTTAGTTCTTTGGTTCCTTTCGTTCTTTTTGTAGTTTTTTGTGACACCAGTTTAACTCCGCTTAACCTATGCAAATCCCTCCACAGAGGGCCTTTAGGGTTTTTTTTGAAATAAATAAAAAAATCTTCAAGAAAGCTTGATGCGCAGAGGAAAACTGAGCAACCGTTTCCGGCTGTTATTACATAGAATTGAAACAACACGAGAATCTCAACCGTTCGAAAAGTTGAGCATAATTAATGCGCTCGCGTGTACAGAAACGCCATGCTGTCATCGAGTGTGCTACCTATTGCCTTTGTTCTGTCACGTCAGTGCAAAAGAAATGCCGCAGCTTGCACTAGTAGTGCAGGGCTGGAGGAACGGCGGAGCTTGGCGTCGGCCCAGCTTTTTCAGATTTCCTAAGTTTTTCTTTTTTTACTAAGCTTTGTTTGGTTTTGAGTTGTTCTTGCTAGGCTAGGCTAAGTGTTCAGGAGGAAAGCGAAGTTTATAGGGATTTTACAATACCCTCACGGCGTGTCCCCCACATTGACAGCGGGCTCCAGGGGGGACAAGGCCAGGTCGACCCCCAGCTCCGCTGTTTCGCCACTTTTGCACCGCTAGTGCCGGCTGCGGCAATTGTTTTGCGTTTTCGCAGCTCAAGACAGACTAGCGCAGTTCAAATGGCATAGCAAGGGGTGCGCATACGCGTATGCTCCTTGTGCTCACACTTGAGCAGGCGCAAAAGCCGGCTACACTGTTACAGGTCCCTGCGGTGGTGTATCCGCTTCAGGTGGCTGCGTTTTTTCTTTGTAGTTTTTTTGCCCGCCCCCCTCTCCACCCCCCTCCCGACTAAGCTCAACCGTAAACAGCTCCGCAGTTAGATGTGTCCTTCACTATCTCGCTCAGCTTTCCTAGCCGAGGGCGCCATTTGCGTACCTATTGGAAATAGAACAACGCTCCATTTTCCACCATCGAGCTGAAATTCTTGTCGCCCTGGTGCTTTTTGTCGTCCGGGAGCATAGATGCTACGTTCAAGCTTCAATAATTTACATATGGTAGCTGTGGTGGTTGTGCGGTCGATGGCTCATAAAGCTTCTGCGTTTGGAAGCAGCTGACCATTCAACATGATACAAAAAGATACACGATGTATGGCGGCCTTCAATCGCGGTAAAATCAATCTACGTGTTGCATGACATTTACACTACACGAGCTCGCCTCAAACCATTCAACGTAACAGAACCCGCAAAGCTATTACGTTTTTTTTCGAATTCAGCATACGCGCAGGCAGATTTTCGTTGCTTTAAAGGGACACTGAAGTGATATGTAAACATTGCGGGATTACTAGCGCAAATTGTAGTCCGGAGTCCCCAGGCCATGTTTCGACCACTCTGGGCGCGTTTACGCGATTTTATTTAGTAGAAAAATTAATGCGAAAATGCTGTCCTCCTCTATTTACGCTCGCCCATTTTCTGTTGCGTTTTGGTGGGACGTCGGGAGGAGCCGAGCTTGCAATTGGCTGCGCTACTGCACGGCTCCCCGGCCTTCAGACAGATTCAGTCGGCCCAGCGTTTCGTCCGCCGGCCGCCGACGGGTCGTCGCAATTCGTTCGCTCAGTTGAAACGAAGCCTGGACACGTTTGCGAATGGAAGAATATGCCTTTCTTTACTTGGTTACTTTGTACACTGTATCTAGATCCAAGTCAAGGTCGCTTCACACAAGCGCTGCACAAGCGCACATGCGATGCTTCGCTGACTGGTACGCCAGTAGGAAAATATAACGCCTTTTGAAGGCGGGAGAAGAGTCAGCGAAGTTAATATAGGTACCAAGGAAATAAAATCAACTAATATTTTTACCGTACAGCCTAAAACTAGGGTGCGGGAAGCACTTTCTTGCGCTGGGCGAACAAGCACAGCCGCCAGCAGCACGACTACGCATCTGCGACCGTTTCTCCGTCTAAGAAATGCAATTGCTAGACGTGAGATATTGTGGAAACTTGGGGGATGCGTACTGCACTAGCGTAAAACAACAAATAGTCACTTAAGCTGCTTGGAATGCTAAAACTAAATAAAAGTGCAAACTTGTTATACATTATATACCTTATATTTCCAAGGTTGGCAGCGCTAGCCCGTGGCCGAGTGGTTTGGTCCAAATAACTAGGCCACGTGTACTACCTGTAAAAACCTGGATGATTGAGAAAGGTTTATTTGTGCCTTGGGGCCCTGATTGCTTCCCATGCAAAAAACCAGAGACCATCGAACACGTGTTCATAGATTGTTGGGACGGGGTCTTCCTATGGGACGTATTACAGCGTACCTTAAAGAAAGATTTTCCTGTGGATAGTCATGGAATTCGGTTTTTAGCCATAGAAAATGAAGGTGAAGTTCCACACGACTTCATAATGTTACTGGCCCTACACGGTATATGGAAGGCTCGCATGGCCCGTCGGTACAATGATGTCGATGCGAGGCCAGGGAGGGAATACTTTTGTGAAAATGTCCGCTACATAGTAGAGGTGTTGAAAACCGAGCCTAGTCCACCCGAGTGGCTGACTGTGCTGGCGAGTGTGGCGAGACTACCGCCTTTTTAAACCTTACACACTAGCAAGGTATGTGCTAGTGTTTTTTCACGTGGTGTAATTTTGTCGATGATTTGCATGTATGTATTGACCCAAACAAGGCAATAAAAAAAAAGAAGTGGCCGAGTGGTTTGGAGCGCCTGGTATGTCAGCGCAAGTGTTTTGCAAGTCAGCGGTTCGAATCCCTGCGGGTACGTGCTTTTTTTTTACAAGTTAACTTTTTCGTTTTCCGCCGATGTTTTGTATACTGAGTTCACCTTTTTTTGGGCCGCAACGTTCATTGCTCCACGAACTAGTTCACAGAACGCACGCTGGCTGCAACTGGCGCGCTAGCGAGTTCTCGTTGGCGTGCTGTTGCCATAAGCACCGACTGCTTGCGGGCAGTGGGCACAGGCCAGAATCAACAGACCCTTGGCCTGGCGTGAACACGCTTTTTACGATACAGGCATGAGTGAGGCAAGCTCCAAATATAGGGGAAAAGCACATGGCATTTGAGCGTCTGCGAGGACGCGGAGGGCGTTCATGCACTGCGTAGGCCTCGGCTAGTGAATGCTACGATTCCAAGCCGTCCTGGGAGGCTTATCTTATGCATTTTACAGCCGACAACATGGCAGAAACGCGGTACGATGATTACTGAGATATTGGGAATGCCCATTCAACAACGCCATTGGTTGTGTTTTACAGAACCGAAACCGAAACCGAAACTTGTTTGATTGCTAACCTTGGGCATCGTCCCATCAGGGTGCCCCCTCCTTCCAACGTCACAGCCTTAGTTGGTGCGGCCGCCGCAAACCGCGCATGGTAGTTTTTCTTCTTTCGCGCTTTGTAAAATAATTGCCAATTTGTCAACCGGATAAACGATGAAAAGTGTGCTAATTTGAGCCAGTCTACGCAGTGCAAGCAAAAACAGCTTGACAAATTCACTTCAGTGTCCCTTTAAAAGCAGTTGCTGTTAAGCAGACTGCAACGTCCGCGTTGCACGTATATCTCTCGCCATTAAATAAGATCGGCCCGTCAAAGGCCGCGCTTACTTGATGGTGTTTTGGATACTGGGGATTTCTTACGAAAGAAGGAGTATAAAACTGCGTTTGAACACGTTAAACCACTTTGCTGGGGAGAAAAGGATTGGATACTATCCCGTGACGTGAAGTGACTAGCAGCCATGGTTAAACTTCTGTGGGAATTAGTCAACCGCCCCCCCCCCCCCCCTGCGTTATTCCGACAGTTAGGCCCCACCATTTCACTTCGCGAATATAAACATATCATTCCACCGTTATTGCAACTTTTATAATTGTTTAGCGTTTAGCGGGCAAGGTGTGTGGAAGCCGGAAGCAGGAAATTGACATCGAAGCCGACAGCTGGTGAAGAATTGCATAGGGCAGGGTACTGAAAGCAAAGAAGATACAAGCGAAACCAAGCTGTACAATGTATTTGTTTGCTAGAAAAGTAGGGTCTTACAGGCGCTGTTATGGCAACGCCATATTTCTTCGAAGAACATTCAATATTCTAGCGTTCGCTGCGCTCGGTTTAACGCCATGTCTCTCGAGTCCCTGTTGCTGCTGCCTTCTCCGTTGTGTTCTTTAACTTAAAGAGTATGACAAGGTTGAAGGTGTTGTTCAGCACGCCTTGATTTGTTCTATCCGAGCACAAAGCACCTTCCTTGTTTACGCACCTTGTGATTACCATATACTTTGAACTTCTTTTTAAAGCTGCAATGATTTCAGAGAATTTATTTTGACAACCAAAATACAGTGCATTTGGTGGCTCATTGAACGTGCGAAATCTTATAAACCTTTAAAGTGGACGAGAAGAAAAGACAACCTGCATGAAAATACTAGCAAATCCCGGCGTTGGTTGGACAAGGCATTCAAAGCACACACGGGCTTCGAATGCCTTCAGGCAGTTTCACTTTATGTAACGCGTATGTAATTGCGCTGGATATGAAGCGTCGTTTACTTGTGCTTCAACCTTCAAGTCCGTCCGAATTCTCTCTGCCGTTGAAGAATGTGTTTACTGGTCGTACGTTGCTGGTCAACGGTTAAATATAAAGATAATGACTGGAATAGCCCTAAAACTACATTCGTGTGTAGTGTGGTACGCGTAGAAAGCTGCGAGTCGATATCACGCCTGGTAAGATAAAAGAAAATTGCATTGCTTTCGGCGGAAATGCCTTTAGTTAGGGATTTTTCGGGAGTTCGAAAATTTCTGTTGTGCTTCAGGATGTAACACGCCTTAACATGAACAAGTGAACACTCCAAGTGGCCGGAAAAACTGTAATAGAACCTATCCCCCATCTCGGAGCAGGCCTACTCGCTCCTACGTCCTGGCTCGTACGTCCTGGCCTTCTAGCTAAAATATTATTCTGTTACCTTCAGATACAAAACGTTTTCACTTGGAAGTATTACCTGCATAGTAGTGGTCATGTATTTAAAATCACTGCACATGTACATTCAATAAAATTTTAAAAATTCATTTTATTCACACATTCACACAACTAAACCGCAACACGGTTTTTGCCATCCTGAATACCGCTGACTCTTTACTAATCCAGCCTAATCCTCAGTCTACGTTATTCCATACTAATTCTCAAAGCTATAGCTTTTTATTTACATGGCCCTAGTTTTATTCTTTATTGAGCGTCGTTACAGAATGCAAAAAAATACAATTCATTTCACAAACACTGCAACAACCACATTTATGAAGCATAAAAGATTTGTGCATCATTCCCATGAATATATCGACACCTAACTCAACTTTTTGCATGACCCAACGCTCCGAAATACTTGGTAGCTGAATCAGTAGTCCAATAACTACATAAAAAAGATTACTGATTCGCGCCAGCCTGTGTGTTAATAGGCTAAAGTACTCTGCTGTGATGTTCGTGTGAAACAGTTTATAGGTGTTTTTATATAGTGTTTTTATTCCTAAAAACCGTGCACTCAACGAAAAATAAATTCAGTCGTTGCTTTATGTTTCACCTTTCCAACAGTTCCAACCCGTACTTCTAAAGCATATTTGTAACCAAGTCAGTACAGCGATACTTGGGGATATGAAGTAAGCCGGAAATCGCTGTATGTTTTCTAGCTTTTAAATGCAGAGCATTTTTTTAACTCCCGATGTCACCCATTCTAGTTGTCCATCGTAGTCCGCAACCGTCCCCCTACACTATATAAAAAAATAATAATTACCGGCGCCTGGTTTCGATCCCACGACCCTGCGGGCGGAACGCAAGGTACATGGTGCTCTACCCACTGCGCCACCAAGACGACACAGAATGGAGGGCTACGAACGTGCCTTATATCCTTGACTCATTCAAACTACGTCAAGAAGCTGCTGATACAACGCATTCACTACCTGTGGGCGGAACGCGAGGTACATGGTGCTCTTCCCACTGCGCCACAATAATCATACCCACCTGCTAATAAATGATGTCACGTGACCACGTAATTACGTCTCCTCATTTAATTACAATACAACAACCAACAGCAACAAGTGCAACAACATTAACGTAACGCAAACTACTTAACGTCGTGCGCCCCCGGAAATTCTCTGCATTTATTTACTTATTTGCATACCTGCTTCGCCCGTTGGGCATTATAGTAGGAGGGACAAATAATCGATATAAAATACAACATTGCACAATATTTGAAAGGTTGAAGAAAGAAAAAAAAAACAATTGTAAGAAAACATACAAGGTTTGCGTTAGTAAGCCACACACTGCAGACCGTGAGTACAATACTAATCACACATGTGGTACATTCTGAGGGAGTATATGAGACAGCACTAAAAACAAGCATCGGCCAGGTAACAAGATATATTCATTTACACAGCACGCTGGCTAACATTGCAAAGCATAAATATCAAATAAAGTTTCCACATCAGAAGCAACTTCGATTATTTCAGGAGGCAGCAGGTTCCATTCGCGTATTGTACGGGGAAAAAAGGAGTTTTGGTATGTGGTTGTGCGCGCGCACATTTCTTTTATCTTGAGTAAGTGGTCGCGGCGCCCGGATATGTATGTTGGTGATTGTAGATAAGTCTCTTTGTTTAGTGGTGTGCGATTGAAGACGGCATCTCGAAGGAAAGAGAGGCGGGCTCGTGCCCGCGGTATCGCGAGGGGGATGTTTTGTTTCCTGCCGCATCAAGAACCAGGCGGCCTCCTGCGCAGTTTGTGGCACATACCCACTTGGGGGATTGGCCAGTATCGTTTCACTTACTACATGCCGGTTACGGCAGGGTTTGACTCGAAAAAATTTTTTAAAACAAATCCTTGGGGTGTTGAATCCATAGAACATTACCATATTCTAGTAGAGGCCGCATAAGCATAAGTACAGAACGTGATTTCTTTAATCGCGTTTACAGCTTTTGCCATAGAAACTAAAGCATCTGATAGGCTTTTGAGAATATATTTTCAATATGAATGCGCCGGTTTTAAATTATGCATCACTCTCAATCCCAAGTACTGGAATCTCCGTACCTCGAACAAAGCATTTTCTGCGATATAATATTGAAGTGTTGTAGCATTCTGCTTTCTTGTTCCTTGCGTGTATGTGGTTAATAATTATCCATATGAATGCGACGCGTTGGTATCGTGAATGTAATGTTTAGTCTGACCATAAATTTACTGGGATCTGTCCCGTTTAATCTGATTGTCAGGGCAAACTGCAACGGGTTAAATAAACTTTCGTCTGCAAAAAGTTTCAGCTTAATGGGTGGGTCAACAATGGCGCGGAAATGATTATTATATGATAGAAACAGTAACGAGCCAAGAAATGACGCCAACTTGCAAAGTTTTGTCTTGTGAGGTTTCGTCTTCTACGCCCTGCATCGCAGAGGACTGAAGATCGCACTTTCCGGACACGCTTGTCTTGTTTTTGCGCCTTATCTATCGTAATGTATCAAAATTGTTATTATTCTATCTTATTCCGTCCGAATTCTTCTTATTTCTACCTTAACATCGTTACTATGAATCATTGATTAATATTTTTTTCATCTTGGTTCAGCTTAATCAACCATATCTTATAACTTATTATTTCAATTCGTCTTAACCCACAGAATCGACCTTATAACAACTGTTATATGTCGCTGAAAAATCATAAATTTACATTGGTATTCATTATAGATCTATAAATGGCTGGCGCTATACGGGCATACGGGTCGCTTCTGATTTTCCTGAGGTTTTGGTTGCGCGCGTGTTGACGTCGGGGTCATCCAAAGTAAATTTCTGATGAGTCAATGGTACTTTTGCCTAATATACAGAAAACAAATCAAGCAACGAAGCACTATAACTCATCATAGCTTGCAGCATTTGAAGAAGCGGCATAGAAAGAAACCTTCGTAAAACCATAGATACGATGCAGTAAAAAAGCAGCAGGAACAAGAGCAATATCAATGAATAAGGAAGACACCTTGTGACATCTGCTTAAAATATTGTTTTTTTTTTTTTTTGATGACGACAATTTTGGTGGCTATGTTTCATGGTAAGTCGTTGCAAGTTTATTATATTGTATGGTAGACACTATGGTGCCTCTGAGGATGACTGAAAGAAAATGTGTTTCAATTTGTTGGTTCGATCTTAACGCGAAAAAAGTAGCACTCTCCGACAAAGTTCTCACGTACTGATGAGTGTAGGGAAATTTTATGAAATAGTGAGAGGCATCCATGTTTGCGACGAAGAATCAGAGCTAGTAAGTTAGCACGATAGTTTGTTGTTGTACTCTGTAGTATGTGCAATATTCGTAATAAATACAATAAAAAGCACGGTTCTGCAGTTCAAATCAGTCGCCAGATAAGCCCGATGAGGATCCGGAAAAGCATCCTGAAAAAACATGTTTATTAAATTTTTGTGGAAATCATTGCAATGTATTTCTGGTTTTGACGAAGGAGGGAGCTGCAATTTGTGTCCCTTCAAGAAATAAAAAATCCGGTAGCGTCAGCCACGGTTATATTATCGTTGGGTTGCCAGGTAATGTCAGGCTCGAAATCCTGGCCGGTATATTTTTAAAAAGGAGAAAACGTAACGTAGTTGTTTTTGCAAAGTAAGCATATTGCTGCAGCGAACGCGAAAGAAACGGGTTTAATTCAGAGCCACCATCTTTATATTTTACGATCTGATGCTGTCCTGACCCTAAACAAAAATCTATCTTACCGTACTTACGTAAGCAGTGACGCACTGTAATAACTTTCATCACACTAGCCCATCGATAAAATGATAAGCAGAATGATGAGTTGGTTCTCCATTTTGCATTCACCTCTGTGAAGGGCGGGTGAGCCCCGCAGCCTCCATACCCCCACCTGTGTGGAGAAGTGTCCTGTAAGGTTGAGTGGGAAACCGGGTCATCATGCTCCTTCTCAAGAAGGACAACGTGCCACCCCATCCACGCGTTTCCTTGGTAATAATTCTTTTGAGGAGTGCATATTCGTAGGTCCAGAGTTCGGCCGCCACCACATTTGATGTTATCATCAACCATAGTACAAAATAAAATATTTTCAACTGCTGCTGCTGCTGCGGATGAACCTGCAACCAAACTGTGCACATTTTTGGTCTTGTATGTCACACGCTCAACAATAACGGAACTGTTGAACAGTGGTTAGTCACAGATTTCACAGTGTGGCTGTAGGAGACGTGATCGCCAATGTCGCGGGTGACTCTGCAGCCGGGGTCTTCAGAAAGCGATGGAGCTACGCATTACACAGGACAATTAAAATGGTAGCATCTCTCCTATTTGCGCAGCCCTCTGTTGTTAACATTAGGTTTTCGTTGAGCGGTGCTAGATGCTTCTACAAATTAAAGAGCGGTCTTTCCCCCTGCGTACACTCGGTGTCTTGAAGGCATTCATTACGATTCCAACCTTTCCTGGCGGTTTTTCCTTCTTCATTGCTGTAACGCAGGAAGTACCTAACCGCGCAAGAATACACAGCCAATGGCACATAACAACACCGTTTGTTCTGACATGCATACCGCTTTGTAAGCGGTGGTCACTTTATGTGACTTTTGCTTGGCTGTCTACGTCTACAGGAAGCTGTCATGCGGAGGGGAGG
This sequence comes from Haemaphysalis longicornis, assembly GCF_048455015.1. Classification (NCBI taxonomy): domain Eukaryota; kingdom Metazoa; phylum Arthropoda; class Arachnida; order Ixodida; family Ixodidae; genus Haemaphysalis; species Haemaphysalis longicornis. Next base: position 148,292,396 of record NW_027526407.1, read on the forward strand.
CAAAGACAATGCTAGAGCCCTATTGTACTGAATGCGTGACATATATAATGTCAAGTTGGTTAAAATTGCTTAAAAGGTTGCCCGAACAGGCGAACCTCCCCAATGCAAAGTGCGATGAGAAGTTCTCTAGTGACATGTAGGTCAGAGTTAACGTCTTCATACTCCACAAATTCCACGTCTTCCTCACCGGGCTGTCGTTCATCGCGAACTCGAGCGGGCACTGGAGCACCTTCTAGGCGGATTGCAGCTCGCCGCGAGAGATGGGATATGCGCAAAACCTCTGTTTTTTTACGTTCGGAAAAATACTTCCTCTGCAGAAAAATCCATCACCGGAAGTGGCTATTGGAACTGAAATACTTTGAAGAATACCATGAGTACCCCTAATTTTTAGAGCACCTAGTAAGCGATCTTGGCTATTAACGCGACGTTCAACGTAAAAACACGCAGTGCTGGTATACACATACTAAAACAAAACCGAGTCAGCTTGTCTACTTTGATTTAGAAATAGACTACATCAGAAGGCTGATGTTGTCTATTTCTGCTGATGCCAAACTTCTGGAAATGTGCTCCTGTTAAATGCGCAAATATGTGTGCATGCACCGCAATTCTCTTGTGCGGTGCATGTGTGCATGCACCGCACAAGTTCTACCGCGGATCCACCTATCGATCCCCTAAACATAGCGGACGCCGGTATCTTTAATCTTCTACTCAACCTTGACCACAAAAAAGCAAATGGCCCCGACAACATCCCGAACGAATTTCTGAAACGATACGCGGAGTTGTGTAGCAATCACCTTGGAATTGTGTTCAGAAAATCTCTTGAGACTGCGAAGTTACCAGATGACTGGAAAATAGCCAAAGTTGTACCAATTCACAAATCCGGCGATGACACACCGTGTAATTACCGACCAATTTCCCTCATTAGCACATGTTGCAAAATCATGGAACACATCATACTGAAACACTTCACCACCTTTCTAGAAAACAATAACATTCTTACGCCTCACCAGCACGGCTTCCGAAGGAACCTATCAACCATCACCCAGTTAGCCGAGGTAGTACATGATCTCGCGCGAACGATCAACAACCGCGGTCAAACAGACATAATTCTTTTAGACTTCAAAAAAGCATTCGACTGTGTATCCCACGCCAAGGTAATCTCGAAACTGAGGGCCATTATCGGGGAAGGACCTATTACAGCATGGATCACAAGTTTTCTGTCCCAGCGATTGCAATACACTGTTTGCGACCAAGCACCATCCGATACAGTTCCCGTCACCTCAGGCGTCCCCCAGGGATCAGTGTTAGGACCTCTGTTATTCCTCATTTTCATTAACGACATCACCTGCAACTTAGACTGTCACATTAAACTTTTTGCAGACGACTGCATCATATACAAAGAAATTAAGGGCCCGAAACACCACTGCACTCTGAATAGTTCACTCCAAAAAATTGCCGAATGGTGTAACACGTGGCAAATGTCCATCAACAAAAAAAAAATCAGTGTGTATGACCATTACAGCGAACAAGAATCCCTCTAACTTCTCCTACGTTCTTGAAGGAACCGTCCTTACCAAAGTCAACCAGCACAAATATTTAGGTGTCACTCTAACATCAACCCTTCAGTGGGATTCACACATCGACATCATCACTTCAACTGCTCTGCGCAAGTTATTTTTTCTTAGACGCCACTTGCGACTAGCACCATGGCGTACCAAGCTGCTGGCCTACACCACGTTCGTACGCCCAATTCTCGAGTATGCCAACGTTGTTTGGTTTCCGCACACAATTTCCAGCAGAAATAAAATAGAAAGTGTACAGAGAAAAGCCATCAGGTTCATCTACAACAGGTACACCCATAACGACTCGCCCACAAACTTGCTACTTCTTCCGGGTCTTTCAACACTATCAGACAGAGCAAGAGTAGCGCGCTTGAAATTCCTACACCAGGTACTACACCATCGGCTGAAAATAGATGCCTCCAAATATATAGCACTCTCGACTTCACGCCTCTCACGCCGCAAACACTCGTACACACTAAAAGAGTACTCTTTCCATAATGATACATTTCAATACTCGCTTTTTCCGCTTGCAGTGAAAGAATGGAACGAACTGGACCCAACTATATCAAATGCAGTATGCTTTTCAACTTTCTGGAAATTACTGGATAACGACTCAACCGATCACAATGGCAAACTTTAAACATGTTAAGACCACTCTATATCTGTACTCATTCCCATAGCCACCTGCTTTAAGTACAAAGTGCCCTCCTTTCAAAGTGACATTCCGGTTAATGCCACCTTTGTTTGGTTTTGTTTTAAGTGCGAATGCACTTCTTAAGCGACCCTGAACCTGCGTCCACCGGCGATGTCCGCGCTCGTGCGGACGCGCAGCCTGGCCGCTGACATGGCACATACCCACGTGGGGGATTGGCCAGGAATCTCCTCGTCTTCCTTGGCAACGGGGGGAGATGGGCGCGCGCTGCCTGGCCGCTGACATGGCCCATACCCACGTGGGGGATTGGCCAAGAATCGGGCGTGAGAAGGGCTAATGCACCGGCTTAAAGGAGTACTGACACGAAATTTCAAAGCTGAGATCCGCTCTAGCAATCAAGTACAACGACAACACAAATAGGTGTCTGCGAATAAATGCATCTTTCTTTCTTTGTAGTTGTGTGTGTGTGTGTGTGTGATCTCTCTTTCGCGAACATTACCGAACCGCGCAAATTCAACTCGTGCATTCGCACTTTCACATTCTTCCCCTCGGGGAAATGCGGGGACATTTTTTCTTTTTGTAAAGCACATCTGTTGTCAACGCAATGAACTCACTTTGCCGCTTTCTCTACATGTCCTTTGGATATGGTTGCACCCCAGCCAAACCAATAGCGCAGGGAATAGAAACCCGACGTTCGGAGGCCGGCACGGCCTTGAGGCTCCGTGGATGCGGCGCCCCCACTCTAGCGCCGTCTTGCATTCTTTCAGCGCGGTTGACCTCTTTCCGGGATCTTCGCTGAGACACGTAGCCCTTTTTCCTACACGGACGGGCGCCTGTCGTCAGGGCTAAGCCGAATAATTCAGGCCCGGTGGGGCAACAACGGGAGGGGCTGCTTCCCCCAGTTCGTTCCCCTTTCGAGGACGGCCGTTCCGGCAAGGTCAACTTCCTGGTATCCCGTCCCGCATTGTTCGTCGACGGCGCTGCGTCCTTTCTTCTGTCCGCCGACTTCGTTTCTGCCTTCCGGGAGCTCTCTTTGGGGCGGGGATCGGGTATCCCGTCGCCGTTGATGGTTATGGACGATTTGCACCCCTCTTTTCTGAATAAGCCGTCTGGCGCCTCACGTGCTCTTGGCACGCCGGGCGCCGGCTTCGGCGTTCCAGGGCTCCGACGGTCGATGCCCTCTCGCAGTTAGCCGCCCTTTCTTGCTTACGGCGGCGGACACGGAAAAGTTAAACCTTTAGAGTGGTTCTCTTTTTCTTCTTTCTTGTTGGGTCCGAAATTACCCGATTGTGCTCTCTTTGCGGGCATAATACGGGAAACAAACAGTCGCCGCTCTGGGAATAGGGAGGACACACCTGAGGCCTTTCGGTCGACAGGGGGAGCCGAACTAAACTGAGGGTGACGACCGGTGTGCGTCGTCTTCCTGTGAGCGGAGAGCTCCTGATTCTACTCGTCACTTGGACATCAAATAAGAAGGAAGGGGGGGGGGGAAGGGAGCTATCGCGTTCGCTTTGAAGCGTGAACTGGATGTCGGGGTGGAGGGAATTTGATGCTTTTCGTAACTAAACTTCGGTGGTCTACAGTGCGCAAAGACTTTGTATGTCTATGTCTTTACATTGTTTACATGTCTGTACGTCCGTATTGTTGTCTGTATTCTTGTGTCTACACCATTGTTGTGTCTATACCATTGTTTTTACCTTCCCCTTATGTAACACCCCGCAAGGGCTCCCTGAGGGTAACCTCAACATTGACGATGCTGCACAACTCAGCGGTTCTGCACGTAAAGTGAAAGTGTGTGGTACCCTTTTATTGTACAGTATATTGTTGTTTTTGCTTGTTGGCCAATGTGAGGCCCATCGCTGTTGTTCCTGCTGAAATTGTATGAATGCCCACCTGCTATGGTCTCGCCCGAGACTGGCAGTATTGAAAATAAAATAAATAAATAAAAAATAATCATGGCCTAAGTTGTCAGACAACAATTCTTGGCTTAAGGCTATGTTGTTTAACTGATGTTGTTTAACTAAAGCTAAAATGCATGCCCGAAATTTACCAAAAGACATATCATGCATGTTTGATACTGGTTTCTTAAACGGGACAAAGGTGATGCAAATATCAAATTTAGTTATGCCTCTTTATAAGACTTAAGCGTTGCCAATACTCACAAAGATTTTTGGGTGACAATATCAGTAACGATTATCGAACAGGTAATGCAATGCATATATATTAAGAGAACATTTTCAGGCTTTCTAGGACCGCTATTTTAGGAATTATAAAAGTAACTTCTCTTTTAGCCCCAGCCGTGAGGATGGCAGTTTATTCATGGGACGAACAATAGACACCCGACGGAAAAGTTTAGACGGCGCAATGGACAGCATGGTCGCACATATCGTCTTCCACTAACGCGATATTTGTTTAACACGCGGAAAAGGCGCCTTCGGGGCGTCGTCACAGCGGCACCGGCGAAAGCGTGCCTGGCGCGCAACATGACACCTTCCAGGTGTGTGGCCTTGGACGGCGGTAGATGTAACCTATATAAAGGTATACATGCTGAAAGCGGCAAAGTAACCCATATCTGAGTAACCCTTACGTGTAAACGTATATAAGGGTTACAAAGATATAGGTTACATTTGTGCCTTATAAATTATAGGTTACAAAAATTCGAAAATGTATACCTCTATTAAAGGTTACCCAGCTTAGATTGTAGAGCCGAATCACTCCTGAACTCTGAACTCAACTGGGTGCGTTGAGCAAGAAAACCTTGACGAAATTGGTATTGACTTTGTTGCAGGAGGTTATTTTCAACGAAATGTGTCATGTCCAAGGTGTAGCTGAGCTGAATTTCCGACACCGCAAATAAATTAACATCCAGGCTTCATCATTGATAAGGCTCGGTTGTTATCGCAAATTTAAAATGTTACTTTTTTTAGACAGGCAGTCATAAAATCAGATCAATAAACCTAGTGCAAGGCACAAAGTTCAGCCTACAAAAGCACGAGCTTAGCCTCTTCTAAGTTTAGTACGAACAACATTGTTTTTCACAGTGTTATGATCAGAAGAATTCCTGGAAATTTACACTTTTGCCTGCCCTTGTCTTTCTTTGGTGGGGAGTAATTAACATGGCGCCGGTTGAGGTCCTGTATTGTGACGGTTTGCTTCGGTGAACCAGCCGCGATGGCCATGGTTCATCTTCGGTGAACCACGGTCATCTCGGGTACGACATCTACTCCGGGTCGATGTCTCCAATGCTCACCATTGCTCGAGCAAGTGAATAGCCTCGAGCTGGTGCGTCGATGAGATCACCCGGCGGGGCGTGTTAGCGCTATGACTACCAAGTCTTAGCTCAACCCTCGCTGAGTCACAGTCGTCTTGCGACAATATATGGAATTCCGACGGCCTAAAAGGTCGACTACTGATCTCCAGCTAGACATTGCACCTTGCCAATTCTCCTTGTACCACTCTTTACTGTGTGACAAACAGATTTTGTTCATTTAAAGCCCAGAAACACCGACCGGATAAAAAACGCATGTGCATCGCAGGGCTGACTAACGGCTTTTTCCTTTCGAAGAATAAGCCGGGCGTATACATCGGCCGGTCTCCTTCCAAACCGCACTTGCGAAAAGTTCAATTGTTCTCGGCACCCCGACACTTGCCCTTCTTTTGCTGAACCCCGCTTCCCAAAGTAATAACAGATAGCCTGGGACCTTACATCGCCAATCTCCTAAACTCCGGCTCCCAAATATTCGGCGGCCGTCGGTTGCCATATTTCTGCTGAAGACTGCTCACTGAATGAAAAACGTACGTTCGGGAACCGCACGTCGCCCGGTCACTTTTAAAACACCGGTTTCCCGAAGAACACGAATATTCTTTCGCTCCTCCGGACGCGTGGATCACCGTAGAAAAACCGCATGCAAGGGGGCCGCACCCCGGCCGGTCTTCTTCCGAACGGCGACTCCCACAAGAATACGAATACTCTATGGCCGTAATTTGGGTGAACACGGCTTCTCGAAGGAAAAACACATGCCCTGAAACCGTACGACGGCCATTCATTTTCTGAACATCAGCCGCCGAAAGCAAAACAATATCTTCCTGGCGGGTACCGCCCGTGAGGCCGGAGAAATACCGAACTGCTGGAGGCCGAATGTTGGCTGCCAAGTATGATCAGTGGCTGCCAGAACCTGGATGCTGGCCGCACATTCCAGAAAACGGGCACAGACTGTGTTGCCTGGGGTAGAGAATGGGGTTGATTATTTAAATGAGAGTTCAGAAGGGGGTTGTGTGGATTTAGAGTAGCCTCCTGTGGCTAGCGGCGTTGTTGGTGAGGAAAATAAGTCGGGGAGGAAATATCCTCCGGAACCTATACAATCAAGAACTGAGTTGCAACGCTTTACAGCTCCGCAAATTGGCGTTCTCACGTTCCCATTATATTTAGGCCTCTAATACGTCGCTTCTCCGCTTACCCATGGTGTGGCGCGCGCAAGCCTATGGCATCAGACGTATTTGCTGCTTCAAATGGAAAGTGCCTGGTGAGCCAGGCAGTGATATGTAAGCGGCTCTGCCAACCCAAATTGTTGTAGTGGTTCACTACTTATATAACTTGGCCTACATTCTACTCTGACCATTAGTACACAGCATGTCGTTGCGACTGCGCCCTTCGGACACTGTCGAATCACTCTGTATTTTATCCTTCGATTTTGACTCAGGTTGCACTGGAAAAAGCTTCGGGATTTAACCATATTTTTCTTAAGAAAAAGGCATTGATTAGTGGCGTTCTTACTTTTTCAGCGGGCGTACTGACATAAGTACTCTGCACTGTTAGCGCTTCGATCGAAGTCAATAGAGGGAGGCCACGACAACTAATACCTCGTATTACACATATAAAACATGTATAGTGGCCTCCTATCCCAGAAAAATCATTTTACGCCTTAACAAAACTTGTTGAGCTAGTTGGTTTATGCTTATTGGAAGTTGGAAGTTGGCTAGTTGGAAGTTGGCGCCTGTATGTAGTGTATGTTTCTTACTTCGTCTTTGTCTGCTTAGCGCCCCCTTTTTATTATTTCCATGTTACGCGTTCTCTGACGCTCACCCAATGGAGGCTCACCTTAAACCATTCAACTTAATAGAACCCGCAGAGCAATTACGTATGCGCGCATTTAGCATACGCGCAGGCAGATTTTCGTTGCTTTAGTAGCAGCTGCTGTTACGCCGACTGCAAGGCCCGCGTTGCGCGTATTCGTGTCGCCGTTAAATAAGATCTGCTCGTCAAAGGCCGCGCTTACTTGATGCTGTTTTGGATACTGGGGATTTCTTAAGAACTAAGGGTTATAAAAATGCGTTTGGACGCGTTTAACCATTGTGTCGGGGAGAATTGGGTGAAATACTATCACGTGACGTGAATCCGCTAGCAGCGATGGTTAAACTTATGTGCGAATTAGTTACCTCCCCCTGCGTCATTCCCACAGTTAGGCCCAACCATTTCACTAGGCAAATATAAACACATCAATCTACATTTATTTCAACTTTTATAACTGGGCAAGCTGAGTGGAAGCTTAAAACAGGGAACCGACATCGAAGCCGACAGCTGGGACGGTATTCTCGAGTTTTGTCCCTTTTGCGTCCCTTTCAAAATTGTCTCTTTTGGCGAGCTCTGATTGGGTAAAAGCAAACAACCGGAAGTGACGTACCGCAAGCGCGGAAAACATACTGCCAACCTTTCTCCGTGCTGCCAACGTCCACTTCTTAACCGGAAGTACGTCACCATGAAAGGGACACTAAAGGGACGTTTTCAAAAGGGACAGTTACGGGAATACCGCCTTTGGTGAAGAAATGCGTTGGGCGGCGCAGTGAAATCACAGGAGATACAAGCCGAACAAGGGCGTAGAAGATATTTCTGTTGCTAGCAATTGGGGCTCTCAACGGCGCTCTTCTGGGAATGCTGTATTTCTTCGAGGAACCTGTTATTTTGGTGCGTTCGCTGCCCTTGGTTTAACGATCGGTCTCTCGGATCCCTGTCGTTGCTGCCTTCTCCATTATGTGCCTTTGTAAATGGTACGACTAGGTTTACAGTCGTGTACAGCACGCCTCCGTGTGTTCAACCCGATCACACCGCACATTCCTTGTGTACACACCTGCTGCCGGCCCTTTACACTGAACTTCATTTTAAAGCAGCTATGATTTCCAGGGTAATTATATTACAGAAAAAACACCGTGCTTTCGGTGGCTCGGTGAGCGCGCAAAGTCTCGGAAGCCTTTCAAAGTGGACGATCAGAAGAGACAAATATACGAAAATATTGGAATATTCCTACGTTTCTTGCTCCAGGAATTCTAAGCGCACACGGGCCTAATCACATAAAATGTGTTTGCCTTTATTTTCAATTTATCTAACACGTTTCGAATGTATGGCTATGTTTAAGAAGTGTCGTTTCCTAGTGCTCCAAGCTGACAGCCGTGTGCGTGTTCAAGTGGTTGAATACTTATATGTGGTGGCCTGCTTTCTACTCGGATCTCCAGTCATCGGCATCTCCTTGCTTCCGAATTTGCAATGAACAACATTCCCAGGATCAGGTACATGAATTCACCGATTGAAATTGTTGCACACTGGAATCGATACGGCGGCTGAACTGGAAATGGAGGGTTAGTGAAGCGGCTTAGGGGCAAAGATGCCACACCCAGACGTGTGACTGTTAAGAGCGGAGCTTCTGTACGATGAGCCTTTCCATGTCTGTCGTAGGTGGTGGGTGACGCAGGGAAAGGAGTGTGTTCCGGATCCACCGATCGATGGCGCAGTGGTCTCGCAGTGGCGGGTTCCTCTCTATCCAGCAAGGGGAGAGAGAGTGGAGGGAGATTGCCGCCGCTAACGTTTGACTGGTCTTTCGCGCGAACAGTAGAATGTACCCAAAATGGACGCTCCCATTCTCGGACGAGCGCCCGTTTACGCTCGAGCCGACACATGAGAACCGCAGCTCCGTTGTTTCAGCATCTTTGAAACTGGTTGGAACTGGGTGTAATTTTCTCCTTGCGTTACCACCTTTTGTTGAAATAACAATTTCAAAGAACCGATTTTGTTCCTGTATTCTTTGCCTGACTGCTTTCATCGTGGCTGGTAACAAGAGTACCAAACCTGTTGTGTAGTGGCTTAATAGAAAATTCGGAGAACGCTCAACACAACGGAATACCAAAAATAGCACTGAGAAGCTTGACATCCGGTGGGAAATTACCTTTTCGCGTAATATTTATTTTTGTGGACCCCCCCCCCCCCCCCCACACTCTTAGGCAAAAAGGACTAAAAGTTCGTCCTTTGGGGGACTAACGGCCTTTGCCACAATCATTAGTGCCTTTGGGGACTAAATGTGAGGAGACGAACGGTTAGTCCGCCACTCGGTTGGTCCGTTCCGATACTCCCCAAGGACGGACTGCCGAGAGTCGAAGAAAAAAACTTTCTGTCCCCCAGCAGGCATCGAACCACAGACGTTCGCAAACGTACTCTAAGAGCCCGCCGCGCTACCACGGCACCACGCCGGCGGACGGAACTGGCAGGCAGATAATATTGAAGTGTAGAGCGTGTAGTGATCTGCCAGGAGATTGTTTCATTGCAACTGGTCCCGGAATTCCTATCAGTGCAAACGACCGTCACCGCTATTTGCGCTTAGAGCTTTGCTAACTTGATGGACCGTTGCCCATTTTGGTTTGCAAGTACAGCCTCACAATCAGTTTTTTTCTCGTAAAGAGCAATCCACTCGTCGCCTGTTGAGATAGATGGCTGGGTGATCGGACGACTGATTTGTTTCCGCACAAGTTAGCGCAAAGTAAGTGTATTCTTAGTACTCGATACATGCGTTAAGTGTCCCAGGTATCGTGTGTGAAAGCAGTCGTGTGTGTTAGTGTCACAATAAGGAAAGAGACCATAATTTTCTGCATCGGCGAAATCAAATTTAGCCTGAATTCTTCAAGTTAGCGTCGCTAGACGATCTGGACTGGGAGATGCAACTGAGTTTTACAGCAGTTGCAGCATTGCCATAGCTTTGATGCACAAGGCAACTATGTACCGAGTGTAAAAGACAACTTCAAGACGCTTACCTGTAGCGAACAATTTTATTTTGCAGTTGTCATCAGCAACTAATGCGTTTTTTTCTCGTCTGTGAAACATACATATTCATTACGCTAGGGGATCAACATTTGCTATTGTCACTAATATTTGTGTTATTGATGACGGGCTTGAAATCTTTCATTAGCCGTTATTACCTAGCCTGAATCGGATGCAACACAGCGTATCAACATAACCTCGCCGAGAAGCGTCTGTCGATAACGCATCGCCGCTCCTTGCAATTACCCGCCGCTCTATTAACCCTAGGCGATTTTCTTATAATTCACATCGAGATTTTTTGCAGTAGCACCATGTAAAGGACCCACTGACTGCACTGACTTGTGTTTTGAAAATCTGAAACTGTCCACAGACATATACGCGAATTGGCAATGACCACGCCATTAGGGGATTAACCACGCATCCAAGAGAATAAATGCATGCGTTTCGTCTTCCCGTTACTCCTTATAGATCGGCGGGGACGAACAGTTAGTTCGTATTTGTGCACACGGCACACACTCTGCTACAGATACTCCCATTAAAGATGAACAGTTGCCCGCGAAGACTAACAGCTGTATTTTAGGCCCTGCTTTAGTCCTTTTACACAAGACGCGGATCACCTCCCGAATCAAAATAACGCGACCGCCGCCATTCAATACTTTAAGAGGCTGCAATTTAATATGACAAAAATTATTACAAAATAATTGGGAGCCTTGAGATAGAAAAGATTAAATCGGGACTTCGCCGGGCCTTATTATATCTCGGTGGTATTTATTCATTGCAAGGCAGTGCTAGCTGGTGGTGACCGCGAGGGGGAACAAACACATCATAAAAATTGCGTAGAAATGTTCTGACAGGTGACCGTTGAAACGGATCGTGGCCGGGAACACTTGAACGCTCCTCCAGATGAAAACGCTACTAAGTCCCGCACGTCCTGAGATTTTTTCGTTACTTGTGTAAAGCAGGTTTCTATCATTTCTTCTTTGCAGGTCCACCTCTACGCAGTTGATCGCCTCTGCCAGTTTTTTGCTCTCCCTCTACTTCCTGCCTACATTTCCGCTCGTCTCGGAACCCAGCGTTCAAATCTCATCGGCACGTTCAGCGTTGTAGAAATTGTAGCGATAGAGGAATCTAGAATTCTCCATTTCAATTTCCTGTTTTTAACTTCATTTTTAGACAAAAGTAACCGAATGTTTTTTTATTTTCTTTTCCCCTCAGCTGTAGTTGGTTCTAAAGATACCAGAGGTCTGCTGCACCATTTTGTTTGCTTTTATCCTTCAATACTTACGAAATCAGTACTTGCCAATGGATTACTAATTTGACAATGCTTTACGTGTTTGCGGGTTGTTTCGCAAATAAATACGTCAATCAGATAGCATCTATTCGCTACTAATATTACCCTTTTATCGGCTCTTTATTTACAATGCTTTGCGACAAGGAGCTTATACTTGTGGGCAACCAATTTGTTGGTGGTAACTTTTGAGCATAGCCCCAGTGCTACCGTCATCCGGCGAGCTTACTACTTGTAACAAATTTTTTGAAGGACGAAAAATTACAGCACATCTTTCAACTTTTATTTCTAACTCCTGTTCAAGATATTCTTGACGGCCAGTTAGCCGAGATACTGGGCAGTTGACGTAGAATGGGTTGGCGTGTAATACAATGTATCTTGCGCTGACTCAACCATTGTTTTTCACTTCGCTCTGCTGAACACATATAGGCTGAAGTTGTTCACACACGCTGGATACTGATTTTGTGTTCAATGTTTCAGAATTCCGAATGCTGTAGAATTCTTGGCGCAGCCTTGGGTGAACCTTTTATTCATGTCACTGGCTATGCCATCACTGCCTGTGAAGATATAAGTGCTTTTGTTCTAATGGAGCGAATAAACGCTGCCAATAACCACCACGAATCTTAATCTGAAGCCCCACTTGTTAACAAGCATATTTTCTTTGTGACCTTTTGTATTTTGTAGGGGGAATGGGACACAAAACACGACCGTCTAATATTGAAAAATATTCCCAGGATCTGCCCCTGTTGACTCCTGTCTTTCACTTAACACCTCTGAAAAAGCGGGTGATATATGCGACTAATAGAACGTTTGTTTCTTGTTAGGCTCATAACCACAAGAAGCAAGTGTTGAGCCTTTGTTCGAACTATTTCACACAAGTCAAAAAGGGAACGGTCGTAACGATGACGTCAGTGAGTGGGCTTACTTTGGAAGAATTAAGTGTGGCTGATTCCTGTCTCATAGGAATAGGTAAAACACGAAAGTAGAACGTGCAGCGAAATTTGCAGCGAAAGGAGCATCCTTTGCAATATGGCGGCTGTATTTTTGCTGTGCTTGGCGAGCGACGCCATTCTACCGGGTCACTCCAGGAAAAGTGCTACCATTTCGGTCCTGCTCCGTGTCGTGTAAGGCAGGCGGTTGAGTTGCGATGAGCTCAGCTTGTGCAACGTGACAGGTAGAATTTGTAGCTTGAACAGAGCACGTGCGAACGCTGTTCGCTACCCGCTGGCGTTTCCCTTCGCATCAAATCAGTCGGCGTTCGCGCCATTCGCCCGTTGGCGTCCCTACGACGCAGCTTACACCAACTGTTTGCGTTTATTAGCATCATGATGCACTACTTCGCTTCATCTCTCCTAGACGGCTGCACCATCCGCGTCAATAAAACTTTTTCTCCCGTTTCTCCTGGGTTCGTCCGGCGGGCGTCATTTCCGCGACGGATAGGACGTCACCAAAATCTTAGTGTATCCGGGAATACAACACTTCTGTTGTAAAAGCTGCAAAAGAGAGAGATCCTTTGCTGGCATGTCGTTTCGCTTTTCGAAAAGCCACTTCACAGGGAAAGCATTTCTTCAGGTAATCAGATCTTTTAAAACAAACGAGCAGTTCTTTCTAGGGGTATTAACCACTACAACCGGTATGTCACTTAAAAAATTAAAAACTACCGTTTTTCGGTAAGAGGTACATTGACCTTCTAATAACAGTACAGGGTATCATTAGGTTTCTCCGATATTGAGCACTTCTAAATGTATTTTTTTGCCTTCTGAAAACTAAAGCAGTTTAATGTGTTTATAAGTCATGCGTTGCTTCTATACCTTCCTTTCTATTTTCAGTTACCTTCCTTGCTTAGGTGCGCTGACTTTTCGCGTTAGAAACATCCAACGTACTGTTGTAAATTGCGAATAATTGTAACGGCACCGAGTACGGTAACTAGGTGAGACAGGAGGCATAGTTGGAAGCATTTAATTGCGAGATGCCACTAGGGTGGGCCGTGTACATACACGTGTAATCCTAACCTAACACGTGCATTTCGTTGTACGCTTTTCACCATCAACGAGCTAGGCTCTGTATTTATGAATAAGAAACATTTTGCTTCGCCTCCATCTTTACAATCCTCGAACGTGTTGAATTACCTCTGCGCTGATCTTGTCTTTGCACCCATGGTAGTTTCTATCCGCCCACGCTGGTGTCTGTTTGCTGTACTCACTCACTTGAATCATTACTTGAACAGAACCCACCACTGAGTTTTCGTGAATCCCCATTTCTCCGCACTTTCCCACAGTGTGAATTGCCCTTAAGTGCTTGTGTGATAAAGCTAATAGAAACCATAGGGACACCAGAACAATGTTTTCAAGACGACCTCAGATTGAAGGGCAGTAAATGTCCCGTCGACTTCCATCTGAAAACTCCCTACTTTAACAATGTAAGCCATTCCCGACTGAATTCACAAAAGAAATTCTGCACTAGACATGTTTCTTCCGAATGGAGCAGGGAACAACAGAAATGTCATCGGTGTGGGCCCTTGAAAAGACGACGAAAATAGCGGGGACTGATAGTTTTTTTCGCTTGTGTTGTATCGTTTATTTCTTTCTGTGTTCTAAGCTATTCTGTTCTCAGTATCTTCGAGGCACCCCACTTTCCCGTCGTTTATTTTTTTCGGCGCCTAGCTATTAAGGAGGTGACAAATCTCATTTACAGAAGACGGCGCGAATGGTCGGCCCGATTAGGAGTGCAGTGCGGCCTGCAAGCACACCCTTTATCCTCACACAAATGCCCGGCGTTGGAGCTACATTTTTGTCTCTCTTTTCGTTTTTTACTTAGCCAGCACTTCAGGGAAATGTATTTTGGAGTTCCATTGACACTCTCTTCGGGAAGAATACCATGTCTTGCGGGCAAAAAAACGATGTCAATGGAGCCTCCATGCTTTCGTGGAGGGTTGGGCATTCCTCTCCTGGGAGAAAATGCGGATTCTTTCCAGCGCGATTCATTCACAAATATGAAAGTAATAAAAAATATAGTAAAATCTTGTTATAACGAAGTTAAAATGGGGGTCTCAATACCTTGTTATAACCATTAGTTCGTTATAGGCAATGTTCACTTCTACCGAAAGTTTACGTGCAAGGAGGACGGACTCACTACCGAATGTCATGAAGACCATGACATGAACACCATGACAGCAGCCCATGAGGGCGCGAAAAACAAGGACGAAAAAGCAGGCAAAACTGGTTACTTTATTATGGTCAAAGGGCTCATCCATGATAATTCGAGCACGAATTAGCTGGCGGCTCACTCCGAAGAGAAAGTCGTCGATAGATTTTGGCCGCGTTTTCGTAAGGCGAACGCTGGCATTTGCGGTAGCCGCGGTTTTGAGTCTGACTTCGCCGCCATCCTAAGCACCAAAGGAACGGCACCGCAGGTCTTCTGCATGTTCGTAAATCGCTTGGAGGAACATCCCGGCACCCTACCGGGAGCCCGCGGGACGCACACACTCACGCGTGTTGCCAGGTGCTTTCAGTCATTCTAGCGCTCTGGAGGTGGCGGCCCCCAGATAGCGTGAGTTTTGAATCACCGCATCTGTTATACGAAGTGACCCGTCGCGCTGTTCGACAAATTCACCTGACGGGCACGAAGAAGACCCGTAAATGCTCGTTCAGGAAAAAAGGTTCGTTATACCCAGTTTGGGGGAAAGTTTTCACTCCGTCAAAACGAGATCCCAAATACATGGGCGTCTATGGGAATTTCAGGGGAACTACGATTGCATCATTATGTCAATAGTTTGTTACATCCCGTTTCGTTACAACGAGGTTCTTCTGTATTGCGTTTTGCAGATACACCTATACAAGATGTCGGTTTCCGTAAAACATTATCAGAGATCAGGAAACGTCTTTTCCAACCGAACCCAGTGCCTACCTGCATAGACGTACCATAAATCCTGTGTTTACCGACTTTTTTGGGGCGTGTAAAATAGTGCTTGAGCAATTTTCAGTTTCTCTTACGAAGTTGGAAAGCTTCGAATAAATATTTCTTACGGCTAAAAATACGGCGTCCTTGAAACAGCGACGGCCCGCAATTTGTCAGACGAACGGCCCTTATCGGGGCCTACAAAATAAAAACTGCATAATGTGTCAAGCAGAAAGCTAAGTAAATTTCGGACTGGATTACGTTCCAATCTGGGCCAGATGTATTAAAAAAAAAATTACACCATCTTCCCGGGGGGAACCCTGATGGGGATGCGAAGCATCGTGGCGGTTCCGTGTGGTTCCATCGTGTTGCCGTTATGTTGAGTGATCTGGTTTTTACTAGCTCCAGAGGAAATTCCGCGTCCGGGTCCACACCGGTGGCAAAGGCACGCAAATGCTGTTGTATTACGGTGAGCAGGCGGTGGTCCTCGAGGCGCCGAAACTCGTCCATCATGTTCTTGTCGATGTTGTCTCTGTCGTAGAATCGGTAGTCTCCGTCAGCTTTGGTGAGGTAAAGGTTGTTGGCATTGGTGCACCGGCTGAGAGCAATGTACACGCCCTCCTCTTCGCAGCTTTGTCTTCTCGTTCTTCTTCTTCTTCGGCGGTTCCCCTACGGGAAGATGACGACGGTGGTTGAACGCGAACCTATCTTGTGATGGATTCTTTGGTTGGCCAATCCCTAGGGGCATCCTGTCACAATCAGCATCAGAGGCGCTGAGAATGGGGCTGGTTGAGCTGCAAGGCGCGTGGCGCTTCCCGCCACAGCTTTCCCACGGGAAAGTCAGCATCCCCCTCCAAAGTTTTCAGTTCGTCGTTTCCGTTGACGTTCATCTTCGCGTGCCTTAGTTGTATCAGTAGCTTCTTGACGTAGTTTGAATGAGTCAAGGACATAAGGCGCGTTCGTAGCACTTTCTCCTGTCCCGGATTTGGAGCGTAGTGGGAAGAGCACCGCGTACCTCCCGTTGCGGCCAGAAAGTGGAGGGATCGAAACCGGGCGCCGCTAACTATTTCTTTTTTTATGGTGCAGTATCGCGGAGCTGTGGGTGTAAGGACGAGAGTTGCGCATGCGCAGTGAGCGTGTGGACGGCACCGCCATCAACAATGGAGGACCAGGCGAGTCTAAGAAAAGAACCCCAGCCCGTGGAACCTTGTTCAGCAAAGGAGTACACAGTGCCCTTCCACTTATGACCGTTCGTTTGAAATGTGTACCACGACCACTGTGAGTAATTTGAGCACGGTAAATACATACGTTACAACTACGTGTGTAACAAGGTTTGCCATTCTTGTTTGTCTTTCGTAGATATCCTCTTTGTTTGGTATGCAAACGCGGTTATGTGCCGAGTCATAGTGGCCTAGAGAAGAAGGAAAAACGCCAGATGTAAAGGATGACGATAGTAAAGAAAAGACACGTTCGACAAAGCGCCACCCATGCTCCAGAAACCCATATAGATCGTAATGGTAGTAGTAATAGAGAACTTTATTGGAAACGGTGGAGCACTTTTTACGAAGGAAGAAAGGGTGTGGGGGTTGGAGGGAGAAATAAAAGAAATGCTGGCACCTGGTAAACGGTCAGTTGATCGAATGAAAGCGCCAAGTCTGGAATGTGCAGTAAATGGGTCAGTTATAGGTAATCATAGTAGATTGGGCAGTCCATACAAGTTCGCCAGTATATAGGAGGATGACCCACTTAATAAGACATGCTAGAACTTTTTTAAACGTGAAAATGGCCATTTCAGATTATAGTCATGGATCAATTCATTGTGGATCGGGATATGTTCGGGGGGATTTAATGGTACGGCGTCTAGAAGAGGCAGGGCACTACCAAACAGCATGTGCAATTTTCGATGGAGTCGTGCTCTGGCAGTAAGGACATCGGGGTGACAGGTGTGGAGAATGCCGCCTGCGATACGTTTCGGCTGTCCATGCTGCATTTACAGTATATTTTTTATTGAAGATATCGCCTGAACGGGGAATAAGTGGTAGGCGACTGAGGCAGCCAGCCGGAGTTGGTTCTTTGAAACGGGCGTGTTCGACCCTTCTCGTGCTGGTGTATGCGCATCGCTGAATAGGGCGAAGGTGACCGCGAAGGTTTACACCAAGCACCAGTGGAGTTCTCCCTTGAGAGACCCCGAGGGCCGTCTTGTGGCCTGAAGAAGAGAGTTCGTGGCCAGGCACGCAGTCGATGCGGATGCCGTTACTGTTCCGGTGCAGGAGTTGAATTTGATAAACAATTTTATAAACGTTATATAGGGCGGATGGAATTATGCTATCTCAAACCTGGGAGAGCATCGTAACTGTCTCTCAGGATAGGCATGGAGGTCGGGAGAGGTGGGTCGCAATCAAAGGGGATAGATGACACGGCGTATACTCGTGTCATCTCGCGTATACTTGAGAGTGTACTCGCGTATACTTTCAAGCCTCCATGAGGAGGCTTGAAAAGCTTTCTCATGGAGGCGCTATTAACAGTTCTCTGAACTAACTCCGTTAAGCGCAGTAAAGAAAACACAGGACGAGTGAGACAAGCACCAGCGCTGCTTCACTGGTCCTGTGTTTTCATTACTGAACTTAAAGGTGTTTTAATGCAGTACCAACAAGCTCGTACCGATACATTTGCTAAAGTGGCTATTTGTGCTTGTTGGTGGAACATGACCGGAGCCTACAGCGTAGCTTGAACACGGACAAAAAAGGAGAATTAGACACGGACGAGCGGTTGGACCAGCGCTCTTATGTGTCTAGTTCTCCCTTGAGTCCGTGTTCCCACAGCCTGATATGTTGGCGTTCTCCGATTTAAAACAAGCTCCCTACAACACAGCGAAGGCGGGTTTTCTTGGACGCGAATCGCAGCGTCACGGTTCGGGGAGACACCCCCGCGGCCGTATTTACGTTTACTGGGGCTCATCTGCTTCTGCTGGCTTCCCGAAGTAATTGCCGATGCTTTCAAAAAATTGTGATGTATAAATCGAGGGAGATAGCGCACAGTTCATCGTGTACGTTTGCGCGCTACACTGACCTGCACACATTCGCTGACCGAGTTGCCGTCAAAGGCACCCGTGTGTCTAGACAGGGGGCACAGTATTGCAAAAGGGTTTTGGGGGGGACAAAATGTGGCAGTACAATGGTGGCACGTGCGGAAGGAAAAGGAAGCACGAAAAGAACAGAACCGCTGGCGCAGTTTCAGGCAGGGGACGCGCGAGCACTGCGAAGGTGGGAAATTTGAAACTCGTTGGACAAACTTCCGTTGAATTCATCGGAAGAGGAATGAGATATTGCGGCGAAGAGCGTGATGTGTGTAGGAGTGAGGGTATAACGGCGCCACAGCCCCTTATGGCGAATCACTGCTCTGCACTTCCGACAGCTTCCACATTGAGTGGAACGGCTTTAATTTTTTGTTCTTCGTACTTTTGACGGTACCACGTGCCTCTGTTCCACGTGTTCGTGTTTGTTCTTTGCTTTTCCGAATACCATATTTCCACGATTCTAACACTCACCCTATTGTAACGCGCAAGTGAGTGTACTCAGGAAATTAAAAAAAAATTGATGCCGATTATACCGCGCAAACGCCAAATACATGACATAATTGCACGGTAGAGGGTGTTACTTGCGCTTTATGAACTTGATCTTTAAGCTCCTGCTATCAACAAACTCGCGTGGTGAACGTTGAGAGCATCTCCTATTTGAAGCCCCTTGACCTTTATATCTGTTGACGTCACGAACGCTTGGATCTTTCGTAGCGCCTTTAGGAATTCTTTGGAGGAGCAGGGGGATGCCGAGGAGGATTAGCAGGCGGAGGAGAAAGAGGAGCCGAGGAGGAAGAAGAAGAAGAAGAAGAAGTTTATTGACTCTTGTAAAAGAGGAAGGTTACAATTGAAGATATATCCAGACGATATATTCTGCCTGGGAGTGTTTAGGTGCTCGAAAATATTTGTGCTTAGAGCCAGTAAATACTTTTCCTCAAATCTTTGCATGAAGATTTAGCGCTCCTTTCTTTACGCAAATATCATAAGCGCCTCCGGAACGCCCATTGTGCCGCTTAGGTCCCTTCCCACTTGGTAAGTAAGATAATCATGCGGTTGAATTCAGCGCGAGACGCATGACCAATTGGTGCATGACATTCGCATGCCACCTATCGTCACGACGGTCGCCACGACTAGTCGTACGCGTCAATTTGAGACATATGGTCCGATGCGAGCGTGCGATGCGTTGTCGGCGCCGTTCCGCTCACTGTTTTAAGTGCAATGCACTTTATAAGCGACCCCAAACCTTCCACCGCCGGCGGCGCCGTCCGTCCGCAGTTCTCCTATGCCCTAGCAACGGCGTGGAGCGGAGAGGAGCGTCGGTAGCAACGGCGCAGTGACGTCACTCACCACGTGACGACACGCCCCTCACCGCTCCTCGCGGCGCGACGGTAAGGTGGCGACGGCGTGGGCAGTGCGCGTCCCTCTCCCTTCCCCGCGCCGTGACGTCACATACTCCACCTCCTCTCCCCGGCAGCTGCCGTGCGCCGCTGTGTGTCACTCTCCCTCCCCGCGCCGTGACGTCACGCACCCGCACCTCCTCTCCCCTCGCTCGGCTGCAGCTGCCGTGCGCCGCTGTCCCTCTCCCCTTGCGCTCGCCTCCTCTCTCAGCCACCTGGCTCGGCGCGGCGTACCCCCCTATATATGCAGCGATAAACCGCCAGACCTCCGTGGGTCGGCTCGCGCGCGCTCTCTCGCTACAGTCTCCTGCTCGCTCTGCTCCAGTTTAGACCGTTCGCTGGCTGGGCGCCTCTCAAGGCGATGTCAGAATTACTACGCCGTGTACTCTCGGCGCAAGAAATGCATTCGCACTTCCTCACGATTCCCTTCGGGGAGGTGGGGGCAATTTTTTTTGCCCCACGGTTGCCTCCCTGTTTAAGGGCACTAAGGTCGATTTAGATATGTGCAAGAGAAATCCGAGCAGGAAAAGGAAACATGTATAAACTTGAAGTGAAAATGAAAAGTGCTATAACATTATAAATTGCATTTTTATGCGTTCAGTACAGCGGTGTGGAAATATTTAGCGCCCATTATTCCGCTGGTCCATGCTATAGGTGCCGATGGCAACATGTATCCTACCAGGCAGAGAGCTCACGGGTCAGCGGCAGCGGCGGAGGAGAGTTGCTCTCCACAAAATACTCGGAATTGCCACTGACGCCTCCTAGAGGCTTTGAAAGAAAGTTTTCAACAATGACACCTTCGGGCTCTGATTGGCTGTGGCCGCACGGCGATTGCAACAATGGCACGACTGCGTCTGGCTTGCCAGTCGAACGTCGTAAGCATCCTCTGACCTGCGAACGATGCCAAAACCGGTCGTAACGATCAGTCGTAACGATCCGTCACATGCGAATCGCATGCACCAGGTGTCCACGTGTCTCGCGTTTTACGCTTCATAGTGTACCTTTTCGGAGCCATAACGGCTGCACGAGATGCCAATAGCAGCACTTTACCAGACACCAGTGCAATACCTGGCCAAGACTAAGGTGCACCTTACTTTAGTCACCCAATGTCGATGGAACGTTTTGGGTTGAAATAAGTTGCATTTAGGGAAATAGCGAATGCTGCTTAAAGCTTTGAAAGCGATTGCTCGGTTGATGGCGATTCTAGCACGCACAGAAATTTGGAGGCTAGTTTGCCGGAAGGAGGTGCCCATTAGATTCGTGCAAATAGGGTAATCGCCCAACAGAAGAAGGCGGTTCAGCGACCCAATACTACGAAGAGTCAACCTTGTACTCCCCGCAGAAATGCTCACAGTGTACCTACTTTATCGCCGCGGTTGGAAGCTACTGACCAACACTTCCCTACGATCGGACCGATACCTGCCCGGGAAATTTAAAATGTGGCGCTTTTTCCCAAGCAATGAATTGTTATGCCTGGCACGCTCGCCAACCACTTCCCTGCTGCGGCCCATGTGGCCAGCGTCCAATCGTTGTGCTAAGACATTGTGAGTACCTTTGGGCCGTTGGCTGGGACTTGCGAGTTATCCGAGCCTCGTTTCATGACTAGCATAGATCTGGATGCAATTATCCGTCGAAAGCCTGAGTTTCGGCCATCTTCACAGCGTGCTTTCCCTATTCTTTCGCCTTTATTAAGGGACGTATCAAAATTGCCCTTGCCTTATTCCGCGCTTCATGTGACCTTGGGCATCTTCTTTTTATTGTAAACGGAGTTTCCTTGTGTGTGTTCGCGGTTGCGAGCTGTGGGTGGAGCGCGCAATTGGAAGAACATACGGTTGTACTTTCAAGTGCAAAGAAAGACGTATGGACAGCACTGGTGATAGGACGACCATTTTCTCTCGCAACGCCACATTTCGAAGTCCGCCAAAGAAAAAAATTGCGCCCATCTCCCCGCGAGAAGGCCTCGAATAAATGGGTCGCATGGGGGGTGGGTGTATTGCGTTAACGTTTAGTGTTTGGGGAGTTGGTGGTAGTGAATGCGTTGTATCAGCAGCTTCTTGATGTAGTTTGAATGAGTCAAGGATATAAGGCGCGTTCGTGGCCTCCTATTCTGCGTCGGCTTTGTGGCGCAGTGGGTAGAGCACCATGTACATTGCGTTCCGCCCGAGGGTCGAGGGATCGAAATCAGGCGCCGGGTAGTATTTTTTTTGTATAGTGTAGGGGTAGGGGTGCGGACAACGACGGTGCGGACTACGACGGACGTCAATGCGGGTGACATCGTGAGTTACTGACATGCTCTGCATTTAAAAAAATCTGGGAAGCTTCCGCTCAAACTCAATAATTGAATTCCAGAGCTGTGGTAGGCAGAGGTCGGCGAAGTCACTCAAGAGACCACTCACTCAGACTCATTTGAACTCAAACTCACGCGTGAGTTTGAGTTTGAGTGAGCGCGAGGCTAGTGTGGCATGGTGAGTTTGAGCTTGAGTGAGTTTGTGCCGAGTGATCCCGACTGAGTTTGAGTCCGATTGAGTTTGAGTACGCCTGAGACCTAGTGAGTTCTGAGTACATTTTGAGTTCTGAGTACATTTTGAGTTTGAGTCCATTTTGAGTTCTGAGTACATTTTGAGTTTGAGTCCATTTTGAGTTCTGAGTACATTTTGAGTTTGAGTCCATTTTGAGTTCTGAGTGCATTTTGAGTTTGAGTCCATTTTGAGTTCTGAGTACACTTTGAGTTTGAGTCCATTTTGAGTTCTGAGTACATTTTGAGTTTGAGTCCGTTTTGAGTTTGAGTCCATTTAGAGTTCTGAGTACAATTTGAGCTGGAGTCCATTTTGAGTTCTGAGTACATTTTGAGTTTGAGTGCATTTTGTGTTTGAGTCCATTTTGAGTTCTGAGTACATTTTGAGTTTGAGTACAATTTTGAGTTTGATTACATATTGAGTTTTGAGTGCATTTTGAGTTCTGAGTACATGGGAGTTTTGAGTCCATTTTGAGTTTGAGTACATATGAGTAGCCTAGCAGGCAGTTAAGTTTCATGCGTCACTGTGGGCTCGGAATTCAGGTTACCTGCGGGTACGGCACCAATCGCGATCTGCATGATCGGTTGGGAGGGAAAGGGTGTCTGATTTTTTTTAGTTTCTTGTTGAATTTTCATGGCCATAAGCACTTGCTGTATACCTAATTTTCGTGGCTGGGCGCGTGAGTGGTAATTGACTGGTGAGGTCATAAAAAAGGGTTGTCTCAACTTGTCCTCCTGACGGATCCACTAAGAGCGTGGGAAAGGGGGGTGAGAAAGCACACGGCGGCGCTGGCGTGCTGGTTGTTCGCCTCCTACTGTTAACGGCTTGATATACTAGGGGTCACAAAGGAAGAGGTGAGAGCCGGTGGGGAAATGGGGGCGGGGGCTGTCCTTTCTGCTGTTTCAAATGAATTAGCTGAATTGACTGGGCAGCGCCCCTTAAGACAGAATAATGACCACATTAGATTGGCTGAAAAGTGAAACTGATGAGGCTAAGGCGTGTAAGCTATCAAATGAAAGGTCCGGATTAACGGAATCAAGCGGGGTAAATAAAAAAAAATGCTTCCTGATTGTAGGCATCAGGCATTCATAATGAGTCATAGATTGGGTTAGAATTCAAAATGACGCTGCGAGAGCATGTGGGGAATCAAATTCAAGGTCTCGCTGTGGGGAATCATTCGGGACGAAAATGAGTTATGGATCTATCATGACGTAGTCATGGTAAGTCATAGATTCGGTTAAAATTCAAGTTTATGACAATAGGGCGTGTGGCGTATAAAAGTAAAGGTCTCGATAAGGGTAATCACGTGCTTCCTGATTATTATCATGACATAGTCAAAATGGGTCATAAATTAGGTTAAAATTCACAATGATGCCACTTGGTGTCCGGGGCATCAAATTAAAAGTTCCGATAGGGGAAATCACGTGGGACAAAAATGTGGTAGGGCTATACAATGAGATAGTCATGGTTAATCATTGATTGGTTTAATTTCAACTTGATTCCGCTAGGATCTGATGGGTATCAAATTAATGGTCTTGATGAGCGGAATCACGTGGGAGAAATACAAAAATGCTTCCTGGTTATAACCATTAGATTGTCATGGTGAGTCTTATATTGGGGTAAAATTCGAAGTGACCCCGCTAGGGCGTGTAGGGTATCAAATTTAAAGTCTTGGCGAGGGGAATCACGTGGTACAAATAAAAAAAGGCTTCGTAGTTCGAATCATAAGATAGTCATTATGAGTCATAGATTAGGTTAAATTCAAGGTGAGGCCGCTGAAGCATATGGGGCGTCAAATTGAAGGTTCCAGTTATAAGAATCACGTCGGACACCTAAATAATGCGTCCTGGTTACAGTCATGAGAGTCATGGTTATTTTGACTGGTATGAATTCCATATGACCCTGCTAGGGTGTGTGGGGTATCAAATTAAAGGTCTCGTCGAGGAGGATCACGTGGGACAAATATAAAATGCTTTCGGGTTATAATTATGAGGATATAACAAAAGGTACTCACTCTCACTCACACTCTCACACTCTCACACTCTCACACACTCACACTCACACTCTCACTCTCACTCACACTCACACTCACACTCACACTCACACTCTCACTCTCACACTCACTCTCACTCACACTCACACTCACACTCTCACTCACACTCACACTCACCTTCTCACTCTCACTCTCGCTATCACTCACACTCACACTCACACTCTCACTCACACTCTCACTCTCACACTCACTCTCACTCTCACTCACACTCGCACTCTCACTCTAACTCCCACTCACACTCACACTCTCACTCTCACTCACACTCTCACTCTCACTCTCATTCTCACTCTCACTCTGTGACTTGCACTTGCACTTTCACTTTCACTCTCACTCTCACTCTCACTCTCACTCACACTGATACTCACACTCACACTCACACTCACACTCTCACTCTCACTCTCGCTATCACTCACACTATAACTCACACTCACACTCTCACTTACACTCTCACTCTCACTCTCACACTCTTACTCTCACTCTTATTCTTACTCTTACTCTTACTCTCACTCTTACTCTCACTCCCTCTCACTCCCTCTCACTCACACTCTCACTCTCACTCATACTCTCACTCATACTCTCACTCTCCCTCTCACTCACACTCTCACTCTCACTATCACTCTAACTCTCACTCTCACTCTCACTCACACTCACACTCACACTCACACTCTCACTCACTCTCACTCTCACTCTCACTCACACTCACACTCACTCTCACACTCTCACTTTCACACTCTCACTCTCACTCTCTCACTGTCTCACTCTCTGTGAGGCCTTTGAGTTCTGAATTCATATTGAGTTCTGAGTTCATTTTGAGTTTTGAGTATATTTAATGTTTTGAGTCCATTTTGAGTTTGAGTACATTTTGAGTTTTGAGTGCATTTTGAGTTTGAGTACATTTTGAGTTTTGAGTCCATTTTGAGTTTTGAGTCCATTTTGAGTTGAGTACATTTTGAGTTTAGAGTCCATTTTGAGTTTTGAGTCCATTTTGAGTTTGAGTACATTTTGAGTTTTGAGTCCATTTTGAGTTTGAGTACATTTTGAGTTTGAGTGCATATGAGTTTTGAGTCCATTTTGAGTTTGAGTATATTTTGAGTTCTGAGTACATTTTGAGTTTTGAGTCCGAGTGAGTTCTGAGTTTTGCGATCAATGTGAGTTTGAGTTTGAGCGCAGATGTGCTGCTCAGCATTGATTCTGAGTTTGAGTGAGTGGTGATTCGAAAAAAAAAATGTGAGTGAGTTTGAGTGAGCCGCGCCAACTTTGCGAGGTATAGTGGTAGGTGAGCATTGCCGGATTCATGGTTGAGTTTTAGTATCACTGTCGATGTGCATAGTTGCGGTGTTAGTAATCGCGGTCATACCCATTGCAGAGGTCGTCGTCTTCTTCGTGGTGAGTGGTGGATGCAGTCATCCTCAGCGTTCGTGGACTTCCACCAGCTCTTCGTCATCGACTCGAGGCAGCAGTTTCGGGATCTGCAAGTCGTCTCGGGAAGGAGTGCCACAGTCGTAGCCAGGTTTCAATGATCCTCAATGGCTTTTAGTGAATGCGGCGGTGATGACCTATCCCAAGCAGGGCATCTTTTAACAGCGAAGCTGTTTGGCAAATCGTATTTTGTCGTGTTCCCAGTTAAAAATACCGACAAATTGCCGAGCTTGCGCACGTGAGCGCGGGCCTCGTGAGGACCGCCGGGCAGTTAGTTAAAAAAAAATGCTTAGCGCTAGTGTGTGTGTGTGTCTATGTGTGTGTGTGCGTGGCTCGCGAAGGGCGCCCAGCGTCTACTGCGCATGTTTGTCAAGCCAAGCATACTTACTTACGGAGGTAGGCTAAGATTTGCTTGCACCGAACACTTGCACCGAACGAGAAAGAGAAGTCATAGCAGACGTCCCCCCCCCCCCCCCCGCAAGGTGATGTGCAATGATTATCACGTCCAAAAAAATGAAGGGAGCTCATACATGTGGCACCAATACTAGAGTAAAGGTCGTAAAGGTCGTTACGGCCGCGAAGACGAAGCAAATCGCCTGCAATTGTGGACTTATATCGTCCTGATGGTCGTGACGGTTGCGTACAGCTCGCCACTTTCAAGTCTTACGCATTAGTGTAAGCTTCTTTCATTTTTTCATCTTTAGCAATAGCGCTGGAGTTTTTTTTTTTTTTTTTGCAGGCGCGGCACTGCTTGGCGACAGCGCGTGAGATTTTTTTCTTTTTTGCTAACGCCAACGCGCGAGACGGGGACTCGGAGGTCACCGCGAGGCACGCTGTAACGAGCGCTCACCATTCTCTTTGAATTTTTTCCCTGGGACACCGAACTTTTGGCCAGTACCAACAGCTCCCCTCTTAAAACACCCCGTGGTTAAAAGCACGTGAATGTATTGGGTGGAGGGCAGACAGGTGAGGTCAACTGAAAAGAAAAAAAATATTTTGACCTTGCGATGAGCGGTTTATGCGATGGTACAATGTACCGGGCGACGCAAAAATTACTTGCGGATAACGAGGCGTCGCTATAGACCGCCATAAATGAATTATGCCAGGAACGTTGGCAGCGAATGTTGCCGCTTTGGTGGCGCTTGAAGGATCTTAAGCCGCAGAAAAGTTGATGTCCAACGAACATTGAGTTGTGCGCATCAACAAACTTCAACGCACACGATGTTCATGGGCGAATGCTCTTTTAAAATAAGTTCTCGTTAGCAGCAGCCAGTGTTCTTTGAGAGCGGAAGCTTTACTCCTCCAGGTGTAAACCCAGAAAACGGCCGGTTTCTCGGACCTTCAAACTCGGCCCAGGCCAATACAGCTTATCGTGCGATTGTGCAGTTAAAGCTTCTAATCGCCCGTTCCTGGTGCGGAAAGAGTTTAAGGTAAAAACGTAGGGGCTCACGTGCCATCAGAAAGTGACGCTAGGAGGCGCTGGCTGGGTGCATCTAATCTGGGTGCACAAAAAAAGAGGCAAGACAGTTAGAAACATAAATGGAGAGAAAAAATGGAAGGTAAATCATGTTAGAGAGGTACAGGGCTAAAAAATTGGGCATTGGAAGGGAAAGTTTCTACAATAATTCCCAGGCAGTTCTTGCTTTTTGATGCTAGAGCAGATTACTTGCTAACTAAGAGCTTTGAGGGGAAGTAAACTTAAACGATGGGGTATGCGTGGTCTGCGGAAAAGAAACAGAAACTATGCGGCATATAGTGTCAGAATGGGAGGATATCCATCCAAATCTACATGACGGAAATATTCGGCGTCCAGAAGCCGTAGGATTTAAATATAGCACAGAGGAAGTTAATTTCAAGGCTGTCAAGCCGATGAAAAGAAGAATAAAATGCTGGTGTACGAAAAGCAGAGAGAGGACTATAGCCTAGGACACCTACCACCTGTAACAGAAAAAAAGCATTTTGTGCCTAATAAGATTTTGTGCCTGCCCGAAGCAGCGCTAGCATAGCTAGCATAAAACCAAGAGTATGAAACGTAGGTATACTAGACCTTTTTGGTAAGATGATACGTCATCTCCTGCTGCAAAGGGGAAACCAATATCAATCATCATCATCAGCATCATCATCATAACTTCATTGCCCGTTCGCCACACCGGGACCGCGCCGAGCAACGTCTGTGGTTGCCTGCGGTGCACTTGCGTGCGCTCTCATTATGCGAAATCCTAACTTTCGCTACACAAACTTGGTTTAATCGTGCACAGCTACAGCGAACGTTTTATTTGGCGGCAGTGACGTAGCGTTCAGTGGCATTTATTTTACTGCGAAGCTAAGTTCAACCGTCCAAGTTTTCATACCGGTGAAGCCGATTTACTCGGCGCCGCTACAGCCCTCCTCCTCGCAACGGCGAACACTGCTTTCACAATTGTTTTCCCCTCGCCTCTTTCGCAAGCTGCGCAATGGGCTGATAACGGCAGTAGTGCCCTTATCAGGCGTTAGCAGAGACACTTGCTTAGCTTGAACGCCGGCGTAGGCGGATAATTCTTTTTCAGCATGAAATTCTTCCAGCGCGACATTTTCGCCCGTGCATTTTACCCCTGATTGACTGTAGGGTTGAAGGCTCCGACGCTACGCAGGCGATTATGCGCAACGTAGTTGAAAACTACGGATTAATTTTGACCACCTGGGGATCTTTAACGTGCGCCGAAATCTCGTACACATTGGCGTTTTTGCATTTCGCTTCCGTTAGAAAAGCGGCCACCACAGCCGGGAATCGAGCCCGCGACCTTGTTCTCAGCAGCGCAACGCCATAGCCACTAAGCCACCGCGGCGGGTGTGTATGTAACACCTAAGCACGCAGCTATCACCGGTTTCTCGTTCATGCGCGCACTTGTTGAAGGAGGAAGCAGGGAGAGTGCATGCACAGCTAGTCTTCATGCCGCTACCGATGACATGGGCCTCGTGCTCGATAGAAATATAAACGTAGAAGTTTCGCGGCTCAGTGCGACCTGTCCCCTGTCCTGAGTGGTCCAGGGTTTGGGCTTGGGTTCCTGTGTTGCACAGCCAGTGGGATGCCTAAGACGCGGGATGCCTAAACGGGATGCCTAAAAACGGGCTGCCACATGCTGGTCCACTAGAACAAGGCTCGAGTCCTCCCAGGTTTTAACTCCCTATCGACAGACGCGTGTCGTTCGCTCGGAGGAAGAAGAGCGGGAATCGAAGGAGCATCTGCCGGAACGGAAGCGCGAATGGGTGCGAAAACAACTGGAAGCCGCTGCCGTCGCCGTTTCCACTATTGAGTTTCTGCTCGCTGAGTAGCTGGAATTCTCTAATATTTCTTGTTTGGCTTGAAGAGCTTTCAGAGCGACATTTTTGCGTTGCTTTTCAGTTCTAAGAACGCAAACATAACTGCTTGCCTGTTTATCAGGCACGAGTCAGGAGTGAAGGGAAGGGGGGTGGCACGGCAGTGGCGGTCCCGGGGGGGAGAGATCGCCCCTCCCCCCCGAAGAGGTCCTCAGCTTCTTATTTTCTGTTGTTTAAGCATCCAACTTCTGCGAGGTCGCGAACGTGTTCCAACCGTTAGAAATGCGGGCTCGATCCAGCCGTTGTACCGCAGAAGGGGGGCCCATAGCCACTTTGTCGCTAAGTGATTTTCGCAAGCAGGTTACAGCGCATACGCGCACACGCCGGCCTGGTTATGAACGCCTCAAAAAAATTGGCGCCGGCAGGGGCCCGGTTTTTTTATTTAACCCCCGCCCCCATTTTTCTCTCCCCGAAAATTCACCTCCCTTCGCTCCCCCCCCCCCCCCCCTGCCGAAAAAAACGAATATCTGGGACCGCTTTTGGTGCACGCACATATTTTGGGTTCAATGCCCTCACTGTTTTTATGTCACTTGTGCTGGTGAGATGTTTAAACATTTACGCTTACCACCCGAATGCGCACTTTCGGTGTCCTCAATGGTCGAGCGAATTGGACCGGTGTGTTACGCAGTCAGATGTCTACGACGGGGGAAGAAAACAGACAGCTCGATGTTTGCTTACTGTTATAAATCTCGAGTCCTGCCCAGTTTTATTGGGCTAAGTGATAATTCCCCGATCGCCAATTACAAACTTTTTTGTTTCGCGCACTTCCTGTACTGCGTCGAGCTTCGCAGGTCCTTTTTCACAGAGTGAAAGGGCACTAGTTTTTTACAGTCGCTGTAATCAAGGGTCTCTTGGAATATGTGGCAAAGTTTCACCTTTTTCTTCGTCGGAACGTCAGATTTTACTCGCAGCACCTTCAGTTATGCCCTTCCTCCCCTCACATAATGTTTGCGTGGCCGTCGTGGGCGCCCGGATGTATTCTTCCTGCGCTGGCCTGCGTTGCACATTCGTTGCTAAAACACGGGCAGCAGGGAGAGCACGCGAATACCGATTACTCCCGACGCACTTTCTCGGTCACGGGGTCAGGTTTCCCCGTCCGCAGTTTTGAATATGCGGCCGGCTCCTGGCCAATTGGCGCTCGCATCCATATTATGTCTCGCATCGTGCTTCAGAGAAGCGGCGGCCATGATGCGGGTTCGGGTAACGCTCTGATAACTTCAAGGGCGCCTTCCGGTAGTGTAATTAGTTTTCCAGGTTCGTTTACTTTTGTTGCTGCTGGCCTGTCAAGGCCATTTTGTATCTTTGTGAGCGTCTGCGGGGAGTAGTGCGTCGTCCCATTGCCAGCCTGCTCTGTGCGTTAGCATCGTCACGTCTCTGCTGTTGGCACTCGGGTTCGAGATATGTAATTGCGTCAACCGCTGAGGCAAACATTCCTTGCGGAAATGAGGGGACGGCGCGGCGAGAACGAGAATATTAAAGAGGGATGGGGCGGCGCAGAAAAAAGTGGCGCTAACGCGAAAAGGTTCGCTGAGTGAGTGAGTGAGTGAGTGAGTGAGTGAGTGAGTACTGCGAAAAGCGTCCTGCAAGTGCCCAGGTATTATATGGTAAAGTTCATTACAAAAACGCCACCCGGTACGTGCCTTAACCATTCGGAGAGAACGGGATGTTTTTGTGGCCCTGCCTAAATGTTCTATTTGCCCCGGCACCCCTTGGCCGAACTTTCCACGTTTTTTTTAAATGTCATAGCAATGTGTATGTACGTGTGCAGTGATTTAAGAAGAAATTACTACGAGGAGTGAATCGCACCCCAGCGAACATTTCTTTAAATCACCTGTATATTCCCAACGTCATATGGCGGCATCCGGCTGCTTCTGTTTCATTTGTGGCTAATCACCGCCATAGTGATGCGTGATTTTTTGTTCTGGGGCCTGATCACTCAGAATCATTGGGTTTAAATAGCATATAACACGAAATGAGAGGTTGGCGACGTTTATTATTATAATGTGAGACCTAATGGTGTTAGTCGTCAAGTGAGTGTTTAGGAGCGGAGCTGCTGCATTCGCCACCCATGCTCTTCTAGCGCTGAAGGTGAACTGAGAAAGCAACACTGGTTCCGACGGTTTCGTACGCCGCGGAACACGTAAACGAATAAGCCATCGGCTAGAGCGCTGGCCCGGAAGAGAACGAACGCCGCTGTAGGGGCAGGCACGCGGCATGACGAAGTCACGTGTCCTCTCTTCCTTTTCCGCCGTACTAGTATCATTTTTGCGGTACTGTCTGTGCGCCCGCCTCCCCCCCCCCCCCTTTCATACTGCAGTTGCCTCTGTGCCCGATTCCAGCGACATGCGGCCGCACGCTTCTGGTCGTCGTCGTTTTCTGTGGTGACTTCGGTTCCGCAGAGGCCGGAAGAGCACGGGCGACGAGTAGAGTTCCTGCGCATGCTTAGTGACCACGGAAAGCCCCTGAATGAGCCTAGTAACGCCATCGCGTAAATGGATTTTGCAAGTCTACCGAAAAACGCCTGCACTCCTGATTTTTTGTGCCTGGAAGTCCTAGAAGCACTGCGAAAGCTGCGTTTCCAGCACAGCTTAGAGCGGCATTGCGTGATCATTGTCTGCTTGCTTTTGTTGAGCTTTTCTTTAAGGTGGCTGTCGAGTGCGCTCATTGCGGCAACTGAACGTAAACCGGCCAGACGCTGCAACATTGCTTGAGTGACGTCGTGCAATCGCACAAACAACGCCAACACATGAAAAGAGAGAAAATTTATAGAAAATGTCGAAGTGAGATGACGGGCGTGGTGCGGTAATAAATAATGAATTGGTTAATAATTTACTCAATTATTTATTTATTCACAGCGCCACCGGCTTTGCAGTGGGCAGGGGGAGCAGACAACACAATAATACAAAGTTGAAATCAGCCGCACATCGGCCTTACAGGATATCGAACATACAAAACATCTGTGCAATGCAGATATACATCACCAACAAGCGCCCATAACATATGTGAGTTCATAGAACGAAAACAAAAACACTGCAAAAGCTAACAAAACACGTTACAACAACTTTCATAAGAACGAGCCATTTGATATAACCGATGCGATGTTGGCTGCGGTACTTTGTGACCCATTGATCTGAGTGTCTACCGGCTGGGTTCCTTGACGTTCTGGCAGTATTTCCGACTTATGAAAAAAGTTGCATGAAAGTTGCACTTATGAAAGTGTTGCAGTGCCCCTTCAGAATTGGTTTTGCAGTTGCTCACTCAGGTGAGCCTGTATTACACGGTAGAGTATAGTATGTGCTATTACTGGTAATGCATTGTCACTACTGCGTGAAACATTCTTACGCTTCTGGTACACGGAGCCCTCGTTTGCGGAAAGTAGGTACTCTTCAAATATTTTGCTTCGGAATCTTCTTGACGGTGCCGGGGCAACACTTGTTCACTCCAACACTTTTTTTTGCGTCTCACCTCGAATTTTTTGCAATATTTTGCCTAGCAATATTTTTACTTGAGCTGTGCCCTCTTCTGTGCATTACGAGTTCTCGAACATGCAAATCTTCCCAGCTTTCTTTTTGTTTTTCGACTATTCATTCACTGTAGCGTCCTCGACAGTTGCCGTCCACCGTCTGCGCTTACTTCGCAACCCTGAATTTTCAAATCGCCTCCCATATGAGCACGCGCAACGTTAAAAATAACAAGCTCCACTGTTCTGCTTGTCTGGCTAGCGCAATCTGGAATGAGGCACCAATATACGTTCGGTGCCATGCGCGGGGTAAAAGCTCCGTCTTCTTGTGACCTATTATGATTGACTTTATAAGAGGTACGCTACGGCCTATAGGGAATGATGTTGTAAAACGCAGACATTTTTTACGTCACCCTGGTCACTGGAGGTGTGCACTCAGCCAAGAATTGGTGGTCCATGCCCATAGGACAACTCTGAAGCTTGCTTAAAAGATTTTTCTCTCTTTTCCGGTCTTGGCGTTCTTCGAGCGCTGGAATGACGTCATTGGAGCAGTGTAACGGCTATTGGTCGACTTCTTTTCATTCGCAGCAATACACGCATTGGGTAGCCACTTCTAAGGAAATCGCCACAAAAGCAAAGCAGAAACGGAAGGCCGATAGTTCTTCCGTTTTGCTGCGATGTGCAAATCACGCAGTGTCGCTGCGTGCTGGCGATACCTATAGATTTCGCAATGGTTCCATACGTGGAGGAAAGGGGAACGCGTTTATAAGGAGTGTCGCACAGTCCCCTCAGGCGTCCCGGGAGTTGCTTTCAAAAATTGATTGTTTAAATTCCGATCATGCTATCGTCAGAATTCTAGAAAGTGGGACTGGCAGCAATTGCTACCAGTACTTCCAACACTTTAGATTTAATTCTCATAACTACTCCCGACTTGATCTCTCCTCTTACTTACGTTAGCAAAATAGGCGACCATCTAGTACTTCGCTTCACGCTTAAGGCTCAGGTACCGTCAAAGAAAACAGTTAAAATATTTCAGGGTTACTCTAGAGTGAACATTGAAATATTCGCGACCGAATTGGAACAATTTACGGAGGAATTTTTGGAAAACTTTGAAGACCGCTCCGTCAATGAGAGTTGGTTCTTTTACAGAAATAAAGTATTATCATTCAACGATAAACACGTTCTTAAGAAAAAACAAATTCGCTCAAACCCACGTTCTCCATGGATTTCCAACAATTTAGGCCGTTTACGGAACAACAAGAAGCGTTTGTTTCGTAAAGCAAAACGTGCAAATAATGCGGCCCGTTTTTGGACTATCAGCGAACTAACGCAGAATATACCAAGGCAGTGTGCAATGCAAAGCAAAATTTCTTTAACAACACACTACCTATGCTTTTACAAACTAAACCACGAAAATTTGGAATATAGTAGGTGGTGCTAGAACAAGTTTGATCCAGCTCACTTACACTGATGATGTCGCGGTTCCAGCTGATCAATGCTGTACTGTCCTTAATAATGCGTTTTCTGCTGCTTTCAACGTTGATGCTCCCGCTTGTCTTCGTGATGCACGCAGCGAAACTTCTGAGCGTATGGATTCAATATCTATGGGCTGGCGTGGGGTCTGCAAAATAGTTACGGATTTAAAAATTTCTTCTTCTGGCCCCGTCTCGAATAATTCAAAAACGCTCAAATGTACAGAACTCTGCTGGGCCACCATTCGGTCTAAAATATTTTTGCAATGTTTACACAAAGTGCCCTTCTTGCTGATTGCATAAAAGGAAGGTGGTTCCGGATCACAAGTCTGGAGATTCACATTTTCTTTGCCACTTTAATATCTTTATTGAGTATTATCTGAAAAATGTTTAAGCACATTTTGTGTTCCCATCCTATTAGGTACTTATAGTCTAATTCATTGTTCAGTAATTGCCAAGATGGCTTCAGAAAATATCTATTGTGTGAAACGCAGTTGCTTTCTTTCACTAACGAGCTGTTCATTATTGTTGAAAGGGGTTGTGATACTGTCTGTGTTTTCCTCGACTTTGCCAAGGCGTTTGTTCTGTCTCGCATAATTTACTTCTTCTTAAACTCAGCAAGCTAAACATAGATGACAATGTACTTGTTTGGATCAAACGTTTCATTTCTAACCGCACGCAATACGTCGTTGCTAAGGGTTTTTCATCCGCATCATATCCTGTTTCTTCCAGTGTGCTGCAAGGGTCAGTCATAGGGCCACTTCTCTTTTTTGTTTATGTTAACGACCTTCCCAGCTGCGTCACTCACTTATCCATTAAACGTTTTGGAGATGATTGTGTTTTATACGACAAAATTAACTGCCCCAATTATTTTCATGAACTCCACGACGACCTTAACAGCGTTTCTAATACGTGCGAAAAATGGCTTATGATAATTAATATCACTAAATGCAAAACCATGCGAATATGTAGGCTGCATAACAACCCGTATGCGGATCATGTGAATAATATTCCCCTCTTTTGTTGACTCTGTCAGATATTTCGGGCTTCAGATTACGAAATACTCCCTTGTAGTATGCATGTACCTAAATAACAATGCCAACCGCATGCTTGGAGATTTGGGCCCGAATTTCAACTTCGTGCCGTCAAATATTAAATGAACACTTTATTGGTCACTCGTTCATCCAAAATTAGAGTACGCCTGCGCTATCTAGGACCCAGGAAAAGTCACGCTCACCAAATTCATTGAAGCCTTCCAGAATCGCGCGACTCGTTTCATTTTTTGAACTATAGCCGTAATGCCAGTGTCACCTCAATGAAATCTCTTCTTGGGCTGCCTGACTTTTCGCCACGTCGCAAATATCATCGTCTTTGCCTTTTCCAAGAAATATTTTTCCATATCCTTCACCTGAAAGAACAGCCTATGCTTCCGCCGACATATATTTCATCCCGCATAGACCATGTAAACAAAGTCCATGTTCCTTCTTGTCGGACTAACCTTTAGAATGATTCTTTCATTTCATGAACCGGCGTTGACTGGAACCACCTTCCCGCCTCCACTGCTGCCATCTCAGGACATTCCCAATTCAAGACTGCCCTACAAAACCTCATTTGTTACAGTACGTAGTAATACCATGTCTTCGGACATATGTACTTCCGTTGTTGGTTGTCATAGTTCTGTATCTCCACCCCCTGTCCTTTCTGTAGTGCCTCTTGGCCCTCAAGGTATTGCAAATAAATAAATAAATAAATAAATAAATAAATAAATAAATAAATAAATAAATAAATAAATAAATAAATAAATAATAAAAAATAAAAAATAACAAAAATAAATAATCAAATTAATAAATAAATGGGTGGTTCAATACGCTGCGGAGCGCGAAAAAGAAGTCATCAGAAATTCAGAGAATTCTCTACTAATTCGTACCATTCTTACGCGGCTTGTTGACATGAGTTCTGTACAGCCACATTTCGCTGTATGTAGCCAAGGGCGCTTGGTTGTAATTTTATTGTCTGTATTTGTCTCTTGTTTTTTTACCCCATAAAGTGAATATATACCATTATGACGATAAACGCTCTTTACGTCGCCAATGACGTATTTTATCGCTGATGCTAGTCGTAGTGCGTTGTTGGTTTGTTACTGCCATTTTTTATTCGGTTTTCCAACGTTCTTTTGCGGGCATTCTTTGTTATGATTTTGGGGGAGATGCGAGGTGCATGATCTTAATTTTGTTGTATCATTTTGTGAACATTTGTTTCTCTTTTTTTGTTTTTGTGGTTTCTCAAAATTCCGTTCGACCCATTATCTCCTTTACGCCTATATAACGATTAAATGTGTTACTTGCACGAATTCTGTCTGCTTGTGCTAATGCATACAGTTACACGGTTTGCTCATTTTAGCTATTTTTTATTTGTATTTGGAACTTTCTATTCTGGCCGTCTTTTAACTTCGTCTGTTTTTTGGAGGAAATCGTCTCCATTCAGCGGGCCCCTCGTGCTTCAAGTTTAGGGTAGTGCGGTGAAGCTCCCTTTACACGGGAGAGTCAAACGTTGTGCCACGCTTTACAACACGGCTTATCAACTTGCACCGACCACTCGAAAACGAACCGCACTGGGTAGCTCCAGCTTGTGCTTACATGACGTATCCGCTCATCCTTCGTCGCCCAACGCAGATTCAATTTCGATGCCGGGTTTTATTGAACGGTATTAATATTGCTCGGCATTTCTTCGAGGTGCAATCCGCACAGCACCGAGGAAACCCACTGAACTGTGCCTTAGCACACACCAAGACGGCTTCAAGGTGAAACATATTCTGCGCTGCTGTAAAGATTGTTTTTTTCGTTTTCTTCTGTGTATTATGTTACTTTTTACGATAGTTGACATGTTGGTGAGACATTTCTTTCGAGGAGGAGGCGGAGGTGGAGGAGAAGGATGAGTAAACTTTATTTAGGCGACCTTTAATCGCTGATGTCTGGGAACCCGGCTGGTGGCTGGTTTCCTCTAGTCCGAGACACCATGGACTGCGCTGGCCACCCGGGCCCTCTCGACCAGGCTACGCTGGGAGGAGAAAGTCGCTTATACGCTCAGAAAACATACACGTATCTATGTTTTAGTCATTTTTATTTTGTCTTCGTCTTTTCACGGAAATTACTCCGGCAGGCAGACTGACCGCAATTCCTGCTGCAGCTTCCCCCACAGTTAGAGCTCTCCCCCGCGAGCACCCGTCCCACTCAAGCTCCGTCACGTGCACCTGCCGCGGCGCACGCACCAGGCTCATTATTGTGCCCTTCTGGCACAGGTCGGGGTAGCGCTGAGCTTAGCACTCTTCGCTGTTGCTCGTCCGACCCGACTTCAAATCCCACATGAACCCAATTCACTTTCACGTTACAGTTGAAGCCAGTTTGGTGCCACTCGTGTCGACACCGACGACGACTACAGTCACTTTTCTGGTTTGATGAGATAGCTAGGCCTTTGGCCGTAAAGCGACTCGGCAACTCTCCCGATAAACGCTTTTCCTCTTTCCTTCCCGTCTGGAAGCACTGCTAAAGCTATGGTTATAGCCAGCAAGGACCGGCACTGAATGCGTTGCTCGACGTGACAGATACACCGTACGTTATTACGTTGCTTTTGTAGTAGTAGTAGTAGTACAAAACTTTATTGCAAAGTCTGATCATTTAGCTAACAGAGGGCGGTGTCCTTAGTCCAGGGCCCCATTTGCTGCTGCGATTCGTCTTGCCCGGTCGATCAGTCCGCGCTGGTCTTCCATGGCTGAGCTGGAAAGAGCGGCTTCCCATCTGGGGGGCGGGGGGGGGGGGGGGGAGGGGGGCGACG
The DNA here is from genome assembly GCF_048455015.1 of Haemaphysalis longicornis. Lineage (NCBI taxonomy): Eukaryota > Metazoa > Arthropoda > Arachnida > Ixodida > Ixodidae > Haemaphysalis > Haemaphysalis longicornis. The sequence goes on from NW_027526407.1 coordinate 148,330,456, forward strand.
CAGGAGAGGGGCTGGGCTTCGTATAGGCAATTGGGTCGGGCGTTTGGGGCCAACAGCCGCTACACCTTTGTAATGACGTAATTTAGGCGGTCTACGAAAGTCCAGACTGGGAAAGAGAGAAACTTTTGAGCACGTTTCTAGTTATCCAATAGGTGTAGAGCACTAATTTTCGGCTGAGGTATTTCGGCTGAGATATTCAACACACTGGACGTGTCGACTACGTCTTCAAAGCATTTATTGTTTAAAAAAAAGTAAAAAGAGGGTTGCGCGGTCCCTTTAACACGTTATAATGTACACCCATGTGCAGTGCTTCCGGCACCCGCATAACTGCGCGGGTTCTCAAGATTCGATTTTGCTGACCGAAAAACGATCTGCTCCCTCAAGTGGATGTGTTAGCTTTGTCATGCCGTGTTTACTTTGTCTCCAATTTGTTTGGCGGCGACTATCTGGCTTGCTGAGCAGACGCATGAGGGAACGCCCTGCGTGAACGTTGGCCCGGCTGACCGGGCCGTATCTCGCTCCCCACACCTGCTACGTTTTCATTCAGGCGAGCCTTATATATATTCCGCCATCTTGCTTGGCGCCCTCGTCATCTGCATGGGAGACTGCGAGCGGGTGTTCGGCAAGGAGGCGCCTGGAGCGGCGATATCCTTTCGGGAGCGAAGTGTAAACTGGCAGCGTGTAGGCTTAAGGTACTAAGGTCTTGTTGAATTTAGAAGTGGTATTGGAGTTTTTTGGAGGGCTAGGGGAATCCCAGCATTTCTCGTGACATTCCCCCATCCTAGTCTGTCAATACCCCTTACCGCGCTAGAGCAATGGAAGGCTACACTGCTGCGCTCCGACCCACAATTGCAAGAGTGTCTAATCCAGCTGGCCGAACTCGCCGCTAGGTCACACGGGCTCGTGGCTGCCGACTATGTACCTGTAGTGTGCCGGTGCTGCCAACCGGCGCCTTTTCTATGCAGCCATCCCCCCGCTCTCGTCCGCACAGGGCACTGGCCGTATCGTCACAATCACCGTGTGACGTACCCCCCCAAAAGGTACCTTGGGAGGTATCACCAACTCAGTCTGACCCAGCGTTCTTCAGAATTTTATGTTCTTGTATTTCGCAAAAGCGTCTTGGCTGGCTTAGATGCTTTACATTCTTCTGTCCTTTTTCATCCTTCTCGTAGAGGTAGTGGAAGGTTTGTGATTACAGTCGTTTAGTTTTAGGCCGGTATGTCTACGTTACCTGCATATCCTTTGTTACAACTATCGGTAACTTCTAAAGGGAATGAATATCCTGCTTGTATTTGTCTACAGGGGACTGCTAAGGTTTTCTACTTTTTGCGAGTTTAATCCTATCTTTTTTAGGTGTATCCTCAATCTACACACCACCGACGTCTGGTCCCCATTCTTGACCTTTGCCCGCACCTGGACATCCTGCACAACGTCCAGATAGTCACTTAGAACGCAGTTTATTTTTGATATATCTTACTGAGGCGAACTTACATGCCTGTTTCGCCCTTATTCGTTTGCCCCACAATGTATTCTCTATGCTCAGGTTATTCCTCTGCGGAAATACGACCAGTGTATAATATCCGGAGTTCCGACTTCGTATTGCCTTTCTTAAACGACCTGTCCGCCAACGACATTCCCAAGTACCCTTGAATCAAAGTCTCCCATAAGTATAATGTACAATGCTGTCCCCCTAATCACTGCTCATTCGACATCCTTCTAGAAACCATCAATACCTTTATCACGGCGGCTAGATATCGGTTCGTGTGGTTGTCCATCTTTTCCGTTGCATGTTTACTTTGATCATATTGGTTGCGACCCTTTCGGTAATAGTTTTGAGTTAGTTCACATTTCCTGTTATCCCTTTTTGCATTATTAGTCCAACCCGATGATTCCTCCTTCCTTGGTGTCCTGATAGCACAAAATATACCCACTTTCCAACTCTACAAAATATTAACCTGTTCTTATAACTTTCCCGAGTGCTATCATATCCCAGTTATATTTCTACGTTCCTGTAATAGCACCGCTAGCTTCCCTTCGCTAGACAGAGTTGGCGCGTTGGACTCCGGAAGTTCACATTCCCGAGGTGACCTGTCTCGACCCAGAGATCTGGAGCGTTAGGTGCCATTGGCCTGTCCGCCATCGTGTACAGGTGCTGCTGAACACCGCTGTCGAAAGCATGGTTTTTGGATCAATGTGAGGTTGCCGCTCAATAATACGCTGGGGTTGCCAAGTCGGGTTATAGCGTGTGAAGGCTTGTTGTGTCACAGGCAGCCTTCATATTACGGGGCATCTATCAAGTGTGCCCTTCCTGTTATGCTGGGACTCCAAATCTGCGCATGATGTATCGGCCTTCACGTTTCCGGGGAGTCTCCTCGTTAATTATTTCCAGGATGTTGAGCTCATATTTTGTGAGATTTGTTCCGCAGCAGGACGTCATTACGAACAGGATTGGGAGCCATTCCTCAACGCCTGCACATTTGGCTTTTTACAGAGGAAAAAACACAAGAACCGAGAAGAATAAATTATACGTGTCCTGATTGGGAACGCTTGTATAACTTGCGTAATAAAATTCACGTACTTAAATCCTTCTTCCGCTTATTTTTCTATTTGCATGAATAAAAGCGGCGACGCCTAATCCAAGAATTACAGAGACCCGTTTGTATTTTTTCAGTCACTAATTGGTTGGTATCAATAAAAGCGGATACAAGAACTTCCTGCTCAGGTTCACGGCCAGTGACTGGGAGAGCTGCATGCAAACATGGGGCTTCTTAATAAAAGATCTCAGCGAATGCTGATTCAGAGCTTTCCCGTTCGGCAGAGTAACTTCGAATTCCTCAACGAACGCAGAGGTAAGCCCACTGCACAAAACTTTATTTCATAGTCATTGCGGTGAGCTAGTCGCCACTTGGTGTGCAGTTACATCTTAAAACTGCCATCTATTGAAGTCATAAACCTGATTTTGGAAAAGTGCAACATAATTTTCACAGGTCCTTTTGTAAATATTCGTAAGTTGCAGCGTAAAAACACGATGATAATTTCTGAAATGAAACTGGCGAATGTTTTAAGCTTAATTGGTCTGCGCCGAGGAGCAGGAGAACAATGTATTTTTGCTAAAAACACAAGATCCGGTGGCACTTTTCAGTCTTACACGCCTCAGCCCGGTTAATACAACGTAAACACCAATTTCCGGCGGCCTAAATGAACAAATTGACTATACTATATGCAAAAATATCCAAATGATTGGGGGTGTCTACTGCAAAACAAGAAATTTTACCAGAGAAGTACAGGCGTTGGTTATTCTCAAAAAGTTCCGTGCAAATGTGATGGTTTACGCGCCAAAGCTGCAGCTCGGTTATGAGGGACCCCGTCATGTAGGACCAGGGAAAAAGGTAAGCAACATGGGCAGTTTTAACGTGCGCCGATATCTGCGTATACGAATGTTTTTGCTTCTTATCTGCATTTTAATGAGGCTTCCGGAGCAGGGGTCGAACGTGCGTAATCGTGTTCATTATCGAAACGATGTAATTACTTAGCCACAAAACTGAAGTACGCTGAATTGATATCTATATTATAATCTTTGTTGTTTGAACTTTACCGTACGCCTCTTTAGAACAACAGTAATGATTAATTTGGAGTTTTCGTCGTTAGTGTATATAAAAGAATCGCTTCATTTCTTCAAAAAAATCTCAGTTTAATTAGCCATTTTCTTTCACAGTATTTTCTCTACAGGTAATTTTACCACAATCTAAAAAGCTTAACAAGTCAGCAATATTTCCTTACATATGGCATGCGCTGCGCGGAAATAAATCATTGGTTTCATATCCTGCAATATTATGGTCGTGTTCTTTGTCACTTATGCAAATTGAGCAACAGGAAGCGATCGCTTATGTTTCAAAGCGAGATATTGTGCATACCGTGCATTGCGTTGAAATCTTGAATGGATTCCGAAACGTTTTGGTTTTAATTCGTGCTTTAGCCTAGTGCAAAAGCAAACGAAACTGAGTACGAGGACTGCTACTCTAAGAGTGTCCGTCTCACACAAAGCTGATTACTCGAAGCCACCTGTAGGGATGGCATAAATGCGCAATAAACAACTGAAGGTAAAACTGTGCAGACCAGGGAAAAGCAACCTCTCGAGCTGGAGGGCCCAGTTGCATGAAGCCGACAAGGTGCGAACCGGCCGGCAAATAAGAGTGGAGAGGGGGTACATTTTTGGACCGGCGCAAGAAATAGAAAATGAAGACGCTAAGTGTGAAAATTTCGTCAATGCCAACTGACACCGATATCGCTTTGTTTCTAGCTAACCCCGCTTGGAGCAAAATTTGTCATGTCAGCGTTCAACTAAACAGGAAGAGACAGAAAGAGATCTGACAAAAAAAGTGTTCTGACGTCATGCCGGGGCCACATTTTACAACGCCGCAGGACGCGTACGGCCCAGGGTTTGTCGACTTCTGGCGTACACACCCTCAACGAAAATAACAAGGATTTTCTTTGCTGATAGATTCCCGAAGACAGAATGGCACTGCTTCCTCTGGCACATATCCCGTCGGTTGCACAGGAGAGATTGGCGCACCCAAACAACATGGTATGTCGACTCGACGGGGAATACTATCTTCAGTACAAAAAAAATAATATTCAATTCCCGTATCCAAAAAGTTTCGCAGGTTCTACATCATTCTCGCTGTTCTGCTTCTGACCCAGTTCGCATTTGACGCTGCGACCGCTGAATGTGACAAACAAATGGTAAGTAATACAATCATTCTGGCAGAAATCTTTTCGCACGTACATTATGGGAATAGCAATGTATGTAGGCTATCGAATGCACACCCACAAACGTACGAAGGAGGACACACGCATACTTGTCACATACACAAAGTCCTTTACACGCACATACATACGTTCATTGATACATAGATGTATACACACATACATACATACGTACATGCGTACATCAATACTTACGTATGTAGGCACGCCTTTCAGAATATCAGCGTTTTATTATACATTTTCATAGATGCAAAATGAACTTAGTTACTAGTACAAAAAGAGGCCCCAAAGCAAATGTTTTGAGGTGACCTCCGGTTGGTATGTGCAATTTTATAATGGAAAACAATTAAGTCAGTCACGCTGCGTGTAATTCTGACAGAATCAATACAATACGCAAGAAAAAGAGGAAGACGTAATGCAATAATAAATCTTGGTACACACTTTTAGATACTAGATTCAGGGGAAGAAGCAACATTATGATTCGAAAATTTTTTTAAGAATGTTGTTAAAATATACTGTAAAAGTAACGCTGAAAGTGAAAGTTTGTATGCTTATTGCAATGGCAATGCATAGTTGTATGTCTGCAGGTATAGCTGTTTGTTTCCCGTAATAGTGTACAGCTTAAGTAACAAAAAAACTTCTGACTCCTTGCTATTATTGTTGACTTAGTGTTACAAGATGGGAGTCCAAAAGCTGCTCATGACAATGTCGCGTGCACGAGACCGAACAGCGAGCCCGCCCAGGGAAAGCTGAAAAATGTTTTAGAGAAACGATATTTAAACCGGAGTTAAGAGGAGGCTCTAGTACTTTGCAGGAGCTGTAAGTAACTAGGCGAACAGCTTGGTTTTGTAAATGATGGAGACATGAAAGGCGAGTGGAATACGTATTTGACCATGACAATATGCAGTAATTAAGACGGCTGTGAAAAACGCGTTGTATAGGATAAGGGGATGTGTTGCAAAAATAACTGGAGATATCAGTATTAAACTGATACAAAAACAATTTCTTGCAGGTGACTTCATGTCCAGAATGTGTTTCAGATGAGTGTCGAGTAGAACTCCAAGAAATGTGACTTTGCTTAATACAGGGATGATGTTGTGGTCAAATCAAATGCATGGCTTGGAAGCCGGCTTCTTGATAAGGTTATAAATAAGAAATGTATTTTAATAGATTAGGAGCAGGCAGGGGCACCTTTTAGGAGCTCAATTTGTTCTTGGCAGCAATCAAGAGGAGGCTATGGGTGGAGTCGAGTGAGAGACAGAGAGACGCACCGACAACATTTCCGCGTTTAGGGCATTTAAAAAAGACTGACGTCTTTAAAAGGGAACGTACAGGGTGTTTCATGAGCTGAAGTCATTCCTTGGCAGCGGTCGGGTGGCGGGTGATGGAGTCGAGTGACAGAGGGTAAGACACACAGATACTTTCGTGTTTAGGGCGCTCTAGCAAATTATCGTCATAAAAAGAGACCATAGGGGGTGTTCGCGAGCTGAAGTCGTTCATGCAATCAACGCAGGCGGCCTGTGTAGGAGGTGAATGACACGCATATATACAGAGGAAAGCATTTCTGTGGTTAGGGGGCTGAAGCAGGAATACCATCTGTAAAAGAGAAAATAGGAGCGTAATGCAGGAGCTGACGTTGATCCTTGGCAACGGTCTACTGGGATCTTGTTGAGCATAGTGACCAACAGACAGACAGACAGACAGACAGACAGACAGACAGACAGACAGACAAAGGCGGACAATATTTTTGTGCTTACGGTAGTCAAGCACGACTAAAGAAAACATATGAGTTGTTTTACGGGAGCTGAAGTCGTTCCTTGCAACGAGGCCCGGCAGCAAATGGTTGTGTATAGTTGCACACATCAAACAGACAGAAAGACAGACAGACAGACAGACAGACAGACAGACAGACAGACACATACAGAGACTGAGAGACAGAAATACATTTTTTTAGTTTTGGGTGTTCAATCAAGACTATCGTCTTTCAAAGAGATCATAGGAGGTGTTTCAGGAGCTCAAGTTGTTCCTGGTCAGCAGCCGGGCAGCAACTTGTGGTGTCGAGGGACAGGTTCAAATACACACAGAAAACATTTTCGCCTTTAGGGTCTATCTTTTAAAAACTAACGTTTTTAAAAGATAACATCGGGGGTGTTTCAGGAGCTCAAGTTTCTTGGCGTCGGTCGTTCAGCACGTGGTTGAGAGAAGTAACAGGCAGACGCAGAGATAATTTTGCGTTTAGGGTGCTAAAAAGACTCGTCGTTAAAACCGAACACATGGGCGTATTGCAAGTGCTCAAGCAGTTGTTTGGTATCGTTCGGGCGGCAAGTTGTTGATCATATTGACAGACAGACATTTTCGCGTGTAGTGCCCATATACAAGACTATCCTCTTTAAAGGAGCACGTTCGGGTGTTTTTAACGAGCTGAAGTCATTCCTTCGCAGCGGTCGAGCGGCAATGGGTTCAGTAGAGTGACAGGCATACAGACAGACAGACAGACAGACAGACAGACAGACAGACAGACAGACAGACAGGCAGACAGACAGACAGACAGACAGACAGACAGACAGAATTTTGGCAATTTAGGCGCTCAAGCAAGACGGTCGTCTTTAAAATGAAACATAGGGCGTGTTTCTAGAGCTCAAGTCGTTCCTTTTGCAGCGGTCGAGCTCCGAGTGGTCGAATCCAGAGGCAGACATAAAGACACACTGACCACATTTTCGCGTTTAGGGCGCTCAGCAGGACTGTCTTCTTTTAAAAAGAGCAGAGGGTGTTTGAGGAGCTGAAGTAGTTACTGCGCAGCGGTCGGGTGGCAAATGGTGAAGTCAGGCGACACACGAGACGACAGACATATTTTCATGTTTATGGCGCTTAAGCATAATTATTGCCGTAAAAAGAGAACATAGAGGTTTTTCAGGAGCCGAAGTCGTAGCTTGGAAGCACTAAGGCGGCAATTATTCGGATCGAGTTATACACAGAAATACAAAAAGACACCATTTCTGGGTACGGTGCTGAGGCATGACTATCATCTATAAAAGCGAAAATAGGGTCGTGTTGCAGGAGCTGGTGTTGTTCCTTGACAACGGTAGGGTGAGAAGGTGTTGAGTAACGTGACAAACAGACAGACGTTTTTGCGCTTAGTGCCGTCAAGCAAGGCTATCATGTTTAAAAGAGAACAGAGTGGCGTTTTTTGGGAGCTTAGGCTGTTCCTTGGAATGCGGTAGGCCAGTAAGTTGTTGAGTATTGTTAGACAGACAGACAGACAGACAGACAGACAGACAGACAGACAGACAGACAGACAGACAGACAGACAGACAGAAAACATTATCGCATTGTGAGCCCTCAAGCAATACTAATCGCTAGTCTTCATTAGAGATCACTCTCTCATCATTAAAAGAGAACACGGGCGCATTGCACGAGGTCAAGTTCTTCCCTGGGAGTGGCCGGGTTGTAAGTGCTTGTTTGAAGTGACAAACAGACCAACAGACCAACAGGCAGACAGAGAGGAAGACATATTTTTGCGTTAACGTAGGCGAAGGAAGACTACCGACTTCAAAAAGGTTTAAAAATATAGACAGTCTACGGGCGATTGCAAAGTCTTGTGTGTGCTCAGACAAATTCTTCCACAAAAGGCAGCCGGAGATTCTACGTTGATTCCTGCTATCTCCCTTTCTTGCATTGGTTCCAGTGCGAACTCAATCCTGAAAACCTAGCATTGCAGCGCAAACCCAAACACCCTACGCTTGGCAACAGAGCACAGTAGTTACACGACAATGTTTTCTCAGCGGTTTTCACTTTTTGCAGAATTGCTTAATCCGGCACAAATGTAGGAAAAGTTGGAATCTTGAAGATAAATAACTCTGAAGGTTTATCGAATACGGCGGCCACAGAGTCGCCGCCGTATTCGAACACACTCGACTAGCTTACTGCCTTATGTTCTTTTCTTGTCCGGTGACAAACCTACATAAATACAGGTAGCCCGACATATAAACTGGGCCTGTCCTTTTCGAACTTGAATGTTCTAAGACAGCACCACTGGGAGTAAAAAAAATTGGTCCACATGTCCGAATTCGGGACACCGGAACAGAGTATCTGAATGTTGCCCAAATTCAGAATCAGAAAAGGATTTTATTAGGCAATCGATACATTACACACTTTTTGTATACAGAAGGAGGTCCCATAGTCAGGGACTGAAAGGGGACCTCCTATAATAGTGAACATAAGAAATATATTTGAAGCAGCAAACAGTAGTAGCGAAAAACAAATAAAATACATCGCAGGCAACACAAGATATTCCACAAGAAAAAAAGCAAGAATTATACAGGAAAAAAACAAGGGTAATTCAACATTCCAAATTGTGAGATCGATACACACAACAGAACAGCAAAAAAAAAGAAAGAAAGCAAAAATTACTCAGAAAAAAAAACAAGAGTAATTGAACATTCCAATTGTGATAGCGACACAAGTTGAAAAATTGCACAAATGATAGCACAAAAAGAAATCACATTTATTCGCAGCGATACACAACAACCACCAATGAGGTGATTCATTGGCAGAAGGTTGTGGAAGGGTTGCCATGAAAAGTGACAGACAGGAAGTAGAAATGTAAAGAACGCGAAGAAAAGTAAAAACTATTTAAAATTATGGTGATTGTGCCATGGACGTGAGGAACGTTTTAAGATCTTTTTTGAATTTTCCAATTGACTGGGAAATTTTTATTTCCGGTGGTATGGTGTTCCATAGCTGGATACCGGTGAAAAGAGCTGTTTGTTTGCCGTAGTTGGAATGAACTAAAGGTAAAATTAAATTGTGATTACGTGCAAACCTTGTGAAGTTAGTATTTAATAGGTTGCATTCGGAGATTATGAAAACAGAAAGCTGATTGTTGATTTGTTTAAACAATAAGATACCTAGCTTGTATTTGAAACTGTTTTCAATATTTAGAATGTTGTTCTCAAAAAGGAGTGTTTTCGCGTCACTGCGGTAAGGACTGCGGGTAAGTATTCTAATACATTGGTTTTGCATAGTTTGAAGGGAGGAAAGGTGGGTGCTGTAGGTATTGGCCCAAGATGAAATACAGTAATTAATATGGGAATGAACAAAAGCGTAGTATAACGATAGTAATCTAGGCTGAGAGAATACATCCCGGGCCTTAATCAAAACACGTATGCCGTACGCTATCTGCTTTCTCAAATAACAAACGTGGGAGTGAAATTTCAAGTGACGGTCCAACTGAACCCCTAAAAAAACAGCCTCTTCTTCTGCTTCAATTGCAAATTGATTCAGAAATACTCGTGGGACATAATCTATTACACGCTGGTGGGAGTGAAAAACAACTAACCGGGTTTTAGTAGGATTAATCTGTAGTTTATTCTGAGAGCACCAAGCTGCCAACCTTTCCAGGTCATTGTTTAGTTTTTCTGTAAGGGATTGTAGGCATTTATCAGTGTTAACAATTGTTGTGTCATCTGCATAAAGTAAGCAATCTGAAGTATTAGGACAGTTCGGTAGATCATTTATGTAAATTATGAAAAGAAGAGGGCCGAGAATAGAACCTTGAGGTACGCCTATATTTGTTATTTTGGGCCTAGAGTTAATTCCTGAAACACTAACAACCTGACTTCTGTTGAGTAAGTAATTTTTTATTAATAATAGTGCGGGACCAGTTGCTCCTATTGCTTCAAGCTTCATAAAAAGAATATTGTGGTTGATAGTGTCGAACGCTTTGGTGAAGTCTACAAATACAGAGCCTGCGTTGTACCGTCCATCAATTGCTTTCTTCAGCTTATCGGTTAGAGATAACAAAGCGAGTTCAGTGAAATATGCCGCGCAAAAACCAAATTGAGAAGGTGTTAGAATGTTAAATTTATTTATGTAATTCGCGATGCGAATGTCAAGTAATTTTTCAAACACTTTACTAAGAAATGGCAGTATGCATATCGGGCGATAGTTAGATATTATTGCACAGTCCCCTTTTTTAAAGACAGGAACGATTTTACCCCTTTTGAGTTCAACGGGAAAGATGCCAGTTTTGAAAGTTAGGTTGATAATGGTTGCCAAAATATCTGAAATAGCGTGCGCAATCATTTTTATGTGGGTGGGGTGACTACCATCGAGACCAGGACTTGTTGTTTTCAGGCTACGGATGACATCATAGACTTCGTGAGATGTCGTCGGAAATAAAAAGAAAGATTGGGGCAGCCGAGGTAGGGATAAATTGTAATCACCACTGTGCATGTTATCAGTATGAAAAAAATAGTTGCTGAAGGCCTCAGCAATTTCCAGTGGGCTGTCATACGTGTCGTTATTATACTGAACAGTAGTTATATCAGAGTGCCTTCCGTTCCTGTTCAAGAAAGAGTTGACTATCTCTCATTTCTTTTTTACATTAGATCCAGCATCTTCAATTTTGCGTTCATAATACAGCCTTTTTGCATTTTTTAGCCGTATTCTGAGAGCATTACAGAATCTTCTGTATTGGTCTAGTAACTTCAAATTAAAAGGCTTACGTTTTGTTTTTTTATAAAGGTTCTCTTTGGCTCTTAGTCCTTTTAATAATTTTGCAGTTATCCAAGGGCTCTGAGGACTGCCGTATATTTTTTACATATATGTTTCTGTGTATGGCATTGAATATGAGACAACAAAATACAAGAAAACTCTGAAAATGCAATTTGGGGATCGTCTAAAGGTATCACTGAGGGCCAATCAGTGCGCTCTACAGCCTCGATGAACGATTCCCTGTCGAAAACATCTCGGATGAAGGATTTGCTGGTTGGAAGGGTGTTTCTCGTGAAGCGCAGGAAAATCGGATAATGATCAGTAATGTCGACATTAAGAACGCTTGTGTCGGGTGCAGGTGACAGATTAGAAAGAGCATTATCAATTAGTGTGCTTACACTACTAATGCAGCGAGTGGGAAGGGATATTAAACATTCATATCCAAAGCTCTGAAAAGCACTGGAGTAATTTAAAGAGCTAGTTGAAGAAAGATCAAGTAAGTTTATATTGAAATCGCCCATAATCACTACATTTGTGTCCTCAAGAGATAATGCATGGAAAACTTCATGAAGGGCTTCACAGAAATTAATGACTGACGAGGATGGAGATCAATAGACACACCCAAAGATGAAATTCTTATTGTCAAGGTTGAGAAAATTATGGTTTAGTTGCACCCAGACACTTTCACAGTCCGTTACATTTAACTCTAAGTCATGTCGACGTTTATACTTAGTGGCAGAGTTGATGTACACGGCTACACCTCCATGATTGCTATGTGCACGATTCGAGTACTCAGATTTGTAAGAAGGGAAACAGAACAGATTTTTGTCGTCGTCGGAAAGCCAGGTTTTGGAGATACTGATAAGAGAAAAAGGATTTTCAAAAGAGGAAAGAAGATTCTGGATGTCGTCAAAATGTTTACGGATGCTTCTTGCATTTAGGTGAATGGCAGAGAAGACAGGCGAGAGCAAGCAATTGAGTTGGTCAGTTGAGAAATAGGTAGCCATATGTGGATGTATTTAAGTTCAAAAGAGGAAGAATTTCGGATTGGATGAGGTTTTCTAGCAGATTTTAGATAGGTCAACTTCACAAGTGATGCGGAGTACCTTGCTTTCTGTGGTTTTCCTGGCTTTAATTTGACAGTTGTCTGTCCATAGGAACTTCCAGCTATTTGCCTTTTTTAGAGAAAGCGCCTGAGAAAAGAGTGCCTTGTTTTCGGGGGTCAGGTGGTCGTTTATATAGACAGGGCTATCCGCGGTTTCAGGGAATCTGATATCTTTCAGGCACAGTTTAGCCTTTCGCGCCTTGCTCACGAATTCGGCCTTTTTCGTCCGGGAGCAGAAACGAGCAAGCAGGTTCTTTGGACCAGCTTTCACGGTCGCAACCCGGTGGACAACGTCGAGGTCAGAGGGTGCCAGTTCGCAATCAATAGTAGCACCCATGGTCTGCATGATTGCTGTGCAGTCCTCCCCTTCCGTTACCGGAATGCCCTTGATCTCGACGTTGTTTATCCGTGAGTATTGCTCCATTTGCCCCACTTTCTGAGATAGCACCGCGTTTTGCGCCTTTAATGCCTTGTTCTCAGCAATCAGAGAGGGTACGTCTCCGAAGAGTCCTAGGCAAAAGGTAAACTCAACCGAACAAGGTTCACCTCCTCTGGATGGACTGAATAGTACGTTTTTTCATATACACGTGTCTAAAAATTATCATAGATGGCGTTTTTCCCTATATTTTCAGAATCTACTGTTGGGGCTCTGTCGTTCGAAGCTCAATGTGCATGCCCGTCAATTTCTTTTTCACCTCCATTTATTGTGCTTTTATTCTTGCTTCATGAGTGTCTGGATTGAGATCATTGACAAGACTTCTACGATGTTTTTCAGTGCCCGGCTTTTGGAAAATGTTGTTCAGGCTTTCTATGCATACCGACAGTCCTTGGATTCGGTGTTTGCATTCGTCAACCAAGAGGCTAATTGAGAATAAAATACTGACACGTTTTCCAGGGAGAATTCTGGGGAACAATAAATGATGCAAAACATGTGAAATTTCTTATATGATGTGTGAATGCACAAGAATCGCTTGCCGTTGATTGCGAAACCATGTGTCCGAGTGGACTATATTTTTATTTTATTTATTCAGTACTGCCAGCCACCCTTTGGCAGCCAGAGCAGGAGTGGTACAGTGCAGAGTACGAACACAGTTTACATGCGACCAGTAACGCGGCCCGCGGTTCACAGGGAAGCAATAATTCAGTAAGCTTACAGAGTGTTACGACACACAAGTGCACGCAATCAATACACGGCCCACGATTCGTAAAGCAGCAGTAATTCTCGTTACAAATGAAATGCCTACATGAGTATACAATAAAACCGGCAATGCTATTCTAATGCAAAACACAACAAAGTACACTACGCGCATTGCCCAGGAAGTGCGAAAAAAAATGTGACGTTGCCGTGTAAAGATCGTAAAACACTGTGCAAAACTGCGTTAGTGGCATGGTTGCAAGCTAACACGTGTAATACATTAGTTCAACAGAACAGAAGGGGAACAAGACTATCACTTCAATCATACAGTATTTTGAACAGCCGTTGAAAAAACATTTCGATTAGTTAAGTTAGTAACGTCGCTTCAAGTGGGAATTTGTGAATACGGCTCGACGGGCTGCTGTAATCGTCATCGGCGGATAACCTCGTGTGGTGTGGGAGCATTGTTGGAGAATATGTTGGCGTCGGGATAGAACAGGAAGTGGTCCATTTGCTGTGGGTTTCTCACCGCTCATTTAACCATCATTGGCGTGTTACTTGAACGGTTATCTGAGAATAGTTAATTGGTATGTTACAACCCAGCCAAATTTGAGCACGTGAAGCGGCCGTACGCTTGTGATTGCTGCCGCCCTCATCAATGGCCAGTCCACTTGAGTGGACACGTTTTGAGGCCTGTGTTCAGCATTGACATTAGGTAACGAACTCAATGTCGAGCTAAGAAACGTGAAACGTATTGCAAGCCAAGGCGCCCGTAACTGTTGGCGCCATTAAATTACTAGGCCTAACATTAGGGCAAACGTCAGGGTGTCGCTAATCCAATAGGTACGCATGGACACACACGTAGGTCTCAACTACATGGCACGTGAAGTCAATGGAACCATGGGCTGGCACGTAACCAGGTTAGCTGACAATGGGAATTTTTATGGGAGGCGTGTGGCTACAGGATGCCAGTGGGAGTTTGAAGCCACGCTACACTCAGCGATCTGGAATTTTTTAAAGCGAATCTACGTGAAAGGAAAATCACGCAGTCCCGTGCACACACATAAAATTCCTCCCGCGAAACCCTATGCTCACGCGGAAAAACAATTGCTTGGAATTACAGATGGGACTTAATAGTAGAGCTCGCCGAAAAAAATATTCTACGCATCATGAATACCTTCTTCCGCGAACAGGGCAGCCGAAATTGGACGTAAAGGAGCCCGAATGGGGACCATAAAAACGAATTAGTCTTCTTACTAAGCGATAGCCCTGGCGTCGTGCAGGATGTGTAAGTGCTCGGAAGGGTGAGTTGTAGTGACGGCCCTATGGCAAGATCTCGAATTAGACGACATTTCAGGACGAAACGTACCAAGTAAGTACGAAAGTACCCCATCAATGAGCCAACTGTAAGACGGAAAGTAAAAAAATTCAGGATCGCGCTGCAGAACGGATATTCGCTCTTACCCAGGACGCAGAGTTTAAGACACGGGAAGAAAGCGACAACCTTTCACGCATTATCACGGAGTGTGCAGTAGACGTCGGAGGTACGATAGCTAGAAAGGATACTGGTAAACTTCCCAGGAGACTAAAGATTTAATTAGGAAACGACAAAGCATGATTTTCCCCACCCCAGCTAGCAGAGTACAACTAGCGGAGCCTTCGAAGTTAATCAATAAGCGCAAGAAAGCTGATATACGGAAGTATATTATGGAGAGGATCGAGCATGCTGTAAAGAACGGAGGCCGACTGAAAGCAGTGAGGAGGCGTCTAGGCATGGGGAAAAAGCAGATGAATGGACTTGAAGACAAAAAGGCAATGTCATCCCAAACGAGGATAACATAGCTGGAATTGCCTAAGAGTTCTTTAAATATCTCTACAGTAGCCGCGGCATCCATGATAATACCGAACGAGGAAGTCGTTCAGAGGACGTAGACGTCCTACCAGTAATGACAGAAGACAAAAAGGCTTTGAAAGAAAGGCAAGGGGGCAAAGCGCATATTATAAGAAAGCATTGCACTCGGTCGAAAACGCAGCAGTCATTCAGGCATTGCGGAATGTGGGTGTAAACGAGCATTACGTAAAAACACCAGAGGAAATCTACAGTGAGGCCATAGCTACCATCGTCCTCCATTAGGAGAGCAACGAAATTCTGATAAGAACCCGCCCCAGTGGCTCAGTGGCGAAGCGTTCTGCTGCTGAGCATGAGTACGCGGGTGGTATTCCCGGCCGCTTTTCTGATGGAGGCGAAAAGCAAGAACGCCCGTGCGTACGAGATTTCGGCGCCCGTTTAATGTCCCCATGTAGTCAAAATGATATGGAGCCCTCAACTGCAGCCCGCCTCATCGCCTGCGTTGCGTCGGCGCGTTAAGCCACATAATCGATCGATCGATCAATGAATGAATGAATGAATGAATGAATGAATGAATCAATCAATCAATCAATCAATCAATCAATCAATCAATCAATCAATCAATCAATCAATCAATCAATCAATCAATCAGTCAATCAATCAATCAATATTTACATGTTATTTAATTAATAATGATAATTGATATGTGTGAATTATTGAATAGTTATGTAATCGATCAATCAAACAATCAAGCAAGGAATCAATCAATCAATCCAAATATCTATAAGGAAGGGCGTCAGACAAGGAGACACAATTTCCCCAGTGTGTTTCACAGCATGCTTTCAAGAGGTATTCAGAACATTGGATAAGGAACAAGTGGGTGTAGCGGCTAAACCTCAGCAATCTCAGGTTTGCTGATGACACTGCCTTGCTCAGGGGACGGATTGCAAAGCATGATTACCGCACTGGACAAGCAGAGTAAGACCGTTGGCCTGAAAATTATTATGGAGAAAATAAAGGAATATTCAATAGCCTAGGGAGAGAATAGAGGTGGGAGATAGGTGGCGAAGCAGTGGAAGGGGTAATTGAATATATTTACTTACGTCAAGTAGTGACCCCGGGTCCCAACCATGAGGCAGAGATACTTAGAAGGATAAGAACGGGGTGGAGTGCATTCGGTAGGGATTTTCAGATAATGAATGGCAGCCTACCACTGTCTCTGAAGAAGAAAGTGTATGACAGCTGCATCTTACCGGATCCACCTAGGGACAGAAACTTCGAGGCTCACAAAAAGGATTCAACTAAACTTGAGGACGACTCAGCGAGCAATGGAACGGAAGATGATAGGTGTCACATTAAGGGACAAGAGAGCGGAGTGGGCAGGGGACAAACCCTTGTTGGGTACATATCAGTAGAAATGTAGAAGAAATGGGTGTGCGAAGGGCATGTAATGCGAAGGCAAGATAACCGTTGGTGATTAAGTGTAACAGTGATTGAGTTGGTGATTAAGTGGATCACTACAGAAGGGAAGCATGGCAGGGGGTGGCAGTAATATAGGTGGGCAGATGAGATGAAGTTTGCGGTGATAAATTGGGCGCAGTTGGCACAGGACCGGGATAATTGGAAGTCCATAAAAGAGGCCCTTGCCCGTGAGTGGGCGTAGACACGGTAATTAATATATTATTATTATTATTAGTATTATTTTATTATAATATTATTATTATTATTATTGTTATTATTATTATTATGGCACTGGGCACAAGATGGCGCCCAGTGCAGATGTCTGTGTGCTGTGCTCCGCCGTTTTTTACGGCAGACAGGAGTTTTTTCGCTGCACGTCGTGCAAAAAACGTGCGCACTCGAAATGTATACAGCTGCCCGACACGGAGCTGCAAGCTTTGAAGACGGGTGAGCGGCCCTTTCTGTGCAACTTCTGCGCGTCCTCGGCGACGGAGGCTGTGGTTAGTCCTAGCGACGAGTCCGTGCCGGAGAGCCAGCGCATTTCCCAGGACGGCGCTCCCCGACCGGGCGACCTTGTCGGAGACGCAGCCGAACTCCGAGAAATGCTTTTCAACGCCCTCGAGGGACTATCTTTCATGACCGACGAGGTAGCCAAGTTGAGAGAGGCCAACGACCGCCTGTGTAGGGAGAACGCACGTGCTTTCGCCCAGCAGGCAGGCGTAATTGCTTCGCTGCGGGCGGAAGTACGCAGACTTCGAGGGGACCGGCTACCACGAGCCGAGCCCTTCCCTCCCGATCGTCGTCCCCTCCGCCTTCCCCCTGCTGGCCACCTGCCGCCTGCCTCCCCTCCGACACCTGAGCTTGACGGGGCGCCGCCGACACCTACCCCGCATCTTGGGCTGCATGCATCGTTCGCCGCTGCTGTGGTGAAATCAGATGGAACACCTTCAACGCCGGAGCAGCTGACCTCAGCATCGGCAACCTCTGCTGTGTCTCCCGAGGAACTTTGCGACGCCTCGGCCCTGACCAACAAAGGGAGCGGACGTGCGGCGTGTGTGGGTGCGTCTGATTCGTGTCGCATCTCTGTGGTCGAGCGCTCGAAACGCCCTCGGCGCATCTTTGTATCAAAACTGTCCCCTTGCACCACCTCAGAGCAACTGACGGAGCACCTGTCAACAGTGGATGTCGTACCCCTGGCTTGCCAGCGGCTTAAAACTAAGTATACCTCGTACTCCTCTTTCTGTGTGACTCTCGACGAGGTCACCTTCCAGCGTCTCCGTGATCCTTTCTTGTGGCCCAAGGGCTGTCTTTACAAACCCTTCCGTGGCAAGCTGCATGCCGACATGTTCTGTCCCACCGATGTTCGAAATGATGACTAAAAGATGCGAAAGGGTGGAAATCTATTATCAGAATTCGCGCGGCCTTCGCACTAAAGCGACTGAATTCTTTTCAAATGCGATTTCTTCAAATTTTCCGATTATTGTTATTACTGAAACCTGGCTTTCTGATGACATTAGCTCTCACGATTATTTTCCAAAAAATTACCAAGTTTTCCGTAAAGATAGGGACTTTTCTGGGGTGAAACAAAAGGGAGGGGGGGTGTTAGTTGCGGTCGATAGCGCGTTTCTATCAATGCGGCGTCATGAACTGGAAGGCGACACCGAGTCTGTATGGCTGGACATTCGTCTGACTGGCGGTGAGAAGCTTTTATTAGGGGCGTTTTACATTCCACCTGATGTTCCTATATTGTCGTTTAAAAAGCTCCTTACATCTGTAGAAGAAATCTGCTCATCACACCCGAATCACCAGCATATCATTCTGGGCGACTTCAATACACCGGGTGTACAATGGGAACATCTTACCCATCAACACTACAATTATTACGTACAGCAAAAATCCAGCATGATTTTAGACTTCGTGGATTTCACATCCTTGGTGCAACTTAATAATATCGAAAACAGCTCTCAACATATCTTGGATCTTTGCTTTTCAGACATTCAAAGCGCGCGTGTATCGTTGTCTGACACCTCTTTTGTCAAGCCCGACAAGCATCATCCTCTTTTTCTAGTGTCTGCTCACGTCTCGATTCAGCGTTGCAGTGCTACACTGAAGAATAATGAATTCGCTCCCTACTGTTATGCCCGTGGTGATTACATTGGTTTGTATAACTTTTTTTCTTCGTTCGATTGGTTGCAAATTCAAGAACTCCCAGATTGCGATGCGCAGGTCGAGCGGTTCACTGAAATAGTCAAAAGTGGCATGAATCACTTTATACCCAAGTGTAAACCATGCCGTTCCAAACACCCCTTTTGGTTCTCTAATGAACTTCGTACCGCCCTTAAGTCAAAAGACCGCAGCCACAGAAAATATAAGAAAACCGGGCTTGATGAATGGAAAGAGGACTTCCGCTCCTACCGTAAAACGTGTAAAAGTCTCTATGAGCGGGACCAGCGCTCTTATCTCGATTCTGTAGAGAGCAGCGTTAATTCCCAGCCTGCAACATTCTGGAAATATATTCGATCCCATAAAAATAACTCTCATGAGCAAATCCGTCTCGTTGATTCCTCTGGGGAAGAAGTTCTTGATGTTGCAAACCATTTTGCTCAGCAATTTAGTACTACATATGGCCAGCGAGATGACAGCGAAATAAACCTAATGTTAAATAATGTACAGGGTCCTAGCTTAGTACAATTGGACGAGCAGTTGGTGCTCCAGAGCCTAAGGCGCATGAAACCGTCGCTTTCGTGTGGCCCTGACGGAATACCTCCCGCTATTTTAAAAACATTCAGTAGCATTTTTGTTCCTGTTTTAACTGCGGTATTCAATCACTGTCTAAACACAAACACATTTCCTCGTAAGTGGAAAATTTCTCGAGTGCGCCCCATCTTCAAATCGGGCGCCAAATCTGATGCAAAAAACTATAGGGCAGTTTCTCTACTTTGTGCTGCCTCCAAGCTTTTTGAGACAGCGATGCACAAGGTATTGTCAAGTTCTGTACAGCAGTTTCTCACAAGTAAACAGGATGGTTTTATGTCAGGAAGGTCGACAACGACTAATCTCGCCTGCTTCATGGAGCAGGCCTCCGCTGCACTTTCTGAGCGAGGCCAGTTGGACGTCGTCTACTGTGACCTGAGCAAAGCATTTGATGTTGTCTGCCACGCGTTGTTACTTGATAAGCTTTTGCAGTCGGGCATTGATACACCACTCGTGGCGTTGCTGGGTAGCTATCTAAGCAATCGGTTCAGTTTCGTTAGTGTTAATGGGCAGACATCCTCTATGTATAGATCAACAAGCGGTGTGCCCCAAGGCTCCGTGTTGGGCCCTCTCTTGTTCTCCATTTTTGTGAATGACGTGTCAGTCGCAATTAGAAAGTCTTCTTTTCTTCTCTATGCTGACGACATCAAAATTTTGAGACGTATAAAGTCCATCGAAGACTGTGATGCCCTGCAGCAAGATATATTCTCCTTTGCTAACTGGTGCTCGGATAACAGACTAAATCTTAACCCGGCGAAAACAAAGGTCATGTCTTATACCCGAAAAACGAACCCCATTTTCTTTCGCTACAGTATTGATGACGGTTTTCTGTCTAGAGTCGACGAGATCAAAGACCTCGGACTGCTCTTCGACAGCGCCTTAACTCTCTCGCCTCATGTCACTCAACTGACTCGGCGGGCGCTCCGCTCGTTTGGTGCTGTGTGTAGGTTTTCAAGAGACTTCCAGTCTCCTCATTCGTTCCTAAAACTTTTTATGGCACTTTGTATTCCTCAACTTGAATATGCCTCAGTCATTTGGACTGGAACCTGCACATCTAATTGTCAACGTGTAGAGCGTGTACAAACCAAATTTTTATCCATATTTATGCATCGTTTTCCCTCTGAGCCTCTCCCGATAACTGTCTCTTTAAGTTACCGGCGAACCCGTTCAGATCTTGTTTTCTTATATAAACTGCTTCATGGTACAATTTCATGCCCGGAACTGCTTGCAGCAATCGGGTTTCGTGTTCCGAAAAAAGCAACAAGGCTTAACCACCCTTTCCAAACAGCTGCTCAACTTAGCAGATGTTCTCCTCTTGATAGACTGCAACGCCTATATAACCTTCACTCAGGGGAACTTGATATTTTTTTGCCGTCCCCTTGGGGGGTTTTTGTCCGGGCTGTTAGCCGTGGCGCACTAACTTCATTTCGACAGTTCTCGTGTTCTTCAGTTATTTTCCGCATGTGTATGTTGTTTTCACAGAGTCTGTTCTCATTTGTTCATATATGTTGTTCATATATGTTCACATATGTTAGTGTTCATATGTTGTTCATATGTTCATATATGTTAGTGCTCCGGGCGTAATCGTTGTATGTACTATGCTACACTTGTGTAGTCAACTCTTCATACATATGTTTAAGTGGCCCGGGCGAACCAAATGTTATAGAAACAAATGTTTCTATAACTTATCAGTTTATGTGAATAGTTACAAACATTTCCTGTACTTTCTTTCATACGTTTTTGTGTAATTGATGCTTCAGCCGATTGCTATGGTCATTGTACGCTGTGTTTGTGCAATGTACCATAACTTCGTATAATGTAGTTTGGATGCCACTTTTAATTTTTTATCTGTGGTACTTCATTCCCCCACATTTTTTCCTGGTTTTATATGTGTCAGCCGCTGATGTATTTCAATGCGGCATTTTTTCTTTTTTTTTTCTCAGTGCGCCAGCACCAAGGCTTCGGCTGTTCCTGGGCACTATAATAAAGGTTGATTGATTGATTGATTATTATTATTATTATTATTATTATCCCTTCCGTGGTGAATTGCATGAAAAAATGATTCATGCAGAGCAGCAACGACTTGATGATGATGGCAGGTAATAGTAGCTTTGATTGCTTTTATCAGAACGTCCGTGGACTTCGCACAAAGTCAGCTGAATTTTTCTCAAGTGTCGTTTCTTCTTGCTGGCCTATAATTATTCTGACAGAAACTTGGTTGTGCCCGGACATAAGTTCCAATACCTTGTTCCCTTCGCATTACCAAGTTTTCCGGCATGACCGTGACCCGTTGCACGATAAACAACGGGGCGGTGGTGTGCTTATTGCCCTACATGACTCCATCAAGTGTAAACGCCACCTTGACCTTGAATTAGAGAGTGAGTGTATTTGGTTAGAGGTGTTTTGTGATCGGGGTGAACGGCTCTTAGTGTGTACATACTACATTTCCCCTGAGACACATGCCAGTGAGTTCAGAAATATCCTTAACACAATCGAAACTACAGTAATATCTCACAGTGATCACCATTTCCTTGTCACTGGGGACTTTAACGCACCGGGGATTTCTTGGGAGACTCAGCGGGTCAGTCAGGCGTCTCAACCAATATCTCCGAAGTGTGACTTTCTATTTGATTTTATTTCCTTTATTTCCTTGCAGCAGTGCAACCTCATTAGGAATTCATGTGGGAACGTCTTAGATTTGTGTCTGACTAGCTTGGAAGCTGTCGTCGTCTCGCGCAGTGATACTAACCTTGTAAAACCGGACAAGTTTCATCCGTCATTACATATTTCATTGCCTAACGTATCTCTCCTTCATTACAGTCCCCCTGTTTGCACACCAGGAAGCAGTAGTTACGACTTTGCTCGTGGTGACTACATTGGTTTATTTCACTTTCTTAGTAACACTGATTGGTCACCAATAGCTAACCTCAACGACGTTGATGAACAGACCGATTTTTTTACTGAAGTTATTCACGATGGCTTGAGGAGCTTTGTTCCCCGAAAATTTGAAAAGAAAGGCAATTTTCCGCGTTGGTTTTCTGCTGAACTTAAACGAGCTTTGGGGAGGAAAAATCGAGCGCACAAGCAAGCTAAGAAAACGGGGCAGGAAAGGTGGCAGAATGAGTTTCGTCAACTCAGATCTCTTTGTAAATGTCTGGTTAGGCGCGATAGGTCGAATTACATTGCCGCTGTTGAGGCTGATGCAACACGCAATGCAAAAGCTTTCTGGGGCCACGTCCGTTCTCAAACATGTAAAAATTCACCTGGGAACGTTAACCTCATCGATGAACGAGGAGAGAGCATATCGGACGTTGCCAATGCCTTTGCGCGACAGTTCCGTTCCACTTATGGCAACAAAAGTGCAGCTTGCCCCCCTCCACAATCTCTCGGTTACTGTAAGAACTCAGAAGTGTTGGTTTCGGAAAGTCTCGTTTTGAAAGCTCTGAAACAATTGAAATCGTCATTTTCATGCGGCCCTGACGGCATTCCTTCTGCCGTACTGAAAGCGTTTGGTGATATCCTAGTTCCAGTATTGACGTGTATATTTCAAACTTCTCTCAAGTCTGGCAAGTTCCCCGCTAGATGGAAGAATGCAAGGGTTGTTCCTGTATTTAAGACAGGCTCAAAATTGGACCCCACGAACTACCGACCGATATCTATTCTATGTGCTGCTTCTAAATTGTTTGAGTCAATACTGCATAAACTACTCACATTCAGTACAAATACCACATTAATACCTGAACAGCATGGTTTTTTCGAGGGCCGATCGACCACTACCAATCTCGTCAACTTCATGCTGCATGCTTCGGAAGCTGTGCAAGGGAGAGGTCAACTTGATGTAGTCTACTTTGATTTAAGCAAGGCTTTTGATGTCGTCTGCCACGAGCTCTTAGCCAAAAAACTATCTGAGCTTAATATACAACCATCCCTGATATCTCTTATATGCAATTATCTATGTGATAGGTCATGTTTCGTGCATGTAAATGGACAGTCTTCTCTTTCCTATGAGGTCACCAGTGGTGTCCCTCAGGGCTCAGTGCTCGGGCCACTTCTCTTCTCAATCTTTATAAATGATGTCGCGACAATATTTATTGATTGTAATTTTCTTTTATATGCCGATGATGCAAAAATATTTAAATCTGTTTTTAACTCTGCCAGCTGTTCCGCTCTCCAGAGAGCAATCTCGTCCTTCTCGCATTGGTGCTTATGCAACAAACTCCTCATTAATACATCTAAAACTAAGGTAATGACATACACAAGGAAGACTGACAACATCTTGTTTCCCTATAACATCAACGGTGAATTACTCCCACGTGTGGTAGAGGTAATGACCTAGGCGTCACTTTCGACAGTAAACTGAGCTTCTCTCCACATATTCAGGTAATTACTCGTAGAGCTCTTCGATCGCTTGGCGTTGTCTGTCGCGTGTCCAAGGAGTTCAAGGAGCCGCTTTCTCTTCTCAAGCTCTACACAACTATATGTCGTCCTCAGCTTGAATATGCATCTGTTGTCTGGAACAGCACCAGCAAAACAAACCGTAAGCTTGCAGAAAGGGTCCAAAATAAGTTCATATCTATCTTCAACCATCGCTTTGGCGATAGTAGTAATTATAACCCTGGATCGCCCTCTTCATTGACGCTATCATGCTTAACTTCCAGGCGGAACAAGGCTGATATTCTCTTCCTCTTTAAAATTATGCATGGCATAGTGTCTTGTGGTGAGCTGCTACAACATGTTCGTCTTTATGTGCCGCAAAAGTGGACCAGGAAACATGATACCTTTTGCAACCCCAATTGTCTGCGTGTCTTGTGCCCTGTGTTCCGACTGCAATGCACGTACAATCGGTACTCGGATTACCTTGATATATTTAATGATTGCCCTACTCTGTTTCGCAAACATGTCTGTGAGTTTGTATTGGCGTAACTGCCAACTTTTCTTATTCTGCATTTGTCTTTTATCCTTGAGTTCATGCACTTAAATGACTTTCATTCCGTAACTTCAACATAAGCTATACTTTCGTTTTTTTCCCCTTTGTATTTGTATTTTATTTTGTATTTGAGAGATGTGTACATTATGTTTCGTGTGTTTCTGTTTCCGTGCGCCAGCACAAAGGCCCCCCCGGCTGTTCCTGGGCACGCAAAAAATGATTGATTGATTGATTGATTATTAAAATTATTATTATTATTATTATTATTATTATTGTGCCAAGATGGGCGCCATCTTGTGCCAAGATGGCGCCCAGCACAGATGTCTGCGTGCTGTGCTCCGCTGTTTTTTACGGCAGACAGGAGAATTTTCGATGCACATCGTGCAAAAAACGTGCGCACTCCAAATGTATTCAGCTGCCCGACATGGAGCTGCAAGCTGTGAAGACTGGTGAGAGGCCCTTCCAGTGTAATCTGTGCCTGTGTTCGGCGTCGGAGGTGGTGAGTAGGCCTAGTGACGATTCCGTACACGAGAGCCTGCCGGCCACGCAGCCACCCGATCCTCAGAACAGCGCTCTCGACCAGGCGACCTTGGAGGGGACGCGACCGACATCCGCGAAATGCTGCTCCACGCTCTCGAGGGCCTTTCATTCCTGACGGACGAGGTGGCAAAGCTACGAGAGGCCAACGACCGCCTGAGCAGGGAGAACGCGCGTGCTTTCGCCCAGCAGTCAGGCATAATTGCTTCTCTGCGGGCGGAGGTTCGCAGCCTTCGAGGGGAGCGGCTCCCGCGGTTACCGCGGGCCGGTCCCTTGCCTCCCGAGCGGCCTGCCCCCCCTTCGACACCTGAGCTCAACAAGACGATGGCGACCCCTTCCACGCAGCGAGTGGACCTTTCATCCTTTGCCACTGTTGCGGCGAAGATAAACGCAGCGTCCACGCTTTCAGCGAACGAGCAGCTGACCCCAGCCCCTTCCGAGGCTTGCCTTTTGTTAAATGATGCATCCGGCAAGCCACCTTCCAACGACTCGGCCCAGTCAAACAAACGCAGAGGGAGTGCAGTGTGTGTGGGTGCTTCAGATGCGTGTAGCATCTCCGTCGTTCGTCCATCTAAGCGTCCGAGACACATCTTCGTGTCTAAACTGTCACCGTCCACCACATCAGCCCAACTGACGGAGCATCTTTCGACGGTACATGTCATACCTCTGGCTTGTCAGCGGCTCAAGACTAAGTACAGTTCATATTCTTCCTTCTGCGTTACGGTCGATGAGGACTCCTTCGAGCGTTTGAGCGATCCTTTGTTCTGGCCGAAGGGCTGCCTTTTCAAACCTTTCCGCGGAAAGCGGCATGCCGAAATGTTCTGTTCCACTGATGTCCCACACGATGAAAAAAACTAACAATAGGGTGGACATTTACTATCAAAATGCACGCGGCCTTCGCACTAAAGCGTCCGAATTTTTTGCTAATGTACTTTTCTCAAATTTTCCAATTGTTGTAATTTCTGAATCCTGGCTGTGTAGCGACATTAGCTCAAATGATTATTTCCCTCCAAATTACCAAGTTTTCCGCAAAGATAGGAATTTTACTGGGGCTAAACAAAAGGGAGGGGGCGTATTAGTTGCGGTCGATTGTGGTCTTCAGTGTAAGAGGCGACAAGACCTTGAGGGCGACAATGAGTGTGTCTGGCTGGACATCCGACTGACTGGGGGCGAGAGGCTCTTAATAGGGGCGTTTTATATTCCCCCCGATGTTCCTATTTCTTCGTTCAATGAGCTACTTACTTCTGTAAAAGAAGTTTGCGCTTCACACCAAAATCACCAGTTTATCATTCTGGGGGATTTCAATGCACCTGGTGTACAATGGGACAGTCTAACTAACCATCATTACAATTATTACGTAAAGCAAAAATCTCGCATTGTTTTAGACTTCCTAGATTTCACATCCATGACACAACTGAATAACATCAAAAACTGCTCCGAAAATATCTTAGACCTCTGCTTCTCAAACATTCAGAACGCGCGAGTATCAATGGTGGATATCTCTCTTGTCAAACCCGACAAGCTTCATCCTCCATTTTCAGTTTCGGCTCCCGTTTCGATTCGGCATTGTGGTACCTCACTAAAGTGTAATGAACTCTCTCCCTTATGTTATGCACGTGGGGATTACATTGGTTTGTATAGCTTTTTTTTTTTCGTTTGATTGGTCGGAAATTCAAGAACTCCCTGATTGCAATGCACAGGTCGAACGGTTCACCGAAATTGTCAAAAGCGGTATGGACCAATTTATTCCCAAGTATAAACCAAACCACTCCAAGCACCCACATTGGTTTTCGAAAGAACTTCGTACGACTCTTAAATTAAAAGACCGCTGCCACAGAAAGTATAAGAAAACCGGGAGTGACGAATGGAAACAGAACTTCTGCTCTTACCGTAAATTATGTAAAAACCTTTATGAGCGGGACCAGCGCTCCTATCTCGATTCTGTAGAGAGTAGTGCGAATTCTCAGCCTGAAACATTTTGGAGATACATCCGGTCCCGTAAGAACAACTCACATGATCTTATCAATCTTGTAGATTCCTCTGGGGAAGAAGTTCATAATGTCGCCAACCACTTTGCTCAGCACTTCAGTGCCACATGCGGCCAGCGTGACGTCTCTGAAATTAACATATTGTTAAATCGCGTGCAGGGCTCTAGCTTAGTGCTTTTGGACGAGCAGTTGGTTTTGGAGAGCCTAAAGCGCATGAAACCGTCATTGTCGTGCGGAGCTGACGGAATACCTCCAGCTATTCTCAAAACATACGGCAGCATTTTTGTACCTGTTTTGACGGTGATATTTAACCAGTGTCTAAAAACAAACGTGTTTCCTCTCGCGTGGAAAATTTCTCGAGTGCGTCCTATTTTCAAGTCAGGCTCCAAATCGGATGCAACAAACTACAGAGCAATTTCTCTCCTTTGTGCTTGTTCCTAGCTGTTTGAGACAGCGCTGTACAAATTACTGTCAAGTTCTGTACAGAATCTTCTTGTAAGTAAACAGCACGGCTTTATATCAGGAAGGTCGACAACGACTAATCTCTCCTGCTTCATGGAGCAGGCCTCGGCAGCCATTTCTGAGAGGGGCCAGCTCGACGTTGTCTACTGTGATCTGAGCAAAGCATTTGACGTTGTTTGCCACACGCTGTTACTTAAAAAGCTTTTACAGGTAGGAATTGATACACCACTCGTGGCATTGTTGGGTAGTTATCTAGATAACCGGTTCAGTTTCGTTAGCGTTAACGGGCAGACGTCTGCTCTGTACAGATCAACAAGCGGTGTGCCTCAAGGCTCCGTGTTGGGGCCTCTCTTGTTCTCCATTTTTGTTAATGATGTGTCAGCCACAATTAAGATGTCTTCTTTCCTTCTTTACGCTGACGACATTAAAATATTCAGACGGATTGAGTCCATTAATGACTGCATTGCCCTGGAGCAAGATATATCCTCATTTTCCAAGTGGTGCTCAGACAATAGATTAAATCTTAACTCTACAAAAACAAAGGTCATGTCTTATAGCAGGAAAACGAACCGCACTTTATTTTGCTACAGTATTAACGGCGGTTACTTGTCTAGAGTTGAAGAGATCAGAGACCTCGGCGTGCTTTTCGACAGTGCCTTAACTTTCTCACCTCATGTCACTCAACTTACTAGGCGGGCGCTACGCTCTCTTGGGGCTGTTTGCAGGTTTTCTCGAGAATTCCGGTTTCCTTCTTTATTCCTAAAACTATTCAGAATGCTTTGTATTCCGCAGCGAGAATATGCTTCTGTCGTTTGGAATGGAACCTGTAGTTCCAACTGTCAACATATAGAGCGTGTACAAACCAAATTTGCATCAATATTTAGGCATCGTTTTCCTTCGGAGCCTATCCCTATAACGGTTTCTCTAAGTTCCCGGCGGACCCACTCAGACCTTCTTTTCATGTACAAATTGCTTCATGGTATTATTTTATGCCCGGAACTACTTGAATCAATCAGTTTTCGCGTTCCACAAAAAGCTACAAGGCTCGCCCACCCTTTTAAAGCAGCTGGAGCTCTCAGCACACGTTCTCCTCTTCAAAGGATGCAGCATCTGCCTAATGTTCACTCCGAGAAGCTCGATATCTTTCAGCGTCCTCTTCGGGAGTTTTTGGCCGGGTTGTCAGCTCTGACACACTAGGTTCATCTTGGCAGTGCTCTTTTTCTTCACTTATCGTCCTGACGTGTGCATTGACTTCACCGAGCTTGTTCTTGTTCCTGTTATTCGTGTATTGTGCTGATACTGCGACTGTAATTATCGTAGAATTTTTCTTTTTCTGCCACTTTTATCATTAAAAGTTGCCATATTCACTTCATGCGTCCATTTGAAACTGAAAATGTACGCTTCCCGAATCTTGTAAAAACTCTCTTCTTTTCACTCACCCTTCCGTATAGTTACGCTTATTGTAAGATGTCTTCTTGCAATTGACCAGACATTACAGTTTCTATTGATTGTGTAATGTTGCCTAAAATTACACTATGGTATTTTTATTCTTCTTTGAAGTTGAAGCTTCTTCATATTTTTTGCTCGCTCACTGTTCTTTTGCCAGCTGTTGATGCATTTCATTGCTGTCTTATACCTTTTCTGTGCGCCAACATGACTTGATTGTGTAAAGTCGGTTGGATTGCACTATTTTATTACTAATCTTCTTTGCCGTTTTTTGGAAGTCTTTCTGTCTTTTTTTCTCATTTTTTGTTGCTCACTGAGTGTTTATTAGCAAATTGTTGATGTACTACAGTGCTGCATTTTCCCCTCTGAGTGCTCCAGCACATAGGCCTCCGCTGTTCCTGGGCACTATAATAAACATTGATTGATTGATTGATTATTATTATTATTATTATTATTATTATTGCGTCGCGATCACACCGTTGGTGTGCAAACGGCTGAAAACGAAGTATATATCCTATGCCTCATTTTACGTTGCAGTTGACGACGAAGCCTTTCAGAAGCTGCAGGACCCGGGCCTATGGCCGACAAACTGCCTTTTTAAACATTTCCAGGGAATTCTTCATGATCGCCATCTGCACGCATCTGAGTTAGAAAATGAACAGGTCACTCATGATTAGGTCCCTTAACGTTTTGTATCAAAATGTTCGTGGTCTAAGGTATAAAGCAAACGATTTTTTTTGTAATGTATCTTCCTCCATTTTTTCTGTGATTGTTCTTACGGAGACCTAGCTCTTACCCAGCATCTCGTCAAAAGATTATTTTCCGCCTTATTACAATGTGTTCCGCAGTGACCGTGCCACATTTGTCCTTAAACGCACGGGAGGGGGAGCTTTGATAGCCGTCAATAGCTCATTCAGATTTAGCATCGATTGAAAATGTAATTTCTTCACATCCTAGACACCGTATCGTGATTCTTGGTGACTTTAACTCGCCGGGAATAGAATGGGGTGACCTTAGTATTTCTCATTACAATAGCTACGTTCTTCAAAAGGCCTCAGCGTTACTGGACTTCATTTCATTTACTGGTCTTGAACAGTGCAACCACGTTGTGAGCTCTGCTGGGAGCTTACTTGACCTTTGTTTTTCAAACATCGAAAACTTCAGTGTCAACATAAGCCCTACTGGTTTGGTTACCCCGGACAATTACCATCCACCCTTATCCATTGTACTATCTACTCAAAGTGATATGCAAAAGGACAAGCCACGTGTTTCCGAATTCCCCCGCTATAATTTTGCTGCAGGTGTCAACATCAGTTTTTACCAGTACTTGTCGAATTTTGATTGGTCGGCAATCCTCGCGTCAAATGACCCAAATTTTCAGGCCAGTGAATTAACCAAAGTACTTCAAGAAGGTATGCGAGATATATACCACTAAAGAAATCTAAATCTTCAAAGTATCCTTTCTGGTTCTCGAATGAACTCCGGTCAGCACTAAAAAAAGGCAAAGAGCGTGCCCACAGAGAAGCTCAAAAGAGTGGGGAGACAAAATGGAAGCTAGAGTTTAAAGAATACCGGTCACTCTGTAAAAAACTGTATGATCGTGATCGGGCTGCATACATTACGTCCATAGAAAGCAATCTTAAAAGGAGCCCCAAAGATTTATAGAAATATATCCGCAGTAGGTCCCCAGCATAACACTGAATGCATTAATCTTCTTAACTCCGATGGAGTAATATTTGATGATGTCCCTGCCGTGTTCGCTCAGCAGTTTAGAACGGTGTATAGAGATACCTGCGACGTTCCGTCAGCTCCGATGTCCAATTGTCGCGGTACGGCACCGAGCACGGCATTTGTAGGGGAGGAAATCGTGATAAAAAGCATACGGGACGCGAAGCCCTCGCTAGCCTGTGGCCCAGATGGCATTCCCATGGCTCTACTCAAGGCTTTCAGTCCTATCCTTGCTCCAGTGCTTGTATGTGTGTTTAACAACTGTATTAGTACTGGCACGTTTCCTAACTGTTGGAAAATTGCTAAAGTTGTACCTGTACACAAATCCGGGTCAAAAACAGATGCAAAAAATTATAGACCGATTTCCCTCCTGTGCAGTGCTTCTAAAATTTGTGAATCTATAATTCATGCCCTCATTACATCCAGAGTAAGATATGAAATTATTCCAAATCAACATGGTTTTATACGTGGCCGCTCGACCACTACAAACTTAGTTTCCTTTATGGAACATGCGTCAAAGGCAGTCGAAGAGCGAGGCCAACTTGACGTGGTATACGGTGACCTTAGCAAGGCATTTGATGTGGTTTCCCATTCATTGTTGTGTAAAAAACTTTCCCACCTTGACATTCCTGATCCGTTGCTAGATCTGCTGCGTGACTACCTTACCAGTCGTCACTGCTACGTTCACTGTAACGGGCTGCACTCCGGAACGTACTCAGCCACCAGCGGGGTACCTCAAGGCTCTGTCCTTGGACCTCTTTTCTTTTCACTCTTTGTCAACGATGTTACGACAGCAATTCAGTACTCATCGTTCTTGCTATACGCAGACAATATTAAAATATTCAAAGTGATTGGCAACATCTCAGATTGGGAACAACTGCAATGTGATATCGCCGCGTTTTCGGACTGGTGCAACAGAAATAAGTTGATACTCAACACTGCAAAAACCAAAGTGGTGTCGTATACCCGTAAAACAGATGATATCAATTTCACCTATCGTATAAGTGAAGAAGATCTGAATCGGGTATGTCAAATCAGAGACTTGGGAGTTTTGTTTGACTCTAAGCTCACATTTACAGCTCATACTAATGAGATTACCTGTCGTGCTTTGCGAACACTAGGTGCAACATGTCGTGTGTCCAGAGAATTCAACTATCCAGACACATTTCTTCAGCTCTATTCCTCAATGTGCCGCCCTCTATTGGAATACGCATCCGTCGTCTGGAATGCAACGTGTCGGTCCAACGCGGCGGCCATTGAGAGAGCGCAAACTACATTTCTCTCAATACTAAAACATAGGTACGCTACTGCGAAGGCTAAAGATTATCCTGGTGTTGATGCCGCCAGCTTGCTTGTAATGGACCCACTACACAGCCGGAGGGCCAAGGCTGACCTTTTATTCTTGTACAAACTGGTCCACAGCCTCATTGATTGTACAGAGTTGTTGGGTGCCATAAATTTGAGAACCCCGACAGGCAACACCAGGGCACCTAGACCGTTTCATGTCCCCGCCCGTGTCAAGAGTCCCGTGGGACGCATTCAGCCCCTATACAATATGCACGCAGGAAGTTTGGACGTGTTCCATCGTCCCTTTCCAGCTTTTTGTAAGGAAGTGCGTAGCTTGACAAACCAGGAGTAGTTTGCTTGCCCTAGTATGTAGCTTCAACTCACACTTTATGCTACCGGGGTTGGGTTTATCTATGTATGTATGCTAATTGTTTCGATGATTCACTTGTGTATGTAAGTTTTATGCCTTCATTGTGGCGTGATTTTCAGCTAATATCTTTTTCCGGTTTACATGTTTCAGTGAACAGAGTTTTAATCATGTCTTACACTTGCCTTGTTTGCATATGTGCACGGGTCATGTGCGTGCGTCGGCGTGTGTGTATCTCAGTGTCTCATTCTCGTTCAGACTAAGCAATGCCATTTTCTCTATTTTTCTGAGATATGCACTTTTCTTTCCGCACCAGCACATCGTTCCTGGACACACTATTAAACAAATAATTGGTTGATTCATTCATCATTTTTATTATCTCTGCGATTTGTTGGTCTGATCATTTATGTCTGTACTCCTGCCATTGTTTTTTCGCTATTTTTCTGTCAAACGTGTTGCTATGTTTTTGTGTGTCTCGACAAGATGGGACATTGCAAAGGCATCGCTCGTTTTACGCTAATACTTTATTGCAGTGTAACTTTTCAGAAATCTAAACTCCCGTTTTATATGTACACTCTATCTCTATCATATGCACTGTGTATTTTGTTGTATATTTACTTTTATCAAGTGCATTGAACGTTTCGCTGGCCGAGGGCCATAGCTTCCAACACTGTTTTTTTTTTGCTTTTTTTCTGAATTTCTGTAAGTATTTTTACTTTATTTTTTCTGCCATATCGAGGATTTTGTGTCTTGTCCCGTGCTGTTATACGTTTCTTTTATTAATGTTTTGTATATGGTGTGCCAGCACCACGACCTTAGGGTTGTTCCTGGGCACCGAAAATAAAGGTTGATTGATTGATTGATTGATTAATTATTATTATTAATATTATTATTATTATTAATATTATTGGTGATAAGTCAGCCGTTTCTAACTATCGCCCGATCTCACTCCTTTGTGTCGCCTCAAAACTCTTTGAGTCAGCTCTGCACAAAGTTCTTGCTGCATGCGTTAAGAACGTTGTGATACCAAATCAGCACGGCTTTTTCTCGGGTCGATCGACGGTCACAAATCTTGCAAGCTTTATGACACAGGCTTCGGCTGCAGTTTGTGAAAACGGCCAGTTGGACGTTATTTATTTTGACCTCAGTAAGGCGTTTGATGTGGTGAACCATCAGTTATTAATTAACAAGCTTGCTAAGTCCGGTGTAGACGCAAGCCTTGTTGCCTTGTTGTCAAACTATCTCCTTGACCGGTCCTTTTATGTCGATGTTAACTACAAAAAGTCTAGTGTTTACCCTGCAACAAGTGGTGTATCCCAGGGTTCCGTGCTGGGTCCATTATTGTTTTCTGTCTTTATCAATGATGTTTCAACAGTGTTAACAAACTCTTCTTTTCTTGTCTATGCTGATGATGTCAAACTATTTAGGCACATTAGCGGTGTTCAGGACTGCTGTGCCTTGCAGAGGGATGTGTCGGAATTATCGGTCTGGTGCAGGAAAAACTGCCTAATTTTAAACCCCACTAAAACAAAGGTTGTCACCTACAGCCGGAAAACCCACCGTCTGCTGTTTTCCTACAGTATTGAGGGAGCTCCTCTGCAAAGGGTTGAGGAGATCAGGGACCTAGGCGTGCTTTTCGACAGTACCCTCTCTTTTTCTCCTCATATTAGGCTCATCACCCGGCGAGCACTCCGAAGCCTTGGAAATGTGTGTCGGATTACAAAGGAATTCTCTTCTCCAGATCCATTTCTAATGCTATACAATGCAATATGTATACCGCAGTTAGAATATGCTTCTTTTGCCTAGAACGGCATCTCCAAATCTAGTAGTGCATTAATAGAACGTGTGCAGAAGAAGTTTTTATCCATATTTAAGCACCGTCATCACAATCACAGTTCTCATCCTGATTCTGACTTACCCGTAGTCCCTTCCATCCCTTCCTTGAACTGCAGACGTATGCGTGCAGACCTTACATTTCTTCACAAAATTGTTCATGGTGCCCTTTCTTGCGCAGACCTGCTTAACTGTTTAGAGTTTAGTGTACCACAAAGGCCCACCAGGTCGCACCGCCCGTTCTTGACCGCTGCGCGCAACTCCAATCATTCTCCTGTGCGCAGAATACAGAATTGTTACAACCGCTTCTTTGAACGCCTTGACATCTTTCAGAAATCCTTTACAATTTACCGTACAGCGCTGTTGAATACAGTATGTTAAACATCTATGATGTGTCTGTCGTTCTTTTTTTTTCTGGAATTTGGTTTCTCTGTGGCTGTGTCTATCCAACTGATAGTTGCCTATTTTTTAAACTGTTTACTGTCATTTGTTCGTCTTATCTTTGTCTCTACACTCTTGCCGTTGTTTTTGTTGTATTACTGTCAAACTTTGTTACTCTGCCCGTCGTGTGGTCTTTACGACAGGCAGAGCAACATAGGCATCTTCTTTTTTATTTTTTACCTGTACCCAGTCCCCGCCTGTGCTTTATTTCTGTCATTTTCACTACTTCAATTTGCGTGTGTGTCTTGTCGCTTGTTTGTTTCTTGCTATATGTTTCTTGTAATTTCTTTTCATGTAACTATCCGTGCGCCAGCACTCAGGCCTCTGGCTGTTCCTGGGCACGTAAATAAACATGATTGATTGATTGATTGATTGATTAATATTATACCGCTTCTTTGCTCAAAGAAGCGCTTCTTTGAACGCCTTGACATTCTTTCAAAAATCCTTTACAATTTCCCGTACTGCTGTGTTGAATACAGTAAGTTAAACATCTATGATACGTCTGTCGTTCGTTTTTTTTCTTTTTCTTATATTTTTTTTGCAATTTGGTTTCTCTGCGGTTGTGTCTAACCAACTGATAGTTGCCTATTTTTCAAACTGTTTACTGTCATTTGTTCGTCTTATGATTTGTCTCTACGCTCTTCCCGTGGTTTTTGTTGTATTACTCACAAACTTTGTTGCTCTGCTTGTTGCGTGGCCTTTACAACAAGCAAAGCAACAAAGGTATCTTCTTTTTTTATCTCTTTACCTGTACCCAGGCTCCACCTGTGCTTCATTTCTGTCATTTTCACTACTTCAATTTGTGTGTGTCTTGTCGCTTGCTTGTTTCTTGCAATATGTTTCTTGTATTTTGTTTTTATGTACCTATCCGTGCGCCAGCACTCAGGCCTCTGGCTGTTCCTGGGCACGTAAATAAACATTATTGATTGATTGATTGTTTGATAAAATTAATAATAATATAATAATAATAATAATAATAATAATTAATATTATAATTATTAATATTATTATTAAAAGGAACAAGAGATTTCCCTTCTCCTGTTCCTTTTTTAAAGCTTTACTCATCAGTTTGCCTCCCCCAATTAGAATACTCATCTGTCGTTCGGAATGGAACCTGCCAGTCCAACCACCAGTATCTTGAACGAGTGCAGAAAAAATTCCTGTCAATATATATACGCCCGCTAGGACGCAGTTCTGTTTCGTCCTCTAGTCAACATCAGCTACCCAAGCCTATTCCCTTGAGTTCAAGGCGTGATCGAGCTGATCTTCTTTTTCTGCACAAGCTACTACACGGAGTCATTTTCTGTACCGAACTTCTGTCCCAGCTTATGCTCCGAGTTCCCCACAAGTGCTCGTGATCGCGCTAGCGATTCCATATTGGTGCAACTAGTAGTCGTCACTCACCTATCCACCGACTGCAAAGCCAGTACAAGTTTCTTGGGGACAAAGTGGATGTTTTTAATGGCTCCCTGGCCCACTTTCGTGCAGGGCTGAGTAGTGCTGTTTGTAGCGAAAAGTACATGTCCTACTCCGGTCACATAATCTTGCTATGCCACCTTCCTTTCTTTGCTCGTTACTGCATTTTATTCAAATTCTCGTTTGTATATCTTTTATCCTTACCTTACTATCTTCTAATTGGCTGTATGCTCCCTTAACTAGTACATTATTTGTGGCTAACTCCTCCGTCCATAGAGTGTGATATCATTGTTATTACCGTTCTTTGTTCTTCTAATAGTGTAGCGTACTTAAAGGAATACGTGTGGTATGTATCATGTCATTTTGTTTGTTTTTATGCTTGTTAGTGTACCAGCACTAAGACATCACCGTCG